>NC_143385.1:0-320625 GCF_980474605.1 Leiobunum rupestre | reverse complement strand
AGGAGAATTATTATCCTCCTTGGTGGAACCACTCTACGGCCTCTCATTGGCTGAAGGTTCAAAACGAACTGGCGACAAGCTCGGCCGTAGGCGGCAGCATTCTAGATACATATGAGATTTCGATGGTCAAGAGGAAATAAAAAAGTACTGCCAACTTTTATTAGTGAAGTTGGCGTTGCGTGACGGAGACCGGCCGTTGAACATTTTATAGAAAAACCTATTGAAATACGCCAAAATAATATTATATCGCACAGCCATTTCCTCTTTAAAAATTCTAGAGCATCTACACACGATAAGATAGTTCTTGGAAATAAGAGACTTTTTTCAAAGATAAGCAAATTTTAAAGCTTATTGTCATTGGTTCCATAACAAAAACCGCATTGTAACGTAACAATGGTTACCTCTATCTGTAAACTTATCAAGATAAGAAATGGTATATCACTATATAACGATCATTGATAATAAATTTCTAATCGAAAAACGCTAAACAAGGTTATTTTTTTTTACTGTTTTGGTATTTATATTGTCAATACACACCCTCAAATTTGCTATATTATATTTATGGTATGTACTTGAGCCCAATAATGGTATTTAAAATAGCTTAATATAGAAGTAAACACATTACGTAAAGCATATAAAGCATAATTATTTATATATCTTATTAATTAACTATTAATAAGGTTATTTTTTTACTTTATAAAAATTAATTATGCAGAGAGTTCTTAGTTAAAGAAGATTCGAATGCGACTGTGGGGTGTGGTGGGGTGGGAAGTCGCTGTCCCTCGTATGTCAGACGATACTGCGGCTAGACACTACAAATACGTGAGTTAGAACTTTTAATTAAATTATTTATACAAGTTGCAGAAGGTAGTTCGTTTCAACCCTTTAAAATGTCGAATTAATTACAATTATATAGATAAATTACGATTTAAACGGATTATATATCATATCGGATTAGTCGTAATCATGTAAACAAAAGTTCTAAATTAAATTTAAATAACTTGTCCTTATTAATTATATTCTAGGGTTCGCCAGCGATAAATAAATTATAGCAATAAATTTAAGGAGTTTAGGGATGGGTGGAACAAATTACGGCTCTTCGTTTTTCCAATTGCAATTCGGATGTACCCAAAAATGGACCCAAATGGACCAAATGTACCCTAAAAACGACCAAAGTCACCATTTTCGCCCCTATGTACCCCATTTCGGACCAAATGTACCCCAAACTGGACCCTTTAGCTTTATTGTAATGTTAAACGCCCATAGAGATCCCCCTAAAAAGAATAATAAACTGGCGGTCCAATTTTGGGTACATTAATTATTTCGGAGAGATAAAACTAATTCTGGCAAACTGCTGCGATTTATAGTGAATGGGAAAAAAAAGCCAATTTCTAGCGATTGGGAGCAATAATAAAACCTTATAATTTGTATACACTCTTCTCTTTTTTTCCCAAAACACTTTTACCGATGACCGCCCGCTATTTTACGGTACGCTTAGGGGCCCGAAAGTGTTTGTCGGCGAAAACCAACTCGAATTGTGCCCGACATTAACTATGACGGGTAGGCTGTTTGCATAACATCGTGTCACCGCCATAGGGGCAGATAACCTATTGACCTAAAATGGGTTAACACCTGGGTTTTATGGGTTATAACATCGTAAATCAGCTAACCTTTTGACCTAAAATGGGGTGCCTCCAGCTATTAACTATGACGGGCCGGCTGTTTGCATAACATCGTGTCACCACCATAGGGGGAGATAACCTATTGACCTATAATGGGTTAGCACATGGGTTTTATGGGTTATAACATCGTAAATCATCTAACCTTTTGACCTAAAATGGGGTGCCTCCAGCTATTAACTATGACGGGCCGGCTGTTTGCATAACATCATGTCGCCACCATAGGGGCAGATAACCTATTGACCCAACATCGTAAATCAACCTCGTAAATCATTTATTGACCCTAAAATGGGGTGCCTCCAGCTATTGACCTTTTGACCTGCCGAAAATGTACGCAAAATGGGGGCCCTATAGGGGCCTGTTTCACCCTTATTTAACGGCTGTTTGCATCGTGTCCATAGGGGCAGATAACCTATTGACCTCGTAAATCAGCTAACCTTTTGACCCCGCCGAATATTGCCGCAAAAGGGGGGCCCTATAGGGGCCCGTTTCCCCCGCCCGCAGGTGCCCCTTATCGGTAGAACGCCTCCCTTATCTCTTATCATTTTGACAAGCTCGTTGGTATTTAATAGCGACAAAACGATCGTTAAGTTTTATAGATGACGGAATAATGGGCGGGAATAATATAACAAGCAGGTGTTTTCGGTAACGATATTTGGGTGTTGATTAAAAGGGAAAGTGTTTAAAACCGGCACTCTATGAACAAATACCATACGAAAGGCACCTTCTAACGAATGTTTGCAAATGTTTTCGGAAGAAGAAAGATGTTTGAGTTTCAAAAACTGGGTGGGCAATAGTAAAGAAGATTTAGCCGCCTGGGGCTTTTATTCGCTCGATAACAGCTCGAGTGTTAAATGCTCTTTCTGTGGATTAATTGTTGAGAAATGGCGAGATGGTGATCTACCGTTAATAGTTCACGGTAATCAGATTCCTATGTGTCCATTTATTTATGCCAAATTACAAATGTAATAAAAATAAAAGTTGTAAACAAATGTTTAATTTATAATTTTTATTTCAAAGTGTAACGAAAAATATTTTTGTGGCACCGGTTTAAAGTCAGGTTGTTAATGTAGTTTATATTACGTGGTCTGTTAGAAAAACAAAACACATCGCTTTCTATACAAGCTCGTTTCGCTTTGATTTTTGTTGGCGAATAATGACTTATAAAGAAAATAAGGAACCGTTTAAGGACTATGAACTGATTAACCATATAAATAAAGAATTTAAAAAACTGAATCGAAAACTTGAAATGGATTTGATTGCACAAAGAATGAGATATTTTCAAAAAGAGCATAATTCTCACGAAATGCTTTTGGAACGAGCCCCAAAAACTGGATTCTTAAAGGTTATAGACGAATTAGTGGTTTTTATTGATAGAGTGTTAAATGCGCAAGATAACGAAAGTTCCTTTGTGTCAACAAAAAATTTTGTAAAATATATCAGAGTTTTTTAATTTTAAAGTGTGATACCTAGAAGGATGTAAGACAATTTTTCCGAAAAATAAGAACAATTTTACAAGTATATTTAATTTCAGGTTCCGAGTTGAAAAATATCTTATAACATTGTATTATTCATTTGGAATTTTTTTGTTAAAAACAAAATTTGGAAAAAAGTTCTGTTATCAATTTTATTCAAATAAGCAGCACTCGTTAGTTGTAAACTAGATTAAGTGTTATAAAATAAAGCCCAAAATTTGATAGTAAACCATGATTTCAAAAAATTTACATGTTAACCTCACAGAATGCAAAGCTTATAAGACAGTAAAGTGAGTCATAAAATCGATTGATTTAAAATGTATTATAAATCAGACAAAATAAAGGTGTTTCGGATAGTTAAATTGTTCTCTTGTTAATTTGTATGATCGCTTAAATGTATCGACTGCATTTTTAAATTTCAAATAATTTAGTTTTGTATTGTATTTAAAAATTAAATATACATTTTTCATGATATTAATTATTAAGAAAAAAATATCTAAAATAATACAATAAAACCTTTAAATTAAATTTTACCTCCGCTAATCTCGTAATGAGATTTTATCAAACCGCAAAATCTTCGTCACCAAATTTTAAAAAAATATATACAATTTTAGACTACTAAACTAAGTAACAATTTCCATTTGAAGTAAAATATTAAGAAATGAAACATCTACATTTTAAGCAAAAAAAATATATATTGTATCTATCTTCGGGGCAAACGTTTCTAATATTACGCAAACATTTAAATATTTTCTTGTGGTTTCGGGCTACTATTTTTTGCATTGTAACACATTTTTCTTATACAGTACCTGTTTATTTATTTGATCTGCTTTAAAATACAAATTGTCTGATTATTATAGGACAAGAAAATTAACACTTCTACGAAAATATTAGTATATTTTCTACTAAATCATATTTATATGGATTATGAATTAACCGTATGAATAATACGAATAAGAATTAATCGTTATCGCGATGATTAGGGTTATTTCAAACTTTAAATGCTTTTATTCGTAAAATATTTTAAACGTAACAAGGAAAGAATAAGTAACATTTACCCCGGAGAAAACAAAGCGCATTCTAGCCAAGGGCTGTACTATTAAGGAATCGTAATTGACTTATTGTCGTTTTTACCTGAGAGTAAGAGTGATGGAAATGGAGCCAATCAAGCCTATGGTAATACTGTGAGGTTAGTGGGTGGTCGATTCTGTCCACCTTAATATTAGGCGATTATAAATGTATAATTTTTATGGTCCGTTATTGAGCGTTTACCTTTCACTCCTATACGCTTAAATAGGATTTATTGACCGTCGTCTTGATTGTTGGCTACTGTTATAATTACTACAATGATTACGATTTGTTTCATTTATTCCGAGAGATTGATTTGACATACACTTTATAGCGATAAGTTATTAAGGCTTTAAATTTTATTAAAAATAGTGTCCTAGGTAAAACACCCTTAGATAAATGGTCCAAGTTTAAATATTAAATTTAATTTAAAAATATAAACTTTATTATAACAGATTTGACATACTATATATTACATAGAGTTGAAATCTTTGAAAGATGATATCATTATTTTTAGTGTTATTTAATGAAAATAATAATAAAATATCGCATTAAGAAACATTTTCATAGAGTGAGTTTTTAATGGAATATGCAATTATCAATATAAAGTGTTGTGTTATAAAGTGTTGTGTTTCACAAATGATTGAGAACATCTTTCAAAAAGCCATTAATTATCTTTTTGAACATGGTGATAAAATTCCGTAGACCAATTTTATTAAGCATTATATTAAGTTTATAAGCCAAACCTAATTTCCATTAAGACACCAAGATTGTTTGCAGCCAATATGCAATAAAACTTATAAAAATAGTATTGGATATGTAAATTATTCAAACAACCAACAACTTACTTTGGCAGTTAACATCACTTGTACTTTAAAACAGCTGTACAACTGAATACTCAAGTTTATCTTTGGGTATTACTTTTATGCAGACTGAACACTTTTCTTCAGAACATTCAACGATGTATATATTATTTTGAAAGTTCATGGAATTAGAAAAATAATCGTTATCTCTTTCAGAAATTTTTCTCAGCTCTGAATGTGTAGCTGCTTCATATGGGAATTTCATCTTTGAAAAAGGGAGTACCTTTCTTTGAGTAGTTTTAATTTCGAGAGATTTTCTATATACAATTTCTTCAATCAATAAGAGATCAGCAGAATTTGCAGATAGCTCTTTGGTGACATCAATATGAATGCAATTATCTGTGTTGAATTTACATGAAATGATGCCAAAATGACTAAAGATCATAAAAAAAACGAAAACCTTAAGAAGCAAAACTATATTCAGTTTTTAAAAAAATACAATGAACGTAAAATGGAAAATTCAGTGCAACGGTAATACTTTTAAATCGTCGGGAACGGCCGATTTTTCATCTTCGTCTTTTCCGTCGTCGAATATTCGTCTTCGTAGTTTCCCCCATCTTATTTCTTATAGACGCATTTTCCATTGTCAAACCTTCCGACGTCGAATTTTCATCGTCAAACTTGTCTTGGTTAAATTTCTTATTTGAGTTTGCTGCGCAGGAAATGGTATCATATGTCTCTTTAATTTCTAGAAAGTAACACTCAATGAACCTAAACATTTTAAAGATTTTTTAATAACAATGATTTTATTTATTGAAGTTACAGTTTTTAATGTAGTTTCTTGCCAGTCCGATCACAAGGCGAAATTTTGGGTCTTTAGCGTCCTTCAAAGCGAGGAGTAGAGTTATTAGACTTGCGTTTGAAATAACTCCACCAATGAGCAGTCGACGTAGTCGAAATAACTTCCATAATAAATTAATTTTAAGTGTATAGTGCCTAGGATTTCTTCTGCCTGTCCGCCTTGAATTTTCCTTACCTGCGACGCTCCCCTTGCATTTACGCTTACCGCAAAACTTGATTTTGGACAAGATTGAGAGACGTCCCTGCTTCTGCGACCGGGACATTTTCTGCCTATCTGTTGGGACGCCGCTGGGTTTTGGAGGGGGTTGGTAAAGGATGATCGCTCGTCTATTATGTTTGACCGCTCTCGCTTTGCCGTACAGCCCGCGATTATAATACTACTACCTTCGCCTTACTGCCAAGTGTAAAACGCCTAATTCGTAGAGTTTGAGTTATTGAACTCGTACCTCCTGTCACAACGGGATAAAGCTTTACTACCCTCGCCTTCGCTACTAGGTAACATTCACGTACTATTTTGACCTTTTTCGCGTAATCAGGGATGGATTCGGAATACTGAAGACACCTTTATTATTATTAATATTACTAAGTTTATAATTAGTAATATTAATAATAATATTTTTTCTACTATAACTGTATAAATTGTGAATGTAATCAATAAGCCTAAAAGTGAAATTAATAGAAAACAAACCAAATATTTTTAAAGTTTTTAATTTTATTCAAACATTTTTTTAAATGCATTATTTAAACTTACCCACTATTTCACGTTATACAATTACTTTCTTATTTAAATTTATTATATTTGTATTTCAATTTACGTCGTAAATATTTAACGTTTAAAATTTGACTTTCAAATCACAGTCCACTGCCTTTGAAAAGCCTAGATTACACATACGTAAAAATCGAACGGAAAACCAAACTGAAACCTAAACGCCTAGTTTAATTATGTTGCGTTTCTGTTAACGTTTCCAGTTCTGAGACACACTTGAAAACGTATTTTTTTTTCGGCCACCGTGGCGCCATCTCAAATGCTAAAATTCAAACCAGAATAAATTATTTATTTGATAATGGCGCCCAAAAAACATTTAGCAGACTTTAAGCCAAGGCGTAAATTCTACGTGTAGAAAGGTTCTTACTTCCTATGATAAAAGTGGATCCAATGGCTTGCTAAAGGTTTTTTTTAATATTGTATCCTTAAAATTAGGATTTTTTGTCAAAAAGGCAAGAGTTGTTCCTTAATTTTTCTATATTGTCCCAATTATTTTCTATTCAGAGATTTCTTTGATTTGGCCATATTTTATCACGGAGACTGAGTCCCTTTTGGCTGGCTGATAACGTACAATATTTTGCGGCGCAAAAAGTTGAACATCGTTCAACTCTCTTTTCCGTCCCAATTGCGTGTTTTTGTTGCGTTTACGTTTCAGTTTGGTTTTCCGTTCGATTTTTACGTATGTGTGTTCTAGGCTAAAGAGTGACTTTTCGTTAGACGTTCGAAATGATAATGTTTTTCCGTGGAGACCTCTTGCACGTATAATCCTTTATTTCTCCCGTTGAACTATTTTAACTAAAAAATGACCACGTGCAACATTCTCATTGCGATTTCATTGAAATATCTAAAAAACGACGGACCAAATTACATTTTTTCCAAATTCCCAAAGACCCCAACAAAAAACAATTACGGAAAGAAAATGTTTTAAATGAACTGGGCATCAATTTGTAAGATTGAAACCGTATTTGCGAACTTCATTTTGAGGCAATGTACGTTTTGAAAGATTTTGTCCATATTATTAACTAGCCGAGAAGCCCGCCTTACAGGCGGGCCCTCCACTAGTTGTCTGTTTCGAGGCACTCCACCCCAGTACGCCCCCAACCCCTTTTGCCTCATGGGATAATTTCCGTGCCACCCTTTTTCCCATATTCGAACCCCCGCAGTAAGGCCCCCTCCCTTTTTTCCGTGCGATAATTTCCATGGTATCCTTTTCCCCAAAGTAGAAGCACCCCAGTAAGGCCCTTCCTCCTAATGTTCCCCATGTGATAATTACCCTTTAAACCACCTGTATCCAATGGCTGATACATAAAGGCCACCTCTCTGTTTCCGAAACTACCTAATACGATTTCCCCCCCCCTTCCGAAATTCGCGGCGGAAACAGAGATAAAATTTCGGGTGTATTGCGTGTTGGGACAAACACGGCCCAACTCTCAGGGGTGACAGATTTTGAGAAAATAGATAGTCGAACCACCTCAGCAACGAAGCGATAGGCAGTCTCGGTTTCCCCCTGTGCCACGGCATGACTCTTTGTCTTGTGTGTCGCCGTAGTGCCCAGCGGAACGGCGGGGTACAAATACATAACCTTATGTGCCGCGGGTCGCTTTTTCCTCGCCGCCCCGCCTTTGGCTTCGTGATAGACTAAACCAACATTCCTGAAAGCTGGGACGTACGACCAATTAACCAAGCGCTCCTTATAATATAGATAGATAGATAGATGGGAAAGAAGAGAGCTTACCCCGCAATAAAATTGCTTTAACCGCAGATGCGTATCCCACCATATTTTCATTAAACAACCATAAAGAAAGTCCAAGAAAGCCAGCACTAAGTGACATAACAAATTCTGCAAACCAATTACTTATATCTCCTGATAAGTGTGAAAATATTTTGAAAACTTAAATTTCTCAGATTTGGTAGAGTTCTAATGACCATTTTTCTATTTCTCAGCGAAAGAAAAACTAAATTGCTGGCTAGGTGAAAACAGTCCGCAGAAATTAAACATTAACGACACTCCAAGAACAATTATCAATACCCCTGTTAATAATTATTCTAAAGCTACATCTTTATCAACACTAGGGTTGTCAACACCTTGACTTATTTTACCATGTTTCGGTAAGGTAAAAACCATAAATTTAATTCTCAATTAAACTTAACAATTTACCTTTTTCTTAAAAAGCTCAACCTCTAACATCAGTAAATGAAAAATTTTTTGTGAGAAAGAGACCAGCGTCTAATTCAGTTGCTCAGCTAGAGATGGATTTGAATTTAAATATTGATTTAACTAAAAGTATTTCTTTGTATATGGAAGTATATCTACAGCCACTAACACGAAAGCACGCACCCCTTCTCATGAGATAAATTTGATCCAACTGTACAATTTACGTCGGTCTGTCAAAACCAAATGTCTACGTGTAAAGAGACTTCAAATCAAGGTTAAGGAATTGGAAAAGAATATTCAGAAACTAAGGAAGGATGAAGCAATAATAAAAAAACTGGCCAAACATCAACAATTAGTGATTACGGAGTGTCTTTCTAACTCATCCGCAAAATCATCTACTGGCTACCGACACTAAGAAGAATGGATTCTGGATAGTCTGCTGTTGAAAATCAAATCTACTTCAACGTACAACTTTCTAAGAGAGCAGTTATCTACCTTTGCCATCAATTCCAACTTTGAACCGCGCTGTGAAAAATCTTAAAGCAGAATTTGGATTCGATGACACTCTTTTAGCAAGACTTAAAGAAAAGTCATCGCACCTTCCAGAGAAAGAAAGAAGAGTCACATTGATGTTCGATGAAATTCAAATTAGTACACATTTGGATTTTAGGCCTAATGAAGGGAAAGTCATTGGAAAGGTCGACTACGGCGAAGTACATCATGAAGCACACTCCATGCGTTAGTTTTTTATTTCCAACCCTTAATGGGCGGATGGGTTCAGGCTATAGGAGCGTTTTGTTCTGCGGGTGCTACACCAGCTGTTGTCTTGACAAAACTGATTCTACAAAAGCAATAATACATTTGCACCAAACCGGAGCAATTGTTGATGCATTGGTATCTGATTTGGCCTCAACAAACCGTTCAGCTTTGACAGTCTTGGGTTTTGTTGTCAAAGGACCAAATATCACCAATAGTTTCAAACATCTCTGTGATGAATCCCAAGCGATATATATAGTTTGCGACACTGCTCACATAATAAAATGCATTCGCAACAATCTTGTCAAAGCTACAAGATTTCTGGTAATTTCTAACGTTTTGTAATTTCATAAATTATATAATGTAAAATAACTAAATTTTAGGTACCAGATGGTACAGTAGAATTGTCGGATTACTGTCAGCTTCTGGTAGCTGATTTGAATAAGGCTACGTCTTTGAGAGCGGCTCCTAAGCTGACGGGAGTGCATTTTAACCCAAACAACTTTCAAAAGCAATCTGTTAGGCTGGCCACTCAGGTATTTCATTTTTTATAATAATAATAATAATAATAATAATAATAATAGTATTTTAAAATTTAACTTCACATTATCCCATGTTTTTTCTAGTTATTTAGCAATTCTGTAGCAACTGCTATGGTCTTTTACAAGGAGCTTGGTTTTCCGGGACTGCTAAATTGCAATACAACTGTTACATTTATTGGTAGATTAAATAGAATGTTTGATTTATTGAATGGGCGAACTCCAGTCAATGGTTTGCACTTACACAATGGGCAAATAGAGGTATTTTTTACAAGCAGTAGTCTCAATTTTATTGTAATTAATATAGATTTAAATACACCATTTATTTCAAAGAATTAGAGGAGATGCTTGAATGGTTGATAAACTGGGAAGCTTATTACGAATCACTCCCAATACCAGAACCACCAAAGAAGGAGAAAAGAGAAAAAAAAACGGAGATAGTTTTTCTTAGTCTCCAAACATGTGCTGCCTTAAAAGTAACTCTAAAAAGTACAGTAGAATTAGCCAACACGTTGTTAGATCAAGGTTTTGATTATATTCTAACTGGCAAACTAAACCAGGACCCAATAGAGGTAATGTCTCTGTATATTTTAAAAAGTGACCACTGGAATAAGGGACTCAACCCCTTCCAATGTTGTAGTTATCCATCACATTTAAGTTGTTAAATTAATATTCAGTATGATATTTTTAATTTTAATTTGCTAACCCCTTTTACATTTTCAGCGCTTTTTTGGAATGGTACGACAGTCATGCGGCGGAGGAGACCATCCAACTCCGAATCATTTTTTATATGTTTACAGACTTCTTTCTGTTCAAAATGACAAAATGCTTTTATTATTATTATTACTATGCAAATGTTCATCAGGATTGACCTCAAACACTTGCAGTTAAATGTATAGGCTAAAAATCTAAATGGTAAATCTCATGCCTACATAAGTTCGCACAATGATAATAAGAAAAAGACCATAATTAAAATAGTAAATAAAAATTATTATCTCAATTGTATAAATAAAACAATAATGTAGAACAAAATGCATGGCAAGCAAACCAATGAAAAACATTAAATCAAAAAATATAACGCATACTTTGCTGAAACCTTGTCTTTAATATTGTAAAAGGAATATTGACGGACTCCGCCTGGTCTATAGCTTGAAATCCATAACAAATACCTTTAAATATGATAATTGTAAAGTAAATTTATGGGATAAACTAAACAATATCAAAAAGCCATTAAGACAGACTTACCATGCTCACAGTATATTGTGAAAATTCCAGGAAGAGGAGTGGAATGCTTTCCTGCAAAGCCATTTCACAAGCTTTCTCATCTTTCCTACCAGTCTTATCCATAGGGAAAATTCCTCTGTTTCGTTTTTTTTTCAAGTGCAGCGTAACAAGTGAGACCGTCAGAGGACTGATAGTCAGTAACAATTTCTTCCGGGACAAGATTAATTACGGGAAAACACTCCTTGCTTTTAGAGATAAGAATTTCTATAAATGGTGCCAGGGAAGATGACATTTCATCCGAATCAATATTCTTCAATAAGTCAAGCAACACTGCACATTCCACTGACAAAACCTAGTACTTCTCTGGTTACTGCTTGAATTTCAGCCCACACATAAGCTCTTCTAGAGGAGCAAACAAATGTTCTGAAAAAGGAATTGTTGCGCAAACAGCAGAGTCTCTTGATAGAAATCTTATGAATTCCTTATAAGCTGTTGGGCAAACAGTATCATCAGTTACTAGTGACTCTATTAATTAAAGGATATCTGTTCCAACATCTGTGTTCTCTTGTTTCGGACCAGAAAGCAAATTTTGAAAATCAACGTTGTTCATTCTTGAGCAAGTAAAATCTGATAATGTCTTCCTCGTTGAAGCACTTTTTATCAAAAGTCTATCAGTATATCTAAAAAAATAAAACAAAAACCAAACGCTTTCAAAGAATAATAATTAAATTTTAGGTGATGCCGGTAAGTATTTGAAATTCATCAAAATCGGTTAAAAATTAAAATACAATTAAGGGGAAGTATTTAAAATACCAAAAACATTTAGAAATAAACTAGGACTTTACTATAAAAACTGACATTGAAAATAAAAGTATGTTAGCTTAAATCTTAGCTCCCATGGAGAATACATACAATGGTAAAAAAAATTTGCTCAGCAAGCCACAATTGTGCTGTGATGAGCATCAATATACAAAATACATAGATCATGAGCGAGAGTAAAGTGAACGTATAATAAAATAACTAAAAAATGGAGGGGAGCAGTAAAAGTAATTCCAAAGAAGCAACCAAAAAAATGCACATTTCCAAAAGGTGTAGATTGCGTATTTAAGGAACTAGAGCCATTGCAAACCTGAAAGGGGTGCAGTATGAAATCAAAACTGTACCCTAAAAGTTGCACTTCATACACTTATCTAGGTCTATTATATCTACAATTACAGGATGTTTCAAAAGGTTATGCAAAAATCTTAAAGGGATAATGAAAAGCTTATATAACTTATATTATATCTATTCCTACTCCTAAATTAAGTATAAAAATTATACTCACGGTTTAAAAAAAAATTCAATTCGATTTCTAAAACCATTTTTGTTTTGCAAAAAAAGGCCTTGGCCTTTCGGTCGGCTGAGCTCTGTATTTCGCGCGAATTCCGAAATATAGCACCCGGCCAATCACAGAAAGCGCCGGCCATTGAGACGTCACATTTGAGTCGAGTCGAGAAGCTAAACAGACAGAAGCATCTCTCGCCAGCCAAGCCGTTTTCTATTATATTTGTCACTTTCTTGGTAATTTAACTAACCAGACGGTGATTTTTAGGATTGCTACACCTTTCAAAACCCAAAAAATATGGAAGAGGAAAATTTAGGTGCCCAGCCATATATGTTCGAGCCGAGGTTAGCCCAAAATCGAAATAGGACTAGTGAAAGTGAAAGTGAGGGTGAAGAGGAAAATAACGAAATGAATGTAGATGTGAATAATGAACGTATTGGAAATACAAAATGGTGAGATAAGTAATCTTTGGTTATAGCCTCCTGATTAACTCCTGTATCCAAATTAGGTGCCGATGCAACAACTGTATGGAAATGCCCACAGCTACAGAAAGTTTATGCTGTCAGGAGATTCGAAAAATTAGAGAAAAGACAGTTGGGCATGCATTCATCTTGACGTATCGGAAGTTTGTGGTCAATTGTACAGACATAGATGTTCTAGAAAATTGTTAAAGGATATTTGCCCAACAAACCAATGATGTGAATGATTACAATATTCACGAGTGAGTTACTTCTTATAATCATAATTGTGTTTGATAAACTTTAAAATTTAACGTTCCTCGCAGAAAGTACAGATATGTAGCATACCGAAATTATATTTATGTTGTACATGGTAAAATGGGAAGAAACAGGAGGACACCAATACCAAGTTGCGTAGTCAATAAAATAAGAGATCTATTTGAAGAAGAATCTGACGAATACACGGGATTTAAATATCCCAGATACTTAGATTTTTAATTTGTTTGCTTGTTGCTTGTTATTAAAAAATTATTTACTAATCATTTAATTTCAAAGTTTTATTAAATGATTGTTTAATTTTGGCAATTTTCACACGTTTCATTGAAATCTACTACGTATCTTAGCTACAATTTCACTTTTCTCTACTCCATCAGAGTATTTAGAAGCTCACGTAGTAGCTTTACAAGAAGGTGCCATTAGGTTAATGCCTTTTGCATTTGCCATGACATTTGCAAAAGTGTTTGGACATATTCTGGAAAAAAGGAAATTATATTTAGTACAAAATATCGTTACAATTTGAAATTACCAAAGAAATTTTTTATCACTCACCATAAGTGTTTTCTTCCAAAATAACTTTTGCAGTGGCTTCACCAGTTTTACCTTTAGGATAAGCCACGTAAACTTCTTCTTCGCCCTGCTGGTTGATTTTTCTTGCTTTTTGCCCATTTTCATTGAAATGGAGCGCTGCTAAATAGGTTCTTAGGATCGACAAAAAAGTATTACATTAATATTCAAAATGTTCAACAAAAACCATCTTTATGAACTTACCTAGACATCATGGAATCCCAGTGGAAATGAATCATCTTAGGTGCAAAAGATCTAATTGAAAAAAATATTAATTTTTAACCTCTGTGAATCCAAAAACCTTCTTCTTCAGTAGGAATGTCACATGGAGACAATTTGGAAATTCTTTACTGTGTGATGTATATTGCAGATATGGTTCAGCAGAGAGGTCCATTTTGCAATACGCTGTTCGTTGGTTTGAGATGAACGAGCTACCCAGTACAAGTGATTTATTATTGACTGCATCCAAACTTCTAGATCTTCGCAACCTTTAGTAGTAGCTACAGCCCTTAACTTTTTCTTAATATCTGTAATTTTCAATTTTTTTATTAGAAATGGTATAGTAAAATCAATAATTTAAACATCCTACTTTTTGCCACATGTCAATTGTCAAATTCTTGGGTGATTTCGGGGTGTTTCTTTTTCAATGTGCGGCAATTCCAATATGGCGATCCGATACAAGTGTTCCTATGTTTAGACCTCTGTCTTTAAAAAAAATTTAAGCTTCTGGCAAGTCCTTCCATTTCCATTTGACTGGAACTCTTCACCTCAGTTCACTGTTCGTAAAATTTTAAATTAGAATTAAATAATCTCTAAATTAAAAATTAAACTCATTTGGAGTCCTTGCACAATCAAAACTAAAAGGGACCCACTTGCGAAATTAAGGGGTTGAGATAGCTCGGAGAAAAATGAGAGAAAAAGCAGAATTTCACCCGTGCAGCAGCGAACAACAATCTTCTCTGGTGGGGAATTTAGAAACTACTTAGTAGATTGGCTATATACGGCTGTGTGTTTCATCCAGACCATCTAGTAAGGAGGGGCGATCATGGGCGCCCGCAGACATTTTTGTAAGGTGGGGCAAATAAATATATTTCAATAACTTGAAAAATGGCTTAAATTTTTTTTTCAAGTATTCTAAATCGCCCCTATGGATCCGCCACTGATAACGCATTTAATTTAAAATGCTAAATATCACCTGGGCTATCGGAACGACCGCCTCCGCAGATATTACGAGCTCCTTTTGCTTCATCAAAAAGTTTATCTTGCTCAATATGCCAAAGCTATAAAAAGAAAAGAAAATATAGAAATAATGGTTTATAACTATTGCGTTAAGTGGTAGATGTAGACTGTATTACCTTTTCTATTACTGGATGAAACATTCTTTGGTAATAGTAATAAATCCTATTAGTGAAGGAGTGGAGTTTTAATTGTTTAAAAACCATTAAGCATTTAGATGAAAAAATTCCGGTGAAGTAAATGCAGGCAGCGAGTAAATAGTTTCAACATGATGTTTGTCCAAATTTCGGTTGACTTTCGCCCTTGAACGTGTGGCCATCAACACATTCAGTCATAATGCACAGGTACGACTCAGATATTCTTCGTGTTATGTTGATTACTGGCTTCTGATGGCAGAATTGGCAAATTTTGAAGAGTGATAAGAGGCATGATGCAAAAACGATAAATTTATCCTTAAGATGTGGATCACGTTCAGATTGAAACGTCTCTCTGTAATAAAAAAATGTATTTAAATTTGTGGATGCAAAATTTTGACAACTTTAATTATATTTGAAATATCATACTCGAAAGATTGAAATTCCTCGCTCTCTTGATCAGCACTTAAAGTCTCGCTACTGGCTTCGTACGTGGGATCACTTCTTCGGGTTTCATCGGTTTTACCTGATGCAGTGTCTTGAGAAGAAGAAATTGGTAATGGCAACGGCTCTTCTTGTAAATCTTAATTTTCTGACTCTGAATCTTGGGAAGTAGTCTCACTTGGCACAATGGATGAAGAAAACATTATGGGTGCACCAAATGGTTCTTTAAAACCTAAATCTAATCCACCAAAAAAATATTATCACGAATATCTAATTATCTAAATAATTAAATATGATTGTTCTTACCAGTTGGATAAACAAGCGTTCCTATGGATTTTGTATTAGGTCGAAAATATGGTGTTTGGACACTGGCTGATTTAGTAGTTTTCTAAAAATAATATATTTTCATAATTAAATTCAATTACAAAATTGCAGAAAAATATTTCTTTCACGAGAGGCATACGAATGAAAGGCTAACGCTTGTTCCGTACTGTCGGCTTCATGGAAACTTTTATCCATTCCTTGAATTCTACTGTTAGCCATGGAAGACGTCTCCTCTACAATAATTTCCCTTGTGGTTGCTGATTGAGGACAGTTAGAATCTGCAGCAAAGCATGATTCGCCACTGGTGGTGGGAACGTTTAGTTGCAACCTTTTAGCTTGTGTTGAATCCAAAACATTAGGTACAGAGCCATGTTTAAGATGTTTTTTTACACCCTCAGAGTTAATTTTTTAACAATCCTCACTAAAATGGTCTGAACACACTCCTAAAGTAGAATTAGGAACCCAATCTTCGAACCTTCCCAATAGTTTAATCCATTGGCTTTTAAGTTGTGGATCATTAGGAAATGTGTGAATATTTACTGGCAGGGAATCCTCGTTTGTACGTTTTCGCCGAGTATTATTACAGTTAAAAACTGCACATTTATATGCTTCTCCAGGCATCTTGTTAAATCTAAGCAAAGGGTTAAAAGTTATAGAAAATTCTCTATATTGATTTCCATAATACATTTAAAAATAAACTCACCAAAAAAGGCTGTTCTTATTCTTCAAATCACTAAATACAACGTAATATTTAATACTATTAAAGTTTTATAAACTCTCACTCAATTACAGTCGGAGATTAATTCCCGAATGTCGAAATTAAATGATTAAATATAAGAAGTAAGGGACTCAGACTCAAATGCGACGTCTCATTGGCCGGCGCTTTGAAAAGGGGAAACGCTCTGTGATTGGCCGGGTGCTATATTTCGGAATTCGCGCGAAATACAGAGCTCAGCCGATCGAAAGGGCAAGGCCCTTTTTTGCCAAAGTAAAAATGGTTTTAAAAATCGAATTGAATTTTTTTTAAACCGTGAGTATAATTTTTATACTTAAATTAGGAGTAGGAATAGACATAATATAAGTTATATAAGCTTTTCATTATCCCTTTAAAGAGTTGTAGGGGGTGAGTTGAGAAGTATGCCTGTTTTCCCCCATTTTCCTACAATGAGTCAAAGGAGCGCCAGAGAGCTTCAAAATGTGGCCTACTAGACCGTGGAAGTAGGCTGCCTGACTTTGGCTTGCAGGGATAGATGAAGGATCTGGTATAAGCCACGCCAGTAGATTCTGACATTGATTGGGTGGCAAGGGCCCAAGCCACTACCGAACAGATTTGGAACACTCCGGGAGTATTTCAACATGTACGCGATTCCCTCCTTCGACTCTGTCGTCTTTGTGTAAGAGTTGAAGGAAGAAACTTGGAACATGTATTGTAATTTGTTCAAAATTCACATACTCCTACTTTGTTCTTATGTGTTTAATTAAACTCGTTGCACATTTCTTATTTACTCATCTGAAATCGCATTGCCCTGCAGCTAGGTTTCGTGCTTGTTGCAGCCTACCTCCAAGGGCTAGTAGGCCACATTTTGAAGCTCTCTGGCGCTCTTTTAACTCATTTTAGGAAAATGGGGAAAAACAGGCATACTTCTCAACGCACCCCTACAGCTAGTTAAAATTTTTGCATAACCTTTTGAAAAGCACTGTATATAATAAATTAGTTTCCCATGAGAGTCTAGAAAAATCCAAGTATATGATTGACTGGATCTGCTATCACAACGTATAAAAATGATCTGCTCAATATATCACTACATTTTACATGCGCCAACGATTTTGTATTTTGGTTGCATTACAATATCATAAAATTAGTATTTAAAAAACTAGCACACACGGTCCTTCATATGAACTACAACATTGTATTTACTGTAGGTGAATTCCACTTTAACTGACTTGACATTTTTGTTGTTCAATTTACTTTTATCTATAGTTTGCAACTTTTCCCTTTAGGAATTTTCATACTACCATAAGGTCTACATATCCCCTGAGTTTCATCAAAATCGGTGATTACCACCACGGGTAGTGTCCTTGTTAGTTATAAGGTCTGGGAAGGAACAGATAGTGCTGCTGTTTATATTTTGGACTAATAGTAGATGACAAAAAGGCTGTGGTGGGATTACGATTAAAGGTCATTGCTAACCATGCTACATGATGGCATCAGTCTCCATATATCACACCACAATTTATAATACTATTAATTGTTATATTTTTGCAACTTATCAACATATAAATTTAGTTTCATATTCTACATAACTACTACATGTGGGGTGGCTGAGTGGCTAGCACTTTCGCATCGCAGCAAGAGGAGCCGGGTTCGATCCCAACTTGTGGCATTGGGTGAAAACTCGGAAAAACTCCTGGTAACAACAGTCCATTATCGACTCCTATCACCGCAACTGTCCGGCAAAGCCTGCCAACCGGCCAAGGCTAGTGCCTTGGTGGAACAACGAGATTGGCTGGCTGCGCAAGGAAACTCGTAGGCTCTTTAATAGGGCAAAGAAGGGGGGTGATTGGGATGCCTATAGACGCACCCTCACCACCTACCACAAGTCTATCCGCGATGCCAAGAAGGCTTCATGGAGAGAC
Source organism: Leiobunum rupestre (assembly GCF_980474605.1). Lineage (NCBI taxonomy): Eukaryota > Metazoa > Arthropoda > Arachnida > Opiliones > Sclerosomatidae > Leiobunum > Leiobunum rupestre. Next base: position 301,899 of record NC_143385.1, on the reverse strand, counting down.
TTCTGTGAGAACATAGCGGATGTTCCCAGTACGGCCAAATTAATGAAAATTTTGGCACACGATAATACTGAGCATCTTGACACCATTAAGTTGAAAGATGGTAGTTTTTCCACGTCCGGTAAGGACACTCTGACACATATGTTAGATGTACACTTTCCGGACTCTAAGCTCACTAGCAATGGTAACACTGACACTCGCCCTTTGAGGATCAATCGAAGCAAAAGGGAAGATTGGGCAGTGGCGAATAAGGTCGTCACGCATTCCAGACTTATATGGGCTGTAAAGTCATTTAAACCCTATAAGTCCCCGGACCGGATGGGATTTTTCCTATCCTCTTACAGGAGGGCATTGATATTCTATGCCCTATGCTGCTGAGAATCTACAGGGCTTGTATTGCTCTAGGGCATTTACCTAGCACCTGGAAGCTTTCTCAAGCGATCTTCATACCTAAGCCTGGTAAATCTGATTACCTGGAAGCTAAGGCATTTAGGCCAATTAGTCTTACCTCTTTTCTCCTAAAAATTCGGGAGAAAATGGTGGAAAACTACATTAGGGAGGAGGTTCTTTGCAACTCTCCTCTGTCGGCTGCGCAGCATGCTTACCAGAAGGGCAGGTCTACTGAGACCGCCCTGCATGGTATCAGCAGCTGCCTGGAAAAAGCAATTGAGCACAAGGAAATTGCGTTAGCAGTTTTTCTTGATATTGAGGGAGCCTTTGATAAGGTCTCCAGCGCAGTCATACTTAAGGCTGCGAAAAGGTTTGGTATCAATGACACATTGTGCCTTGGGAAAAATCTATGTTAAATGACCGGAAAGTGGTATCCTCCTTGCTGGGTGACTCCCTTATGGTCTCCACCAGTCGTGGTTGCCCACAGGGGGGGCGTTCTTTCTCCCCTTCTGTGGTGCCTGGTGGTGGATGAACTCGTTCGGAGGTTGAACAGGGGAGGATGCCGCTGTTTCGGTTACGCCGATGATATTGCTATCATCATTACTAGAAAATTCCCGGCAACAGTGAAGGACGTAATGAGGAGGGCCCTAGCATCAGTTGAGAGCTGGTGCAGGGAGGTCAACCTCATGGTTAATCCTAATAAAACTGTCTTGGTTCCTTTTACTCGTAGAAGGATAAAAGGTATGTTTGAGGGTATTTCCTTATTTGGAAAGGACCTAGTGAAGAGCACCGAGGTGAAGTACCTCGGGGTCATCCTGGATAGCAAACTAACATGGAAACCACACCTTGACTACATAGTCAAGAGGGGCAAAATGTTATTTTGGAGAACTAGAAGTGCAGTTAGCAAGACCTGGGGCTTAAGCAAGACGTCTCCGAGTAGAAAGAGCCCTTTTTCCCACGTATTTGGCAGACTGTTTTAGGAATGGGAATACAAACCTAGCTAGCCCTGAAAAAAGCTACCAATTCCGTGCCCTTTTTGTCCCGCAAACCCAGAGAAATAAGGTAAATCTGCTCCTCCCCCCGCCTGTTTTAAATAATTTTGCATGTAGGGACAATTTCTATCTACGTACTGATAAGCCATTTTCACGGAGCTCGTCGTAAATGTACTTTACACGTGAGTGTACCAAACTGAAATGGCACGAATTAACCTAAACTAGTTCTTATATTAATGTCGATACTTTCATCAATCGGTGAGCGAAAGCCACAGGCTTCAAACTATTGCTATAAAAAGAGAGAGGGAGCCCGCGTATCCCCCCCGCGTATTTCGTGTTTTTGCATGCTTATTGTTATTATTATAAAGTGTTTAAGTATTTTATTGTTATTTGTATTGTTATTATTATTTTGGTTTATAATATATAAAACCGTTTGGACACCCGTACTCTCGTTATATATTTACCTATATCATACTCCTAGCCATTCTTGAACCCGGTTACTTAACGTTAAAGTTGTTTTTCACGAGATTCCTTCTACTTTGCTAACGCTAGGGAAACCAATAGACACGTTTAATCGTCATCAAGAAATTAGCGTTGCATTTTGGGGGCCCGTCCGGGATATTTAAAAAGGGTTTCCCGATTCTAGAAGGTTTCCGTGAGGAGTTCCCATTATTTGATTTTTTTTGGTTTTAAAAATTTGGGTTTATGAGCAATCTGGATAGTGATTCTGTTTGTGAGGCCTTTTTCTGTGTAGACTGTATCCCTAGCTTGGGTAAATTCCATTGTTGTAGTTCCTGTATTAGAACATTTCAAACCCTAGAACGCCAAGAGAGGTATAACAAATTTTCCCACTTAAGAGAAATAGTTCTCTCGCTCCTACTCTCCCAATGGAAGGTAACCCCAAACAAAATACTGCCGAGGGTCACTTGTTAACTGCTTTGGTTAACAAATTACAGGCGCTCAAAGCTAACCTGCCAAATAAATAGCAGTAGACCCAGACAAAGTAAAATCGATTAAAGAGTACCCCCCCCCCCTCCCAGAAATGTAAAACAAGTTCGGAGATTTTTTGGAATGGCGTCGTATTATCGCAAATTCATCCCTAGTTTCGCCAAAATGGCGGAGCCAGTCACGGGGCTATTGCATAAGGGTAGGATTCATAGGTGGGCGTGGGAAGCTGATCAGGAGCTGGCCTTTAATCTGCTGAAACCCGCTTTATCGACGACCTCTATCCTAATGACCCCGAGGTATGATCTTCCATTTTCGGTTAGGACGGACGCGTCCGATGTCGGAATAGTAGGTGTTTTAAGTCAAAATATCGACGGAAAAGAAGGGGTAATTCAATACTTAAGTCGCGCCCTTAGCACGGGTGAGCGTTAATATTCTACCACCGAACGGGAATGCCTAGCGATAGTTAACACCTCACGAGGACGTTCGGTTTTGGGGAGGGAGGAGTGTAACGCTCATTTTTAAAAGTGTTATTTAAAGATTAGTGTTATTTAAATATTATTGCTTTTAAAATATTTATTATTTAGATTGGTGTTATTTAAAAATTATGACATTTAGTTTTTAAGTCCCTTTTATATTTTTCAATTTCTTACGGGTGTCCAAGTCGTAAAAGGGTATCGTTAGTATTTTTCTTGTAAAATGTATTATTGTTGTCCGTGTAAAATATCGTATCCTCTCTACATGTGGCTCTCCCCTAACCAGCGTTCGGTGCTGGGAAAGCGCGCACATCTTGACTCATCCATTGTGCGCTATAACCCATCTCTCTCCATTGTTGAATACTCGGCGTCGTATCGTAAATGACTTAAAGATGCGCGCTCTCTATTGTACGGCGTTCGGACGTCAATAGTAAACTATTGAAAGAAGCGTTATTTCAAACGGCCACCTTTAAAAATAAAAACTACAACCACGTGTACCCTTCCCGAAAGCCACGTGGCGACATGTGGTGCCGTCGTGCGACCTTCTTCCTGGGAAAGACACCAGATGATTTCATCTTTCTACTTTTATACACGAACCTTCTACAGCCAATAATCTTCAAGCCAAGCCGCCTACTCCAAGCTACCCTTAACCTTTTAACCTCTTCAATAAGAAGCCACCAAATGTCAGTTTCCGTAATTAAACCACGCCTACTGAAATGGTGCTGAACAAAACCAGGGAGTTAGAGATATTTTATGGCAGAGACAGAGAGTTGGAGCAAGTCCTCAGGGTCCTGAGTGACGGAAGAGCCAGAGAGCGGACAGAGCCAGAGTTCGAATCGAGCCAAAGAGTGGACCGAGTTTAAGAGCGGACAGAGCCAAAGGGTTAAGGAGACCCAAAACGAGCGGCACATCGATCGAGGACGACGTCCAGGAAAAGGAGCTAGCTAGCCACGCCGAAGAGCCAGTCTTTGGAAAGTTGGACCACCAGCCAGAAGACTCCAGACCGGTTCATCAATCGGTGAGCGAAAGCCACAGGCTTCAAACTATTGCTATAAAGAGAGAGCCCGCGTATCCCCCCCCCCGCGTATTTCGTGTTTTTGCATGCTTATTGTTATTATTATTAAGTGTTTAAGTATTTTATTGTTATTTGTATTGTTATTATTATTTTGGTTTATAATATATAAAACCGTTTGGACACCCGTACTCTCGTTATATATTTACCTATATCATACCCCTAGACATTCTTGAACCCGGTTACTTAACGTTAAGGTTGTTTTTCACGAGATTCCTTCTACCTTGCTAACACGTTTAATCGTCATCAAGAAATTAGCGTTGCACACAAGTACAGCTTTATCTTTAAGTGTAATTATTTAGATAAGATTTATAACCATTTGTTGTCATGTAATATCTTGATATTCCGAACAAATTGTAATTTTTGCGGGTCTAACTCAAATAAATTAATATTAATATTGAAGTTAATATACTTAACACCCTTTCAAGATCATATAAAAAGGGAATTTTGGCAGTACTCGGCGATCTATATATAGATAATATCCAATATTCAATAGAGTTTCCAGTAATAACATCGATCAAAAGGCAGTTTTATATCGTCTTTCACCAATGCTACTATGCCACCATTACGATTTAAATAGGTTTCCCTTTTATAGGTGCGATAGGAGTTCAATTTCAAAACATTAGGGTCAGTGTTAACTAACAAACATTCTGTTAATATAATCATATCAAAGCTTACCCCCAAATTTTCCAAAAGCAGGGATAACTCATCAAAAATTTAATAAAGCTTCTAATATTTATGTGAAATATTTTTAAACCTATTTTTGTATTTATTAAATTACGACAATTTGTTAAGTTGAGGATTTTTGGTGTTAGATCATTTGTATTAATATCAAAATTAATTTAATGCTTTCAACTTTTAGGTTGATAAGCTGCTGAACTATCAGAAATAGAAATTTCAGATTCATTAATTCTTGAGAAGATGTAGTTAAATCTTCACAAGAGTCGTTGTTGGACGTAGTACTATCTTTACTTGCCACTTGCATATTTGTTGATTTTTTCTTTTCACTTTTGTTAGCATCTTGAGAAATGCCCGTACTCAGTCACACTCCCAGTTAAAATCTACAGTAATTACCTTGGGTACCATGGACCCAGCCACTCCGAAGTTACCCACTTTTTTTTTAATTTAAAATTTTGATACCCTGCACCTGAAGTCTGAAACGCTTTGTAGGTTAAAAATAAAATGTTTAAATTTTTTGGGTTCAATAGTTGTATTTTTGGGTGAAAAATTTGCATTTATTAAAGGTATCGTGTTGAACGGAGCCCCAGTGTTTTCAGAATTAAATGTAAGGGAAGTTGCCTTAAAATATAGTTGAAAATAGGCACTGTTAATCTGTGTTCAAATTTTAAAAAAAATACCTAACTGAAAATTTCCCATCTCCTACCATAATCAATAAGTGAACACAAACTGATAACGATTATTTTTATATATATTTATAGGCAATTTTCATTAGGTTTAATTCTGAAAACACTGAAGATTGTTCAACGCATAACCGTTAATTTATGCAAATTTTTCATACCGAAGCAGAATTATTGAACTCAAAAACAAATTCACTAATTTCATTTTAACCCACAAAGCGATTCAGACTATGGGAACGTTGTTTTAAGTGAGGGTTCAATCACATTTGAAAAAAAAAATTACTTGAGCTTTTAAATAAGTGATATAGGGTGCAGAGTGTTAAAATCTCCATAAAGCTCAAGCTTTTTTTAAGTGTAATTGAACCCGAGGGGTTAATCACTTTTGAAATCAGGTGTACAAATCAGCAGTGAAATCACGTAAAATATTAAATCAGGTGTACAAATTTTGCAACAGTGAATAACCCCTTGATTGAACCCTCATTAAATACAACCTTCTCCAAGTCTGACTAGCTGTGTAGGTTAAAACATAAAGTGGTAACATATTTTTGGTGAAAAATTTGCATTAATTTAAGTTATTGTGTTGAACGTGTAGATTCATTGTTTCCAGAATTAAATGAAAAGGAAGTTGTTATTAAATATAGATGCAAATAGGCATTTTTAATCTGTGTTCACCCATTGATTATGAAATTTGAATTGTAAAATTTTGATACTCTGCACCATTATCATTTATTTAAAACTCAAATTTGAAAAAGTTGTCTAAATGGAAATTCCCATTTCTTACCTTAATCGATGGATGAACACAGACTAACAATGCCTATTTTCAACTATATTTAATGGCAACTTCCCTTACTTTGAATTCTGAAAACACTTCAACATGATACCTTTAAAGGGTAACGCAAGTGAGCTGGCATTCACAACGACGGATACTTCATGGTACTATTTTTATTTAAAAATTACGCAAGCTTTCGGGCCGTAGCCCCTTTTCAAGCGTCTTGTCGATACACACTTAATTAAGTGTGTATCGACAAGACGCTTGAAAAGGGGCTACGGCCCGAAAGCTTGCGTAATTTTTAAATAAAAATAGTACCATGAAGTATCCGTCGTTGTGAAATGTTTTTTTACTTTTAAATTATATATTAACCATGGTCAAAAAATTTAACCTTTATGATCCTTTGAATATAGTTCTTTATTAGTCTGTGATCACCTATTGTGTAAGGCACCATTTAAAAAAAAATAATTAGGATTTTTTTTATTTGGAAATTTAACAGTTATTTAAATATTTTCTCTATTTTTTGCAATTGCATTTAATCATAACTGTTGGAAGACAAAAACCCGCCTTAAATCCTAGTGCTTAAGGTTCATTTATTAAAATTATTTTATTGTTTAGCTGCAGTACACTCAAAGAAAACATTAAAGAGTTTCAATTATAAAACATTTTGGCAGTATTTATTAAAAGCAAGATTGAAAAATGTTAGACTGGTGGAATTTGTGTAATATTATATGAACTACTAATTTTAAATAGCCAGAAAAGTTATATTTTGCTGAAACAAAAAAAGTAAATGTGATTGATGTTAACCAATGTGGGTAGCATTGTAATTTAGCCATTGTAAAAATTGTGAATCTATTTTTAGTAAATTTTGTTAAGTTAAGCAGTTTAAATTCTATATAGCTGTACCACGTCTTTCAATTAAATTAGTTCATTCAATAATTTACTTTTATATATTTATATACTGTACAATTAACAACTTGTTTACTGTAATTAACACAGATTCAATGTTTACAATAAAAAAAGTTTTGTAACATTTACAACTTCCATGTAATTTATACTGCTGCTTTTCTGCAACCTTTACACCTTTTCTGTAAATTTTACAGAAGCAAAGCTTTTGGTCAAACAAAGTTGTTGAAATATTCACTAACTTTTTCTGTAATTTTTACATAAGTTAATTTTTTAGATAGACAAAGGTGTGGTAATATTTACATCTCTTTTCTGTAATTTTTGCAAAAGCAAATCTGTACAATAAATCAAGTTGTTGTAAAAGTTACAACTTTTCATTGGTAATTTTAATAGATGTTGCTCTGCAGAAAAAACATAACGTTTGTAAAATTTACTACACATGTTCTGTAAAAAAGTACTATTAGTTTTTACTGTAAAAAATACAACCCTTTTACGGTTATCCTAAAAAAAGGGTAAATTTTACAGAAATATTCTGGCATGAAAAGCTTTCAGAAATTTTCTGTAATTTTTTTCTCTGTGTATTTTTGTTTACTACTATCAATTCAGTGAGCCCTGTTTTGTTGTTAAATATCTGGACGACTATAGAGAAATTTGAGCAAGTGTTTTCTATATGTTCATTTGATGTGTCTTAAATTTTTTCGGTCGATGCCAGATGTTTTTTAGTCGTAACAGATGCTCGAGTGCATCTGGAGTACATCCATGTTACACATAATTGCATCTGCTGAACACTAAACGTGCATATGTTCATGTGTTCAACAGGTGTCAGGTGCTCTATTTTTGTTACGGTCTCGTTCTATAGATGTTACAATATGACACTGGCAGAGCACCTAAAATGCATTTAGAGCACATCAGGAATACATCTACCATACACATAATTGCATCTGATGAACACTAAAAGTCCATATATTCAAGTGTTTAGCATGTGTCAGGTGCTCTAATTTTGTTACGCTCTTTATGTGTTTTTTAAACGTTCTGTAGGCGTCATAAAGATTTGCAGTGATCTTGTGCACTTTTAGATTTCGTTGCTTTTTATTATTAACTCTCATACTATTGTGCAAGTCGCTAAACAACTAATTAAATACGTTCCCTTTAACGAGGCAATTAGCATCTCGCTTTACAACGCTCCGCAGTCGCTTACAACGTAACCTTAGTCAGTTAAATTTCCTTGTCTCTTGTAAAAATGATTATTTATAACCTAATTCTATCACCATAAAAATTAAACCACATAATCGTTTTACTCTTAAAATTCGTGAACGTACGGAACTTAGTGTGTTGCGCTCAGTTATCAAAGAAAAAAGGTCAAATATTGCACACCAAGAAGCTGAACTCTACGAACTCCATTTAGCTCTACCTAAACATCTTTCACCAATGGAATTCTCTCACCTAGACAATTGCAGCTATGCGTTTAGTCTGGAAGAACGTGAAACCCACACCCAAACCTTAAACTTCAAGTTCCGCCACTTAATGGAATTGAATAAAAACCGGAGAGATACAGCAACCATAGGAGGCGAATTATCAACATCTGAGATTCAAATGGACGAGACATCCAAACTCATCAACAACAAGAAGGTAGTAAACCTTTCATCAATAGAATTATCGAAACCAGAAATAGAGGTTTTGTCTTTGGGTCTGAATTTATCGATTAAACCTAAAACTATAGACAAATTAGGATTAGTAGCTAAAACAGAAAGTAGTCTACGTTATTTAGGCGCCACCCCTGACATTGCTGCTGAAATAAGAAATCATACAATAAAAACCGCGAATAAATCAAAACCGTGAATAAAATCAAATATAAACCAATTAACAATTTAACTTCTGCTGAAACCCCCTTGCTCTGAATAAATTAAAAAAACGAAGAGAATATTCTAACAACTAAATCGGACAAAGGAGGTCAAGTGGTTTTACTTGACTCTTCCCAATATCATGATGAATTACTTAACCTACTCAAACAAGATTGCTACAAAAAGCTTAAGAAAAACCCCGTCGAAGCCTATCATTTCAAGGTCAAAGAAGTGTTAAAATCCTGTAATACATTAGATCCAACCGAGGGGGTAACGACTACGTGAAGTAGGTGTACATCTGGAAAAAGTAATACTTTAAGTATTAGGAAATATCGAAAAAAAATTGTAATATATTCGAAATCTTGTATTACCGCGTAATATCGTGTATTACGCGGAATACGAAATGAAGTACTGAGAATATTCGTAATATTTCGTGAATTATCACGAATATTAAGAATACTCGTGCAGTATTTCGCTTAGTGTCACGAATATTATTACTACTCGTGAAGTATTAGAAAATATCGGAAAAAAATTGTAATACATTCGAAATCTTGTATTCTGCGTAATATCGTGGAATACTAAATGAAGTACTGAGAATATTCGTAATATTTCGTGAACTATTTTCACTAGATTTGTAATTTCGATAAATTCACGTAATATTTAAAAAAAATAATTCAATTGCATGTAATATTGATAATTAATGTTCGAATAGGTTAATATATCGAGGAAATACGGTATTAGCGAGGTTTTGAATTCTTGATATTTGGGGACTTTTCAGTGTAGTCTAAAACGTTTTTTGATTTCGTCGCGAACCCTACTACATCTCAATCGATCTCAATATATTTTTGGGAAATTATTTCGGTCATTTATCGGCTGATCAAAACCGTTTAAAACTCTTATGACATGGACTCCTCTTTAACTAATGAAGAAACTAACATGGTAAGTTATCATCGAGGCTATTCTAGAGCTAGTTTCTAGTGATGTGTAGATAATTCAATTAGACAAAATAACTCTTATCTAAATGAAATAGTATTCGGAAAAGTTAGCGAATTTTTGCTATATTACTGGCGTGTTTGGAATTTTACAGAGCAGCAAAGTAAAACTAAAACAAATCTGTAGTCCGAGCCTTGGTCCAGGCGCCAATGTTAAAAAAAAAAAACATTTTCGTGGCCGCCGAGTGTTAAAAGCGAAAACTCTATGAATATTGGTAATTTATAGGTCCGTGAACAATATTTAATTTCAGGGAATTACCTGGGATCGGGGGGGGGGAATCGTGATTTTCACCCCACTTCCCAAGTAGTCGTCATATCTTCCAAATGGTTTATGCTATAATAATTTGAAAGCTATCATTTTAAAGATAAATGATCAAGGAATATCGATGAATACATAAGGTTGAAATTGGGGGATTTGTATTTTACCCACTTTGGCCCAATTATCGTAATATATTTTAATATTATATTTCTATGGAATAACTTTATATACTCAAGGACCTTTTTTGGGCGGCGGGGGGGGGGGGGGGGGCGAAGGGGCAGCCAACTTAAAACCATTAACAATTTGCATTTGCACGTAAAAAAAATTAGGCTGTAGATAGTATGTTTAAAATCTCGTATTTTTTTAACCAAAATTGAGGAGGGTTGGTGTCTATGATTTTTTTTTTTTAATTTGGTGGATTGTTTGGGTCAGTAGCTTATCGATATTTTTTCTTTTAGGCTCAACTCCCATCACCTCGAGCAGCAGATACATTTTGGCGATTAGTTTGCCGCGAATTATCTATAGAAATGCCGTTTTATTTAAAAAATATTTTAAGAATAATGGGATTTGATAATCAATTGTGAATGATAACTTTAACTTCATCGGATTTAACACTTATTGAAAAATTTGTTAAATCAAAAATAATGAAATTCATTAAGAAAGGGGAAAAACTGGAAGATTATATCGGTGATTTCGTAGACGACCCCAAAGACTTCGAAATTCCATTTGGCCATCAACGTATTTTGTTGGGTATTGCGGAATACATTTCACAGAAGCCAAATGACTATTTCACATACTTGGAACGTCATTTGAATACCTCCAACTATAAGAAAGGAAGTGCAATCAAGCCAGCTACTACAACCCTTTCCCTATCCAAACGTGAAGACTCGGTTGAAGAAAAAAAAGTCAAAATTTTGATCGACAATTGGATTAAAAGTAGTTTGAAAAATGTATCACCTGACGTACCCCTAAAATTAAAAAACATTGAAGTAACTATTATGCGAGATTTATTTGCAAGTGATGAATTCGCAGCAAAGGTACATTGTCCTTTTTGTGATGACAATGTTAAGATTTCGACATCCACCTCAAAAACAGGAAAAAAAAGGTGGATTATTTCCAACTTTGGAAAACATTTGAAATTTCACTTGAAATTTACTGGTGATCCATGTGTTCGCAAGAAAAAAACAAGTCAAAACCTCGGTGAAAATACCATTTTGTCTCATTTTGAACTTGGTGGTACCACTAAACGAAAATTGGCAACGGGAGAAGTCGATGACTCGGCGGAAATAGTCGATGACTCACCGGAAGTAGTTGATCACCCTGCTAGCCCAATAAAAGCGGTGTCGAAAAAACCAAGCAAAAAACCTAAATTGGACGCTGTTAGTCAGTCAAGTGTAAAAAACGAAACTCAAGCTGATGAAAGTTCCATGGTTCCGGCGGAAGAACCGAATGTCGTGGCGTAGGAACTAGCTACGACATTCAGAGACGTGAAGTTCCAACAGAAAAATCCAAATGGAAAACTGCCAAATACAGCCGACTTGAAAAAAAAACGCCAAAGACAATTTATTGATAAAAATCAAAGTATAATAACAGATCATTTTTCCATACTGAACGATGTTGAAATTTTAATTAAGAGAAGCCAGGAACTTGAAAAGTGTTTTGTTGATTTCCTTAGAATTAATTCTGCCGAGTCTTTACCTCACGTTCCTAACAAGAAGGACGATATTCAATTGCACTCATTTTTATCAGATCTTATGTCATCAGCTGCAAAGAATTGCCAGAAGAGCAATTCTGGCAAACGCTACGAAAACCAGATTAAACAATTTGCAACCTATTTATTTCTAATCGGCGGACGTATGGCGTACGAAACGTTATCAGCAAACTTGCCTCTGCCTTCTGTAACGACTGTACTTAAATACTTGAAAAATAAAGGCTCTGACATCGTTAAGGGCCAACTTCGAATTTCCAAACTAAAATCTTTCCTCGAAGAAAAAGGCTTAGCACTAAAAGTATGGCTGAGCGAAGATGCAACCCGGATTACAGGCCTTATACAGTACAATGTTAATACCAACCAAATCGTGGGCTTTGTCTTACCAACAAATAATGAGAATGGTCTTCCCATTGTGTTATCGTTCCCCGCGAATTCTGCGAAGGAAATTGAAACTTATGTCAAAAACTACAAGCCGGCTTCTCTAGCGTATGCCCTTATGACTCAGCCGGTTCAACGAAGTGCACCTACATTTTGTTTGACTCTTTACGGTACTGATAACAAATTTACCGCCAAGGATGTTGTTGGACGAATGGATCATGTGAAAAGCCAGGCAGCAGAATTCGGTATAGAAATTTTAGGTTATTCTTCCGACGGTGACAGTAGATGTGTGAAAGCGATGAAATTTCAATCTAAACTTTCAAACGGTTACATCTCATTAGATTGACCATGGTTTTAAGCTGATGCTCTTCCAAAGATTATATGCGTTCAAGACACGGTGCATATTGGAACAAAATTAAAGACCAGATTTTTTCAAGGCGTCTTCCGTGATCGCCATAGGAAACAAAGTGGCGTCAGTGGGGCACTTAAAAGTTCTAATTGAAACGTTTCCCAAAGACATGCATGATTTAACTATGACAGACATTGAACCAAAGGACCAAATTAATTTTAAAGCCGTTGAAAAAATCTGCAATGACAAAGTTATAGATCTCCTAGCACACGTTCCAGGAAGTGAGGGAACATCAAAGTATTTGATATTAATGCAAAAGGCAATTAGCAGAGATTATATAACATTTGGTACGTTGTATTTTTTTGCGAGGTTGGCGGTTATGGTTAAATAATCAATCAGAATATACAATATATGAAAATTTTATAACTTACAATAGTTACACCTGCTTAGAGATTAATGCACATTCGCTCATAAACATAATCGAAAAACTTGAGCACGAAGAGTCTCCGAACTTATTTCTACCGAACCTCTTCAGAGCCAAGCTTGTGAGAGCTTTTTCAGAGCTACGCGCTCTATGACTAGTACTTTCTCTACGGTGGTTAACTTAAGTATGCTTGATATTTTGTATCGATTGAAAAGAATCCAGTTTCACGCAGACGTAGTAAATCAAGGTAGCGAAATATACAACTTTCCTCGTAGTAAATCAAACTCTGGTGTGAACAACAGTGACACTTTACATTTACCAACAAAAGTAGAGGTCAATAGTGTAGTCAATAGAGCGATGGACTGTGCTTTAGTAGATATAGACCAATTTGGCATTGACCAACTTTCACGAGACGACTTAAATACTTGCAAGTTAGTCCCCGTAAAAGCGATAAAGATGGAATCTGATCTCGAACCTGACACATTAGGCGATGACAATTCGACCAACGAGAACGCGTGTATAGAGGAATATTTACAAATAGATGACGATCTAAACGAAGATTTGACAATTTTAAATTCAATGGGTGGTGCAAACCTTAAGGATTATACCCTTGATATTAAAGAACCCATGGAGGGTGAAATTGTACCTAAAAGTAGCCGATTCGTTCACATTACCACAAAAACGGGCAAAAAATGATTTACCGGAAAAATCCTTAATATGGTTATTAACTAGCTCAGACACTCGTCAAAGCAGCGATCGCCTGCTAAGAGTCCAAGAAAAACCACCAAACGCATGTATCTAAACTCACAGTTCAGGCTATAAAAAGAGCTAATATTTCAGTTGGAGAGTGGGTAATATTTAGGAAAAATAACAAAAAATAATTTATGGCGGGTTTAGTGTTAGGATTTTCGTATTTGACGGGCAAAGGAAAAGAACGGCAGTATTCTAAAGACAGCGCTCCTACGGTAGCCCCGAAAAAATCGCCAAAGGGGTTGGGGGTCTTATGCAATTGGTTTTTATGGTATTACACTCATCGTTATTTAGACATAAAAAATACTGCTATTCAATTCCGAGACCAGAGGTTAAAACAAATAAACTAACACTTCCCAAAGAATTAGTAAAGAAAATTTGTATTTTTAAATAGGGCTGTTTTTTTTCGTAGTACACCAAAATTTAAGCGAAATTCGAAGTTCTGATTTTTTAATTTTTTTAAGAATAAAATGTACCTAAAAATGTTTAATCTGTTTAATTCATTTTGACCATCACTATATTTAAACTTTTATCTTTGCCTTTATAAGAATTTGAAAGCTAATTTTTACAAAACCAATCAAAAACTACGCCAAAACTTGCAAGAAAGGTGTATAAAACCGATTTTTCAATGCAGACCCGTAGATAAGTCACTTTTCTTACTTAAAACCACCTTTTTTAATTTGGACACTAAATGCAACTTTTTATAAAATTTGTCAATATTTATTATCGTATTTATTACTCGATTTATTATTTTTTTACGATAGTTTTTATAAATTGTCTTCTAAACTATTTAAAAACCAAACTGAAATGAACTCCGTGTGATTGAGCTGGGAAAAAATACTTTACAAAAAATGGCTCAAGTGACTAGTTCTGTAGTTGGTTCATTTTGGCGCTGCAGCTGCGGTGTAAGGAACCCGACAATAAATCTAATCAAATTGCGATTAGATTTAAAATCTGTATCTTTTAGACTTTGAAAACCTAGATTTTTCTTCTTTTTCAGTCACTTTCGGTTTCTATTTTTATAATTACTAGTCACTTAAATCACAAAATATTTGTGTATCTCAGCATTAGACCTGTTAATGTTAAAATAATTCCATTCGAAATGGTATTACGTATAAATTTAAGGCTTCGACCGTGTAATACTTTCAAGAATACTTTCCAGTTTGGTGTAATATCGTTTATAACGTTTGGAAATATTAAAAATATTTATAATATCTGGAAAATATGTAATATTTGGAAGTATCGTGTAATATCTGGAAGTATATTTGAAGTATCGTGCAATATTTGGAAGTAATAATAATATTTGTATTACCGAGAATCTTGTAATATATTCGTAATATTGAAAAAATATTTAGTACGGTGTACGTTTCAAATGAGAGTCGTTACTCCCTCGGATCCAACCACGTTAAAAAATTTACCAACCCCCAAGACTATACGCCTTGCCGAAAACACAAAGAACAATTAAAATTTAGGGCGATAGTATCTAATATTGGCACGTCGAATCACAAAATTGCACAACTAATCGCAAAGAAATTTTCATATTTTATGAAAGCTAATACCTATACAGTAGCCAATTCTAAAGAATTTGTTGATTTAACAAAAAAGTTTAAAATTGGAAATGAAGATATATTGGCTTCCTTTGATGTTGTATCCCTTTTTACAAACGTACTGGTTAAAGAGGCCATTAATTGTTTTGAAAAAAGACTAATTGAAACTAAACTTTCACCAATTGAAATTAATGACATTTTATCTTTAACCAAATTATGTGTTAAATCCCCTTTTTTGTGTATAATGGCGTATTTTGTGAACAGACTGAAGGGTTACCAATGGGTTCACCACTAAGCCCTCTATTAGCCGATTTATTTTTAGATGACATCGAAACAAATGCCCTAGATAATTCTATAAATAAACCTTTAATATGGATCCGATATGTGGACGATATTTTTTTGATTTGGCAACACGGCGAAGAACCCTTACAAACATTCCATTTGTATCTAAATGACATTCATCTTAATATAAAGTTCACCCTAGAACGTATGGTTAATAATTCTCTACCCTTTTTAGATGTGTTTGTCCAAAAAATTAACCTTCGATATATAGAAAACCTTTTTCAGTCTCCACATTTCGTCATAATCGATCAGGACACCCTATATCTAAAAAAATAATCTTTTTATACCTTAGTGTATAGAGCGTTACATATTATTTCGAACGAAACACATCTACAATCTGAATTAAAGTTTTCCCCCTGGGGTTGTAGATAAAGCTTATAAGAAATTTGTAAACTAAAATGACGTAGCTAAACGAACCATGCTTAAACCTTTTGAAAAAATCACCCAATTATTTGCATCCCATTTTATTCTACCTTGTCATCAACAATTGCTAATAATCTAAAAATAAACTTAATTGTAATATCGCGTTTAAACCTCTAAATAAAATCGTAAATAACTTAAAATCCCTTAAGACCTAGTTAAACCAGTAGATAAATCAGGCATCTATTCAATTCCATGCGAATGTGGTAAAGTATAGATTGGCCAAACTGAAAGAAGTATTAAAAAACGCACTAAAGAGCACTCCGCAGACGTCAGATTACAAAGACGTGAAAAATCAGCTTTAGCCACACGCTTTTAATTTAAATCATAAAAATAATTTTGACTCGGTGAAACTTAAAAAACATTGTAAAAATCGAATAGACCTTGATAATGATGAAGCTTATTATATTAAAAAAATGGGTGAAAAAACATTAAATCGCGATTTAGGACCTGCAGTAGAATTTGTTAACCTTTGGAAAAATCTATTGTTCTAATTTATGCCCCTCCCCTTGATTATTTTCTTGTTTATAAACTTATAAAAGGGTGTAAACGTTGTAAATCGGTTATTCCCCCTGATGATGGACCAATAACGCTGTCCGAAACTAGTCGGGTTATTTTTCTTTTTAAATAAATTATCTTGTGCACTTTTAGGTTTCGTTGCTTTTTATTATTTATTCTCAATTATTAAGAGCTTTACCGTTTAATGAAATTTTGAAATTGGTGCCTCAAAGATAAAAATTAGTATGACATCTCTCATGGTCGATGGGAAAGATAATCAGTACACAGCAAACACAAATCGTTACTAGGACGTCCCTGCATGGTCCATATAGCCCAGCTACGACCAATCCAAAATAGGTAACTGTAACTCCAAAAGTAAGTTTTGGGGTGGTGTCTTTGAAAGGAACGGATGATTCGCTGTTTTCAAAGTACATTTTGGCCAACAACTTATTATTATTTTGCTTCAAGGGTTCACTTAAAGCCCTAATTCATAAAGCAGTAGTTTATTTAGTCAAATTGTAACTCCAAAAGTAAGTTTTGGGGTGGGGTCTTTGAAAAGTTCACTTTGGCCCATTACATTTTATTCAATCTCAGTCTAGGGTTCACTTAAAGCTCAAATTTATAAAGCGATAATTTATTGAAATGCATTAATAAATTAATATATAGCTTTCTATTGTATGTTTTTCATAATTTAATTATTAAATAAAGTTTCACTGAAAATTTGAAATTTACTGCGAATAAATTATTTTTAATTAATATTTACTAGTAATTAACGTCCCTAAGATGTCGTTGCCTGCGCAAAATTAATCCAAAATAAAACCAAAGATGAACTATTAAAAATCCAGCTGACATCCCTAGGATCATCCTAGAGGCTAGGGATGTCCATAGAGGCTCTAGACAAACCGGACATTGGCGGGTCCTACGGACGAAGGAAAGATCCGAGTGCGACGTCAATCGGATGTCCAAAGGACGATTTTGTGTCTGCTGGGTAGAGATGTGGGTTTAAGAATTTCTTTTATCCAAGATACAAGCAGGCCAGCGAAAAATTTCTTAATAAGAAATATTTCGCTGGCCTGCTTGTATCGTGGATAAATTTTTTAACAAGCTTTTTCCGCATCATTGTTATCGAAATAATCTATAGTACATTAATGGTAATTATTAGATAAGCGTTCTTGCGAGGGTATTCTTTCTCTATTTTTAATCAATATTACTTTACGAGACTGATCTGGAACAATGTTTTCCCTTTTTCATATTACATAATCTCATCCATTAAATACCGAAATGCTATAAATACAAAAAAAACCTATCCAAGTAGCTTTGTCTTTTCATTTCAATATTAATGACCTTATGCAAAAATAACCAACTATATTCCGAGGATTCAATCTGTGAAATTCTACAATTGGCGATTCCAGATGATCTAATGCTGGGTCACTTCTATTGGGGATGTAAAATAAAGTTTCGCATTAGAATTAATAAATTCTTCCACTGGGAAATCAAGAGCAGTTTTCTCTGGTACTCAACGAATCAACAGATTCCAATAACGTTTTTCAAAAGTTAACTAGTTGTCTGAAAATTTAGCATATTTAACTTGCTCACTAGAGCCAGTTATAGCTTATCTAAACCCTAATGGACAATTAGAAGTCAATTTGACATAAAACAATTATACATTGTTTAGTATAACATATTTAAAACTATTTTAAATACCGTTAATTACATCCAATAATATAGTAAAATATCCTACAGCAAAGTAGTGATCTGTTCTATTTAAAATATTTTTAAAAATAAAACTTTTTATTTTCCAACTAATGGCTTTCTTTTACAAACATAAATTTTAGACAAAATATGCCCGGTGAGGCAGAGCAAAGGGACAGCTATTAAATTAAAAATGATTTTAGAAAAGCAGTTGAAAGGTTGAATTAAGGGGGAGTAGTTAAGATCTATGAAGGCGCAGATGTTTAAAGAGTTTTGTTTTTGGAATTTTGA
This sequence comes from Leiobunum rupestre, assembly GCF_980474605.1. Lineage (NCBI taxonomy): Eukaryota > Metazoa > Arthropoda > Arachnida > Opiliones > Sclerosomatidae > Leiobunum > Leiobunum rupestre. The sequence goes on along the minus strand of NC_143385.1, from coordinate 283,500 downwards.
AAAGCGAAATATATTTCTAAAATAATTTCCATCGATTTTCCTAACCTAACCTAACCTCTGACCTATATCGATACACCATACACGCTTTCCTTTGCTGGAAAAAGGAAGTAGGTTCAGCGAGACTTCTATTTGCATCTAGACTAAGTAGATAAAATATCGGTTGCTACTGATGTCAACTCTACCTTTAATCCCCTAAAAATATGTAGGAAGAGTTAGTCTCACAATAAAATAGATAGGCCAAGTACTAGCAATGATATTTTTGGTCTTTGAACTGGCTGCTCTTTCCTCTATTCGCTCATAGGCATCCGTTCTAAAATGTGTCACTTGACAGCACTCAAGTGATAAAAAAAATGTGTTTTTTGCTCCCTCTCTCTTTAACTTTTTCGTGTTATGCACTTTTGCTGGCACTAATCACCCGAAGTAGCCAGCACCACTATAAAGAAATAACATTGAATTTTTGTTTGTTTCCGTTTGTGTTGAATTTCTATAGTCAGATTTGAATGCTTGTTTTTCCTTCTCAGTTTTTGTTGATGTCTTTGCGTGAGAGGTAAAGCAGTGTACTTGGATTACTCTTCAACACAATGATTAGTATTTTATAAGCAATCGTAAGTTCAGTTTTATTAGGTTCATCCCTATATTGAATAAATTTGGTATTTTCAAGAACACATCTGTGTGATATATGGAATTTGAAGTGTGTTTGAAAGGAGAATGTATTTTAGTGGAAACTGTTGGCATATAATCCCAATGATTTGGTTATGACAGTATAGACATATATCTAAATGGATTCCTAGTTTATTTAGTATTTATTATTTTTAACCTTGTATTGGCTTACTGGAAACATTTGTTTTCAGTAATAATCTTTTACTAACCAACTAAGAAATAGGTAGATGGTGATTACTGAGTCACTTTAGAATATTTGATATGCCTTTTGTTTTCAGTCATGCAAGTAAAGTAACTTTTAGAATAAAAAACTGGAAATGTCGAGTTTCAAATTAAAAGGATCGAGTATAGCAATCTATCTTTTGTAAAAGAGATTTTTGTTTCTGGTTTCCTATACAAATAATAAACCCTTAGTAAGTCCCATCCACAATGCACAAAAGTGTAAATCATTTTTGTCTGCTTTATCCGTTGAATTTGTTTTTTTTTCTTATTTTATAGCAAAAAGAGCTCTTCCAAAATACGAAAACTCCAACTATTTTTGTATGTAATACGTAACTATATACACAAAATTTAAAAAGAAGTTTATTTGGCTTTTAGGCAACGATTTGTATGAATAAGATTAAATTCAAAACACATCTGTATATAATACAATGGATACATGTAATGTTTTTAATAAAAATTTATTATTATTTATTGTACCTCAGAAACATTAAGATCTCTCCTTGAATATTTAAATTTTCAATCACTCCTCTCCTACTTCAGAATTTTTTGGGATAATTTGATAAAATTATGGCTATAATTGTGTAATGATGCAAATTCATGAATAGTCATTGCTGAATCCATTCATGGTAATATTAGAGACTGTTGACATTCAGAAGTGAAACCACAGACAGTGGTGCCATTGGGATTTATTCCCACGTATTCCTGGAAATTTAAAGCCCATCATCTTGCGAACAATTGCGAATTTGCGTTGGCTATCCACTACTATTGAAAAAATTAACATCGGTTCAGTTAATATTTTATTTTATATAATGGAAATGAGTAGATCATGTACAGCTCTTTATCTGCATTTTTTAACACATATTTAGGTCTTATGTCTAGAGCATAAAACTCGTACAAGTGGAACGAACTAGGGTGGGTTTCTTTGGTATAATTTCTGCGAAAATGTAATTTAATATTTACACTATGAAATCCTAATATGCCTAGAATAATGTTAAATATTTTGTTTTAAATTTATGGTTGTTCATTAAATAATGACACAAAATGCAAATTAAAAAGGCATTTTTAAAAGGAATAATAGAGGCGTCCTCTAGGAGGAGTGCAGATAAAGGTACTATTTTTTATGAATAACATTGTAACAAGTATATTAATGTTGTACCAGACGTTCATAATAACCCCTTTTGGGAGAAAGCTTAGTGAAATCGAATAATTAGGTTTCCACTATGGAACTATAGCTTATGCAGTGTAAAGGTAGTGTAAGTTTTGTCGATGGCTTAAATCCTGCCCTGAGCAAGCTAAAAATTATTTTTGTAATATAAATAATCAGAATTATCAACAAAACTTTTGCTATTGCACTGAATAAAAGGTTATGCTTTACAACTATTATTTATGGTAAACATCGAATATTCCATATTTCCCTCTCTCCAAGGGGCTTATTATGGACTTATACTTAAAATAAAGAATTCTTGAATTAAATGGCTCCAGAACTGAATTGATAATGGTTTACATCATATTAAGTAAACTCATGACTTTTATATCGTGAGATTTACTTGCAAAGTACACTCTGTTTAAAAAGTCTTCGACAGGTGAAATTTTTGCCCTCTTTTTAATTCTGCTAGAAAACTATAATAGATAGATCGATGAAACCAATTGCAACTATTATTTATTTTCCAATATCTATCGTTATTTATCGGTTTCGTCCACCAAAAATTAATAGTTTTGGCAGCTACCGTCAAAACTCATTTTTGACAACTTTTTAAACATTCGTTCTACGGCGACTCGCGCGTTTTTGAATTCACAATGGTCGATTCATATTTAGAAAGTGGAAAACATTTTCCCTCTACAACCAACGGTTGAGCAGTTTTCGCGTTTACAAACTTTCGTGGAAATTGGGAAACACCTACAATGCATCAAGCGATTATTAATAACGCAACTTCGACAGCGACAAAACAACATGTTTAATTAAAGGCTGGTTTAAAATTGTGGTAATCTTTATTATAAACAATTTCTATCGCAAATAGCTTTTTAAAAGCTTTAGCGTATAAAAAAGGATATTCCTAAAACCACTTGCCAAGTTGTTCTTTTTAAACCGGCCTTTAAATATATTTTCAATGTTATTGAATCGCTGTCGAAGTTGCGTTATTAATAATCGCTTGATGCATTTTAGGTGTTTCCCAATTTCGACGAAGGTTTGTAAACGCGATAACTTCTCAACCGTTGGTTGTAGAGGGAACATTTTTCCTTTTTCTAAATATGAATCGACCATTGTGAATTCAAAAACGCGCGAGTCAGTGCCGTAGAACCAATATTTAAAAATGAGTTTTGACGGTAGCTGCCAAAACTATTAATTTTTGGTGGACGAAACCGATAAATAACGAAAGATATTGGAAAATAAATAATAGTTGAAATTGGTCTAATCGATTTATCTATTATAGTTTTCTAGCAGAATTAAAAAGAGGGCAAAAATTTCACCTGTCGAAGAATTTTAAACATAGTGTAAAATCATTTCAGACCAATTACCACTTTTAATAAACACTATGAAAGAGCTTGGCAGTTTGTGGTTCCAGACTGCATTGTATATTATGAAGATAATAATTTATTTTTTAAACATCAAGATTGTTTGAAATTATCAGAGTTGGTGGACGGTGATACTCTGTACTCTGTTCAATTGAGATAACCTATAACTCTACTATTAAAACAAATGCGTGAGTAGTTATTCTTATGTTTCTTTTCAAGGGCATTGAATTTTTTCTCAAAGACTAAATGCATTTGGTATGTGATCTAAAAATTTTAAATTAGTAGTGGACTATAGCGTTGAGATGAAAATATTTTATAGGAAAAACACCAAGCAGTTTAATGTATTGGTTGCTCTATGGTACCTGACCAATAGATCTTTTTTGCACGTCAATGCCCTTGATATAAAAATTACAGAAAGTTTCATAAATTGAGTACAACTAAAACATTATTTCCATTTTCTTTTAATTGTGCTACTCATCAAATTAAATCTTATTTCAATTACTATTTTGCAAATACTTTAATTTTAAAAGCTAAGTTTGCATTATTGATTATAAATGAATTTATTCTTAGTTTATGTGGTTAAAATTGCAATAGAATTGAGTGACCCATAATTGGTCGTTTGACCTTAAAAACTGTAAAGGTTTCATTACCACTCAAATGTACTAATTGAAACCCTTTATGTTGTAGTTCTGCAGTTCAGATTCTTTCAAAACATTCCAAAACCTGGTGGCCCAAAGAAATTTATTTTGGTAGTTGTTAATAATGCTTGTAAGTGTTTTTTATGAATGAATTTTGAGTGTAGAGCCTCATGATTTAGTTTTGGTACTAGAACAAATGGCCCTTTAACCTTGCTCGACTTTATAACTGCATTGTCTTTATTTTTATTTTCCAACAAATTTTATGTTTTCTTAGCATTCATTATAATCATGAAGTTAAATCGTTTGTATTAAGTGGACAAAGCTCTAAATAGCCATTCAACAACCTAATGTGACACAATGTATAAAACATTTTTTCTCCAGGTGCTTCTGTAAAGTACTTTTGGTTAATTTGAGATTTAAATTTTAATAATATTTTTGATTTTTATTCATAGCTTTTTTATAAGCAGTAAAAAAAATACCATAAAATTATGATTTAACTGTTGAAAAGATTCTTAGAGCAAGGCTGTCAAGGGCACACTGATCTAGAGACTTTTTGGTTTAAGCTTTATAAAATGTGATTTCTCTGTTCGTTTAGTAAGTTGCGTTGTTGTCAGAAGTAGTATTTAAAATACAAATATTGTATTTTAATATTGAATGTGATCTTGTATTTTGATTTTTGCTGGGGGGCAGTACGGACACCAAGGACTCCAAGGAGTATAAATACCCTCAAAAGGGCCATCATAATATATATGCTCAAAATGAGTGAACATGGCAAGAGACCCAGCGGTGCCCAAAATCGGCACACTCTTTTAAAAAAACAAGAGGATAAAAAGAGATTTTGAATAAAGTACCAAAACTTTACAACCAAAAATTAGTGGATCAAGGGAAAATCTTAAACGTTTTAATAGCGAGGCCTAAGAATATGAAGGGGTTGCAGTAATTTTTATAAACTTCTGCCTCTTGCTACGGTTGATAGTAAAAAGAGAGCCAAAAATACAATTCGCCCGGGTGAAAATTATCAGTAAAGCTAAGGAAAATTTAATTTCTCGATTAAATTGCAGTTGCCATCTAGCAATTATATTGTTACTAATCATTCGCAGGGTTTCATTTTAACTATAACTATATAGTTTTAGTTAAGATGAAACCCTACATTCAACCCCCAAAATATGTTTTTGCACACCTCTATTACATGTACATGTAAAAGAGGTGTGGAAATCTAATTTTTTGGCGTCGAATTGAATGTCCAACGGTTATTTTGCACACCTCTATTACATGTACATGTAAAAGAGGTGTGGAAAAATTTTTTGGCGTCGAATTGAATGTCCAACGGTTATTTTGCACTCTAATAATTAACATTATATATCAAGGTATAAAGTTTTTTTAATCATAATTTTCAATACTTCTGTCACCTGATACATTAAGTTTCTGTATGATATATAAGATATGATATAACCAGAAAAACCTTATTTTTTAATTTACGTGCTTGGCGGCCGATATATGATAAATTAAATAAAAAGTGTTTTATTCGGAAATGTCCTAAATTATAAAAAGCACATGAAGATTTTGAAGAGCGATACCTACTCCTCACTTAAAAAGTAAAAGTAGTGTTGTGAGTTTAAAGCGCAGCTCCGGAGGGAGGCAGGCCATGGGGGCCATGCCCTAAAAGCAGTTGATATTTACGAAGCATGATTCTACGTTTTTATTGTTACCTTTTTATTACCTCTCCGAGGGGACAAAGTCCCCTAGGAGGGGTTATACAACGACCGTGTCTGTCTGTTGGTCTGTGGGTGGGTCTGTCTGTGGGTCTGTCAGGCCTGCGAACGCGTTCGCATTTTCGGTGCAAAGTGTAATCACTGCGTACGCAGTTTCTCGAGATCTCTGCGTTCGCAGTTGCTAGTAATTAGGGAACAAAGTCGAAAAACCGTGTTTGCAAAACCACCGTGGGACGGTGAGCGTTAACGGATTAATTTGCAGTCGGGGTTGGTTTGGTGGTTTTTTTTCGTAAACGCTCGCCGTCACGACAGGTTTAATTCAGTGGTTTGGATATTTCGCTATTGAAATGTTTATGTGTAGGGTGGTAATGTTGTGTTATTTTTATGACGTTTCTGGGTGTTGAGTTTGTGGTGTGTATGTACGGGTGGTATCTCTCCAACTCTTTCTTATTGACGTTTGGGACGGACCGAGTGCTTAGTGTAATGCTACCTCTCAACATCCAATGGCAGGGTTTCCACCAATTGTTCACGGTATTCGTCTTAGTATCAATTTGCGATCGCATCGGGCGGGTTTCGAACCCGAGACCGCCTGTTTGACAGGCGGACGTTCTACCACAGAACCACCGACACTTATTACGTTTCATTGAAAATTAGACCTTCAGCTTTATCGAAAGCGTATTTAATAGAGTATGAAATTTTGGTTTAATTGAAATAGAGCAAGATTTCGTAGAAGATTTAAATTATTGCATCGAAGAAATTCTAATTTAGCGATTTCTCATTTGATTAAAAACAAATGCGTCACCCAGGTTTCGAACCCGGACCGTTCAGTTAGGCAGTCGAGCGCTCTACCACAGAACCAACGATAGCTTCAAGGTATATTGCAAATAAGACACTCATTGTAAGCATAATAGTTAACAAAGTCTTGAATTTTTTTACGAATGAAATTGTGAAGGCCTAATGTGGTTTTTTTACGAAAAAATTATAAAGACTTAATCTTGTTTAATATAATAAGTTGCTTTATTTCAATTTGGTACTTTTGTTTAGGGTTTTTTTAATGAATGGAGTTAAAGATTTTTTTCTTCTATTATTTGACGTTTTATTTTTGCGGTTGTATATTTGTTTTATCTTTTATTCTTTTAAAATTATTTACTTCTTCCGCAAAATGGTTCATTTTTTGGAGGAACCTTTTTACTTATTTTTTGTGTATTAATGTTTTGAGAACCTTTACGTTTGGGAAAGGATAATTTTTGACGGAACCTTCAAAGTGTATACGTCGCATTTTCAAAAAATTTAATGTTCAAATCTTGTTTTAGCGCAGTCAGCAGATAAGATAAAGGGTAGAACCCGTTAGTTTTTTGTAATTTATTTAGTTTTTTCAGTCGTATATTCTTATCTATTAGGTTTAGCGTATTGGTTTTCAAGCTTAATAATTCATTTATTAACAACATATCGAGTTGGTCTGGTTTTCATCTCGGTCGTAATTTATTTTAAACGTTTTCTCGGCTGATTAAGATGTTTAATGCAGTTCATCAATTGGGTTCGTTTGTGTTTATAAAGAACCCTAACTATTCCCTCTACGGTCATTTATTGATATACGTTTAGTCAAGTGGCTTTCTGTGCTTTGTGAATGGTAAGTTTTTCGCTTCTTGTTAATAAGTTTTTTGGTGGTGTGGATATTTGGATATCTACGATTCCTAATGCAGTCATTGATATCCTGGGTGTGCGAGTCATTATATGATATTGGAAATTGGACGGTTTTGGTCTTTTTCATGCGGTATGTGTCACAACGTCAACAGGATGGTTCCGACAGTCTACGAGTCGTCCACTACCAGATATCTACGGTATCTTGATCGGGCGAACGTTGAAATAAAATGAGCGTTAACTATGCGGCAAGTATTTAGTAAGCGACAAAAATACAAATACCCTCTGTAGATATTTCTTTCATTAAAATTGGCTTCGTATTATATTTAACTGCTAAACTTGTACCGTAAATAGGGTTAAAGTCAATTGTGCATTGTTTTAGTACGTCTAACTCACTGTTGTAACTACTTAAATTATAATATTCTGAATAAATTAATCTCGGTTGTTTCGTCTCAATTATTTTAATTCAAATTAAAATTTTATACCGGGCGGGAATGAACCGGGATTACGTTATTAGTAAATAACTCTGAATTGGGGAGATATAACTTTGAGGGTCATCTCGAGAAATTAATACCGCTAGTTGTATTTTAATTTTGATTGTGTTGAGCTTTTGGGCGGTATTGTTGGCTTTAATTATCATTTTTTCGTGTGAAGTGGTTTAAAGAAGGTTTTCTGTGTTGTTATATCGTAAGCGATAAAAATACAAATACCCTCTGTAGATATCTCTTTTATTAAAGTTTGCTTCGTATTACATTTAACTGATAAAATTTTTCTGTAAATAGGGTTAAATTCAATTGTGCGTTGTTCTAGTTCGTCTAACTCACTGTTGTAACTATTTAATTTATAATATTCTGAACAAATTAATCTCGGTTGTTTCGTTTCAATTATTATAATTCAAATTAAAATTTTATACCGGGTGGGATTGAACCAGGATTACGTTATTAGTAAATAACTCTGAATTGGGGAGATATAACTTAGAGGGTCATCTCGAGAAATTAATACCACTAGGGACAATGCTTCCGAGGAGAGGTATATTTTGGCTTGCCAACTTGTTAAATAAAATACGATGGACCCCACCCGCCTCTGGTTCGTTTAAAATTATTATTGTACCCCAACAACCGTTAAGAAAAGACCTAAGTCTCCAGACTGTCTCCCTTGGTTTTAGGGGCGCAAATTATCTTGGGCTCCCAGGCAACAAAATGGCTTAATCAGGTCGTGATGGTTCTATGAGAAAGCCGAAATTTTTATAATGTTGCTGATTTTAATTGTGTTCGTTGCAGAATTAGCTCCATGCTAGAAATTGGTCAAATCTTGTGGATATCTGAAATTTGAATGAAAGGGAAGAGTGAGCCCGAAAAAGAGAAAGAAAGAAATTGGTCAAAGATGTTTTAAACACAAAATAAATTACTATTAATTCTGATACCGAGAATAAAGTTTCCATTGATATAGTTCAGGAGCCTACAGATCAAAGTAATAAAAGGACAATAAAGAAACGGAAATGCTGTAGTTGTGATACTTCTGAAAAATCACAGAAATTAACTAAAATATGGCAAGCCAGATATTCCAGTATGAATCAGAAATATATTAAGAAAACCGAAGAAGTGAACTCTTTAAAAATTGAAAAAATATGTTGGACATAAGACTGAAAATTTGTCGGCCTCTGTTTGCAGCTATAGTAAGAGAGAAAAAAAACCTAAGGTAATTCTTATAAAAAACAAAATAACTAGTGGCGATAGGTAGTTATTGAGCTAATGATAAAAATGAGGGCTCCCCCTTTTTCACAATTTCGTGATTGAAGCCACTGAGAGTCTCTATGGCCGATGCTTTGAACATATAGCGTTGTTATAGCGCCAAATTTTTGGACTTCTTCTTCGTATCAGCCTGGCTAGCTGCCCAAAGAGGGGCTATTAAAGATGAGGCCCAATAGTTATTGAGGACAAATTGGTTAATCATAATTTGTGGGGCATAGACTGCCAGGTTACAATTATTGCCAAAAATACAATTGAAAAAGCCTCTTCCCATCAATTACAAAATAATTAGCATCTGAAACTTAACGAGTGTTTTCAATAGTCAATTTTACTCTCTTATTAATATTTTTACATTATTTGGCTAAAGTAAGCTCGGGAAGGAGATTCTTCGCCATGGTTACTTGGAAGTTGCATACACCGGTGGCATTATGTATGAACTATGTTACCGGTCGTTAATTTTTTATAGTGCCAATGAGGTTATAGCCCCTTTAAGTACTTATCCTCGGAGCACACTGGTAGACTTGCTCAAACGCAGACTTTTTGGCCAGAAAGTCTGCGTTTGAACTGCGTTTATTACGTTGAATGTAGTGTACAATGAGTCTGAAAAATTATTCTACCTGATCCATCTTGCCTGATAGTATAATTTCCTGGCTCTGAATCATTTTCATTTTTAAAAGACCCAATGAAAAATTAAAGGGATATAACTGGGGAAGTTGTTTTATTTTTTTTTGTAAAACCACTTTATAATTAAGATGTGGGGTTTTTAAATAATGCACGAATTATCTAAAGCTTAAGCGTTACTAATAGTTATTCCATCAAAGCATAAAATTTTTTAAACTAAATTTCTTCCCTAGGTTTATTTAGTTTCTAGGTAATCATATTGAATTTAAAACAGTCATGCCCCACTTACCCTCTGTTGAAATGGTTAGTATAATTGTTGTTGGTTAGAAGATACCAACTGTTTTAGTTATTAGCAGCATACCACTGAGTAGTGTTGGAAATGTCAAAAACCATAGGAGGGAGCGGTAATATTAGGAAATGACAGAAATATAATTTATATTGAAGTTTTTTAAATTTTGAGAACTTATTACAAGTATCGGATTGACCTTAATTGGTCAATACTGCACGATGCTGGGGGTTCTCGCTTCGATAAAATTGAAATTTGAATATTGGGGTAACAAGAAATTGACAAATTGGGATAAACATTAGTACAGTGAAAGACTGAAAAATGTCTATGCCACTGAAAATGGAATTTATCCCAATTACAAAGATATGTTTGTAGGTTGTGCTGCCAGAGCCCTTTTCACCTGAAATTGACTTCATCAATAGTGTGTGGCCAAATATAAATTCCTTTAGAAGTTGAGCAATAATTTGAATAGACGATAAAATAAACGCATACAGCTCCCAGGCCTTGAAAGGTTTTTTGAAGTTAAGAGTGGTAGTTATGATAAAGGTTTATGGAGAAATGGGTAGGAAACTGTTTTGTTTGATTTATGCTAGGTGCTATAAGAAAATTGTCAATGAGAAAATTGCAGAGCGTCATCGAAAACGTACAAATAACCATGGGGCGAAAAAGCAATATATGTCTTTTTCACTGGAAAAATACGACTTGAAAAAGTAACAAGTTGGGCAACCTAAAATAACTTTTTTTTAATTCCATTGGGAAAGTAGTGTAACTTTATGAAAGTCAGAAATTTGTTTATCTGGTGTATAATGCAATAAACACCGCTGAAAAATCGAGGAGGTAATGGCGAAATAGGTATTACACGATTTAATTTCGTAGGATGAAAAATGCGAATTAAAAAAAACAAAGACATCTTATTTATCTACTTACAAACACAATTTATGAGTTCGTTTCGAAAATACCACCTTTGGCTGCGATGCAAGCTTGGGTGCGAACAATCATATTGTCAGAGGCGGCTTGAATGTACACCTGGTCCTTGACGAAGCCCCAAAGAAAGAATATCCAACGGAGTCAGATCGGGCGACCTTGCTGGCCAGTGTACGGGACCGTTTCTCCCTATCCATCGTTGTGGAAATTCGTTGTTTAGGCAATCTCTCACGATTCTGTGGTAATGAGGCGGGGCACCGTCTTGCTGTATCGCAGTCTTGCTCGTTGCGTAAACGGCAGTTCGTCAAGTTGTTGTTCTAGTTCATTTCTCAAGAAATCTAAATAACTCTGGCCATTTAGATTTTGCGGTAAGAATACTGGAACAATTAACCGGTTTCCAACAAGACCAATCTAAACATTCGAGCGCCTTAATTGGCCACTAGTTCCGTATGATCAGCTCTGGAATATTGATGCATGATTGTTAAGATTGATAACGACAATAATGTAAAACAGTTTGTAAATTTAAGGTTTTTCCTGACCTATAAACCTGTGGTCTTTTTATCTTCTCGCCTATCAGGGTTAAAATAGGTTTCGAATACAACTAGATGCAAACACAGGCCTATTAGATTAAAAAAAACTAACAGGAAAAGTCAATAGCTAAATGAGCCCGATTGTGGTTTCAAAATACACCTCTCCCCGGAAGAGTAACTGTATCCGTGCGGTAGAACGCTCACCTGTCGTTCAAGAGGGCTCGGGTTCGAATCCCGGCCGATTAAAAAATTATACTACACCCAATGTCAAAAAGAGGACGCTTTAGGAAAAACCTTTTCCCTGATTCTAAGAAACTGGGTACGCAGTGATTACGCTTTGCCCCGAAAATGCGAACGCGTTCGCAAGCCTGACAGACACACCCACAGACAGACACGGTGGTTGTACAAAGTCCCCTCGGAGAGGTAAAAAGAGTACCACGCCTCATGACCCCCAAATGTGAAATACTGTATTTCAAAACTATGAATAGGATGAAACGGTTCGGAACATTGGCCAGCAAGGCCGCCAGATCTAACGAAATTTAAAATCGCCATTAATAATTTAATTAATTAATTTAATTACTTTGCCATTGTGTCCTCGACTTTTTCAGCGGTGTTTATTGCATTAAACACCAGATTATCAAATTTCTGACTTTCATAAAGTTACACTACTCTCCCAATGGAATTCAAAAAAAAGTTATTTTAGCTTGCCCAACTTGTCACTTTTTCAAGTCGTATTTTTACAGTGAAAAAGACGTTTATTTTTCGCGCCAACGCTATTTGTACGTTTTCGGTGACGCGCTATTATTTTATTCTTGACAATTTTCTTATATAACCTAGCGGTTAAAATTTAAATTTTCAAAAAAAAGTGAAAATATTTTTCGATTTAGACGCAATTTTGGAAAAAAGTTTCCCCCGGCACGTAACGTACAGCACAAATTTTAACTTTCTAGAAAAACAGTTTTAGAAACAAATCACTTTTTCGAGACAAAAACACCCTGTATAATAATATAATTAAACCGGTGGCGTTAATGAATATTTTTTTTGTAGAAATGTCTTTGGAATATTTATCTATGAAATCGGCTTTCGAGCCGCTTAACGAGGCATCAAAAAAGGAAAAGAGATAATAATTTTTTTTTATTTGCCGATATGCTTTCTTCAATTTTTCAATTTGTTCGCGCCGTGCCGGAAGGTCTCCAGCGAACCCTTTTTTTAAAGGATAAAGAAATTCAAGCTATATCACTACCATTAAAAAAAGTTGCGACTTGGCACGCCGTTGTCAATTCTGTCCGATTGACAAAGATTTTGTGACCAATCCGTTAGTGACAACTATTTGTTATTTACCGGCGATTAATCTCAGATTTTTCGCGTTTCAATTTAGATCGGCTAAACGATTTCTACAAGCAAAATTACGCCACGCTAGGGAGTGGCAGTATTTGTTTAAATTAAACAAAGAAGGAACAGCTTTCGAAAACCCAGCTGAATTCGTACGTATTTCATTGTAAAACTGAGTGGTAAGTATACGCGCGAAATTTTGTGGGTTATTGCAATAATGAAATGAAATGAAATAATGATAATAATAATTTAATTTTTAATTTACATTTTAATTTAATATAAATAGAATAATTAATAGAAATATAATAATAAAGATAGTTTGTCCTCGCGTCATAGCGGCCAGATTCGGCGAAGACAAAACGTTCGCAAACGAAGGTGGGATTTTTCCATCGGCGGTCGATAATACCTGCCTCCTTTACGTACAGGAAAATCCGTGGTGGAACAAGACCATACTTGTTGAAGTTGGGCGAAGGCCGGATTTTCCTTACGCTGGCGATTTTGAAAATCCCAATATCGTTTTGGGGTTACAAGGTGATATTAATTTGTTTGTGGTATATATATATATATATATATATATTTCGCCTTTTTTCGGTAGGTGTAAGAATTATTCCACGCCCGCCCCCAGAAAGGAACTATCAAAAATTCCGGAAATTCTCCGAGAGAAGTTTAAGTTTCGGGAGGTAAATTTTTGTTTGGACATTATGATTCGACATTCGCGGGACTGGAGTTAGATGATTTATTATCTTTTTAAAAATTATTATAGAAGAAGTTAAAGGAGAACAAACGCTTGGAAGAGCAGTTAAACATAACCAATATGGAAATAGAAGAAGCGGGAAAAGGAGATACAGTGGTTAAAGTAAGAATGAAAGGCGCGCGGGAAAAAAGGAAATAAGAGTGGGTAAAGAATTAAGCGTCCTTCCCATTTAATCGGTGTATGTACTTAATCGCGCGGTGAAAGGACTGAAAATGTTGGAAGAAGTAATAAAAAAGGGGCTCAAAGATATTCGCGCTACTGTTGGAGCGTTGCTCAACAAGGAATTGCCATCCGATAGCGGGAGCAGCACGTTGGAAGAAGGCGAGCAAAATCGCTACTCCTGCTGCGCGAAAGAAGTTTCTCCCTCGAGATTTCGTTGGGAAACCCATCAACCCGAAAAGTCTTCAAACGATGACGCAGGTAGTCTTTGGTCCTACCGGATTGGAAAAAAGTTACTACGTAGAGTCATTTTCAAAATCTACTAATCGTTTCCCACAAAGAAGACTTAAAAAAATTGCAAGAAGAGCAATTCGATGGCATTATTTTTGACGATTTTGGCGTCGCGTCCTGGGACCCCGAGCAGCTTCTTCGATTCTTAGGAGTGGATAGGGAGTCGACCCAAGACGTAAAGTACGATTCTGTCACCATCCTCGCTAACATGCCAGAGACGTTATTTGCAATCACTTTTTTGGCCTCCTTCCATGAAGGAACACCATCGCGCGGCGTGTTTGCGGAGGATGGTGCTCCGAGAGGTGAAAGAGCCTCTTTTCAAGAAGCCGACAGGGGTCGTTCTGCCTTATGAATATCCTGAGGTGATGGACGGAAACTTTCACGCGTGGTCGGAAGAGGACAACGGCGGTGGCGACAACGTGGGAGACGAAAAAGTTTCGTCCGCAGGAAACATCGTCGTGGAGAACGTTGTTGCTGGTTCGTCGAAGGAGGGCGATAACGACGCCGCCGTATTTTCCGGAACCAGTTATCCTATCGGCGACATTGTGGATTTCAGCGACCTGTTGGACGAGCCCGAAGCAATCGTGACGTCGACGGTGGAGTTTGAAAGCAAACTGGCCTTTTTAGACGAATTTTTAATCGGCACCGAAAATGAAAAAGAAGCCGCGACGAAAACTCCGAAGAAATCGAGGGAAGAAACAAAAGGGTGGGGAAAAAATTGGGAATTGGTTTTTTGTTATACTTTTTTACGAAAGTGTTGTAAAAATGTGTTGGCCAATTAAAAGGTTTATTTTGTTCTTACATAATTTTGTCTTTATTTTCTTAAGGAATAAGTCGCGCGGGGACGCGAACGTTAAGTAACTGCCACTTAGTTAAACGTTCGCGTCCCCGACTTCCGAAGTTTCTTACTAATCTTTTTTTCTTTACAGGTGTTCGACGATGCTGGTATAGACGAGGGATGAACCCAGGTAGCAAGAGCACGTGTATATTTGGTTGATTTATGGTATTTATCGTCTATTGTGTTGTGTAAAATATTTACGTAATTTACACGTGCATTTTTGGTTTATATATTACTTGACAAGAAAGGTGTAAAAATACACGTATTACTGACGTATGTTACCGGTAGTTTTAATTTGAAATATAAATCTTTTAATTTATGGTTAATTAAATTATGTATACTTAAAACTAAGCTTAAAAGTGCTAAATATACATTTAAAGTAACTTTTGATCTATTATTTTTAAATAATGTTTTGGTTTAGCTAAAAAACTTTAAATTGAAATGGTCAACTGCTTTCCAAAAGGCGGAATCTTTTCGCTTTCCCCCTTCCGATTCGACCCTCCCCTCAAGGTCGCTTTCTATACTTCCCCCGACAATTCAATTCTAGGACCCCGAGAATTAGTGGCGGCCCTCGGCCGGACGACTCACCTGAACGTAAAGAAATATTCGTGTGTGTGGTGTGTGTGTGGTGTGGTGTGCGGTGCGGTGCTGTGCGGTGCGGTTCGGTGCGGTGCGTGCGTGTGTGGGTGTGCGTGCGCGTGTGTGCGTGTGTGTGTGTGTGTGTGTATGTGTTGTTAAGGGCCATGGGCTTTGATCTACAATATGGTAGGGGTGAAAGTTCTTCATAATGGATTTCTGTTGAGTATAAAGAGATTAAAACGATAAAAACGTAAGCTTGGATCATAGCCACTGCCCATTCTAGGGTTAAGAGTAAGAATTGTGTCGAAATAATGACTCTTCTTTTAGTTAAAGAACTAATTGTTCCTTGGTTACCAAGGAGCGTTAGAAGGAGGTGTCCTGCAATTATATTAGCAGATAGTCGGATAGCGAGAGTAATAGGCCGAATTGTATTTCTAATTGTTTCAATTAGAATTATGAAAGTTATTAAAGCAATTGGGGTGTTGTTGGGGAGTAAGTGTGCAAATATCCTATTTGTGTTATTTAGCCACCCGAATAGTATAAATGTGACTCAGATTGGGAGGGCAAATCTTAGTGTAACTACTATGTGACTAGTGGCGGTGAAAATAAATGGAAATAGTCCTATTAAATTATTAATTAGAATTATCCATATTAGTGCGATAATAATTAGGGGTATTCCTTGTGTTGAAGTTCTCCCTAATAGGGCTGTAAGCTCCTTAACTAAGGAGCTTACTCCTTTACTTATTAAAATATTGCTTCGTGTTGGTAGTATCCAAAATCATAAGGGTATAATGAAAATAGGGCTAAAGGCTCTAATTCAGTTTATTGAGAAATTTTGTGAAGTAGAGGGGTCAAAAGTGGAGAATAAATTAGTTATCACTGTCAATTTAAGTTTTTGTTCTGTTGGATTGGGCGGTTGTTTATAGCTCTCGCATTGAATTTTTTGTAAAAACTTAGTATAATTAAAGTTAATCTTATTAAAATAAGAGGATAAAAGAAAAGGCTAGTTCATATTATGGGAGCTATTTGTGGCAATAAAAGGGGCGATTGCGATTGTATTTTGACAAAATACTGTTATTTGTCAACTACCCTTTGCATTAAGGGGGGATCCATAGGATGGTTTAAGAGACCAATGCTTATACTTTCAGCCACTTAATGATATTATTTATATATTTTCCCAGCCCCCTATATTAATTCAGTTGATATAATTTTGTGTTGGGATACTTTCTAGAACAATGGGTATGAAACTGTGTTCTGCTCCACAAATTTCTGAGCATTGGCCGTAGAACATGCCATTTCGTAGGGATAAAAGAGGGAGTTGGTTGATTCGCCCTGGGACAGCATCTGCTTTAATCCCTATTGAGGGCATTGCCCATGAATGGATTACGTCTGTGGCTGAGATTAAAAGGCGAACATTAATATTAGTTGGGATTACTATTCGATTATCTACTTCTAGTAGTCGGAAGTTATCTCTTAAAAGGTCATTTGTTTGGATTATATAAGAGTCAAAAATAATGTCTTTAAAATCTGTATATTCGTATGACCAATATCATTGGTGCCCCATAGTCTTAATAGTTATGTTTGGGTGGTTTGTTTCATCCATTATATAAAGTAGTTGTAGTGATGGGAAAGCAATAAAAATAAGTATGAAGGCGGGGATGATTGTTCAGAAAGTTTCAATTTCTTGACCCTCTAGTAAGAATCGATTTGAGAATTTATTAATTAATGAATTAATTATTATATATGAAACTAAGATAGTGATTAAGATTAAAATAATTAAAGTATGGTCATGGAAGAAGATTATTTGTTCCATAATAGGTGAAGCTGCGTCTGGGAAGAGAATTTTATATCAAGTTGCCATAATTGAATACTAAATTTAATTGGGTGTTAGTATGGCTTATAGGTGGGTGTTGATGGGCCCATTCTACAGAAGTTGGTATATGGGAGGAGAATACTATAATTCGTTGGGCCACTATACTTTCTCAAATGATAAAAATTAAATAAATTATAGCAATTATGGACAGCGTGGAGCCAAGTGAAGATATAATATTTCATGAGGTGTAGGCATCTGGGTAGTCAGAATAGCGTCGGGGTATTCCCCCCAAACCCAAAAAGTGTTGTGGGAAGAAGGTTAAGTTAACCCCCAAAAATATTAGGATGAAATGTGTCTTTAATCATTTAGGATTTATAACTAGTCCTGTGAATAGGGGCATTCAGTGAACAATCCCCCCTATAATGGCAAAAACTGCTCCTATTGATAGAACATAATGGAAATGTGCGACCACATAGTAGGTGTCGTGGAGAATGATATCTAGTGAAGAATTTGCTAGGATTACACCTGTGAGCCCCCCTATTGTAAATAACAAGACAAAGCCTAGACTTCAATACAGAGAGGGGTCTAAATTTAGCTTTGATCCGTGTATTGTTGCTAATCAGCTGAAAATTTTAATTCCTGTAGGAACCGCAATGATTATTATTGCAGCGGTGAAGTATGCCCGTGTGTCTACATCTATTCCGACAGTGAATATGTGGTGGGCTCACACCACAAAGCCTAAGATCCCAATAGCTAGCATTGCGTACATTATTCCTAGCGTCCCAAACGGTTCTTTTTTTCCTGTTTGGTGTCTAATAATGTGAGAAACTATTCCAAACCCAGGTAGGATTAAGATATATACTTCTCGATGCCCAAAAAATCAGAATAGGTGTTGGTACAAGATTGGGTCTCCCCCTCCCGCGGGGTCAAAAAAAGAAGTATTAAAATTACGGTCCGTTAAGAGTATCGTAATAGCCCCTGCGAGAACTGGTAGCGAAAGTAGGAGAAGAATTGCTGTAATTTTAATTGATCAGACAAATAAAGGTACTCGTTCAAAAATTATTCCTGGGGTTCGTATGTTAATAACAGTCGTGATAAAATTTACAGCTCCTAAAATTGATGAAACACCTGCTAAATGCAAAGAAAAAATAGTGAGATCAACAGAAGGCCCTCTATGGGCTAAGTTTCTTGATAGGGGGGGGGGTAGACTGTCCATCCTGTCCCGGCTCCACTTTCTACTATGGTTGATCTCAAAAGTAAGAGAAAAGAAGGTGGGAGTAACCAAAATCTTTTATTGTTTAAACGGGGGAATGCTATATCTGGGGCTCCTAGTATTAGGGGGACTAGCCAGTTTCCGAAACTTCCTATTATAATAGGTATAACTATAAAGAAAATTATAACAAAAGCGTGGGAGGTTACAATTACGTTGTAAATTTGTTCATTTTCTATTATTGAGCCTGGTTGCCCTAATTCAATTCGAATTAGGATACTTAGGGCAGAGCCAGTTATAGCGGCTCAAACCCCAAAAATTATATATAGTGTCCCAATATCCTTATGGTTAGTTGAGCATAATCATCGCGGTAAAATGTCTGAAAATAGGAGGTAAATTGTAAATTTATTGATGGGTTACTCCTTTTACTATGGTTTTATAGTTTAAAAAAAATTTAAAATTGCAAATTTTGAGATATATTTTAATAAAAGCTTAATTTTGATTAATGTAAACTTTGAAGGTTTATAGTTTTTTTAACTTTAAGCCTTAAAAGCTTAGGATGATTAGGGGTCCTAATAAAAGGAATAAGGTTGATAATCAGTTTTGTTCCTTTTGCATATTTGGTTATAGCTAAGGCAGTGTAAGTAATTCGTAGATAAAAATATAAGTTGATTATAGAACTTAATAACATTAAGAGAATTAGGGGGTATCTAGCATTTGCCAGTAGTAGTATTAGGACTAGGATCTTTGGGAAAAATCCAATTATGGGGGGTATCCCCCCCAAACTTAATATCAGTAAGTAAAGGGGTAGTTTTGACCCCTTGAATATAAATATGGTTTTGTTGAGTGAATTAATATTATGTTTATCTAAAATATTTGATAAAATAGCTAAGGTGATTGAGTAGACAAGAAAATAAATTATAAAAACTTTTAAGTTAAGTTCTAGTGCCACTAGAAGCCAGGCTAAATGGGAGATAGACGAAAATCCAACAATTTTTTTTGGGGTGGTTTGGCTGAATCCCCCTATGGCCCCAAAAATTAATGATAACACAATATAAAATAAGAGATTTATTTTAGTTATTGTTAAGGTCACTAGAAGTAAAGGGGTTAATTTTTGTCATGTTAGGATAATAAATGTGCTTAGTCAACTGACGCTCTCTAATAGCGTGGGGACTCAGAAATGTACGGGGGCTGCCCCTATTTTTGTTATTAATGCTAAGAGTGTAAGAGAAGAGGATGAAAAATTTATCTCCATTTGTACGGATCTGATAATAAGTATCGAGGAAGCCACCCCTTGCACAAAGAAATATTTTATAGCAGCTTCTGAGCTATTAATATTTATTTTATTAATGAATAAGGGGATAAGGTCCATCAAGTTTATCTCGAGGCCAAATCAGACTAAGAATCAGGAGGAAGCTCTTAGGGAGATTATTGGCCCTAATAAAACTATTATTAAGAAAATTAGGTTGGCAGGTTTTATGATTATAAAAGGAGTTATTCTCATCGTTAGGTTATGGGCCTAAAAGCTTAGTTAGCTTACTTTTAAGTTTTGGTGTTGCTGCACGGTGCTCTTTGAAGGTACAGGAGATAATTTGTCTTATTAAACTTAATTTTTTCTTTTTCTTTCCCCCCCCCCCCAATATAAGAAAAAGGAAAATTAGGTTTTATTATACTTTATATTATTATTGTTAGGTGGTTCAGTTAGGTATTCTTTTGGTAGGTTATTGTTTTGTTTGAGTTATTGGATAGATTAATTTAAGCTAAAATCTTTTATAGTCGCTTTAAAGTTTTATACGCCTTTTGATAGATTTTGAAGGTAGAAATATTATTTATGTTTATCTAATTTCTTTATATATAGATTAAAGTGAATTAGCCAGCTAAAAGCGTGCCAGCCGCTGCGGTTATACGTAAGGTTTATATAAAGTTTGTTTATGCGCATTTTGGCTATAATTTTTAAAAAAAATTTGAGTTAACTAGTGAAATAGTATCTTTTAATAAATTTTATGGTTTGTTGGATGAAAAGTTAGGGTAAAGACTAGGATTAGATACCCTTCTATGCTAGCTTATATTGTTTTAAGGAATAATTTTAAAATTAAAGAATTTGGCGGTGTTTTATCCTCCTAGAGGAACTTGTCCTGTAATCGATGTGCCCCGATAAATCTTACCTTAGTTTTTATTAAGTAATTGAGTTTATATACCGTTGTTGTTAGATTACTTAGCTTAATAAATTGTTAGTTTTCGTTATAGATAGGTTGGTTTTGTCACTTCAAATCAAGGTGTAGTTTATGCTAGGGTAGAGATGTGTTACTTTATTTAAGATTTGGATCGTAAATTGAATTTTTATGTGAAAAAGGATTTATTAGTAAATTTTTATTAATAAGATGAGTTGAATCAGGCTCTAGAACATGCACATATCGCCCGTCACTCTAATTTTAATATTAGATAAGTCGTAACAAAGTAGATGTAAGGGAACTTGCATCTAGAGGTTAGAGTAGAGCTTTAAAGCGATTTATTTACATTAAATAGTTCTTTGTATAACGGAGTGCTCTTATGAATATTTTTTAGTCTGGATATTAGGAGGAATTTGGTTGAATAAGCTAATTATTTTTTTTTGCTTTATTAAATTTTTTTGAAAAAGTTAGATAAGTGTGAACTGTGAAGGTGTTGAAAGATTTAGTTAAAAGTAAAATTTTTTTGTACCTTTTGTCTCAGGGTAGGTTAAAATTTTAGATATATTTTAGTTTCCCGAATTAGAATGAGTTAGGTACTTAAGTGTTAATTGTGACAAAATTAACAGAATAAGTATTTAGTAGTGAGATGCTATACGAATTTTAGGTTATCTGGTTTCTTTAGAAATTAAGAAGGTAGGTGTTATTTAGCTACAAAGAATAGCAAAAAGTTTGTTAGGGTTAAGCTTAGCATATGATTTTTATATTTTTGTTAGGGGTAGTTAGTAAGGCTTAATAGTGGCTTGTTGTTTAATAACATTTTTTTGTTAAGAATTGAAGGGTTATAAAGAGAAGATTGTAGCTTTAAAAAATTGTTCATAATGATTTAATTAGTAGAGATAAGAGCTGGTTATTTTTTGGTTAAGTTTTAGTTGAATTAGTTTGGATTTAAGTTTAATAGAGGAACTCGGCAATCATTTACCTTAACTGTTTATCAAAAACATTTCTTTAAGAATGGTTATTTAAAGTAAATTCTGCCCCCTGGTTGTACTAAAGGGCCGCAGTAGCCTGACTGTGCTAAGGTAGCATAATCATTTGGTTTTTAATTGAGATCTGGTATGAAGGGATAAATAGGGTATGTCTATCTTTTTTAAATATTTTGAATTTAAATTTTTAGTAAAAATGCTAGAATTATTCTATGGGACGATAAGACCCTATAAAGCTTAATTTTTTTAGTTTTAAAATTTTTTTCTAGTTTTATAGCTAAGTTAATTATACTGGGGCGGTAGCTAATAAACTTAGTTTAGTTAAAATTAATGAAGATCCATTTTTGGTGAAATAAGACTAAGTTACTTTAGGGATAACAGGATAATATACTTTTGGAGTTCTAATCGAAGAGTATGTTTGTTACCTCGATGTTGAATTAATTAAACTGTAAGGTGAAGAAGCTTTACTAGTTAGTCTGTTCGACTATTAAAAAATTACATGATTTGAGTTCAAACCGGTTTAAGCCAGGTTGGTTTCTATCTATAGTTTTTAAAAAGTTTCTTAGTACGAAAGGACCAGAATCTATGATTTATTTATATAATGTTAATTAGTGAAAATTTATTTTGTTAATATGGCAGATTAGTGCGTTGAATTTAAGCTTCATTTATAAGACAGTGTCTTTTTTAACAATTTTGTTAATTTTAAGTTATACTTTGATATTAGTGTGTCTTCTCGTAAGTGTCGCTTTTTTTACTTTATTGGAACGTAAGGTATTAGGGTATATCCAGATTCGTAAAGGGCCTAATAAGGTGGGTTATATGGGTCTTTTACAGCCTTTTTCGGATGGTTTAAAGTTAATAACTAAAGAGCAAATTTGGCCTTTATACAGTAATAAAATGATTTTTTACTTAAGACCGGTGTTAGGTTTATTTTTAGCCTTAGCTTATTGAGCTTTATGTAATTTAGGGGGTACTGTTTTTTTTACCAGTATGGTTTAATTTATTTTTTAGTTTTATCGAGTTTAGGGGTTTATTCCCTTTTGGGAGCTGGTTGGAGTTCCAATTCTATTTATAGAATGTTCGGGTGTTACCGGGCTGTGGCTCAAACTATTTCTTATGAGGTAAGTTTGGCTTTAATTTTATTGAGTATTGTCCAGTTGGTGGGGAGTTTTAATTTGGGGGAGAGTTGCAGTTTTAATTTGGGGGAGAGTTGGAGCTTTTCTTTAGTAAAGTTGGGTCTTTTACTAGTTTTATTGGGGGTATGGGTTTTATCCTGTCTTGCTGAGACTAATCGTAGTCCCTTTGATTTTGCCGAGGGTGAGTCTGAACTAGTTTCAAGGTTTAATGTGGAGTATGGCTCTGGGGGTTTTGCTTTAATTTTTATTGCAGAATATGGAAATATTATTTTCATAAGTTTGTTAAGTTGTTACTTGTTTTTTAATATAGACTTTTTTTAGTCTTGTTTGGGGTTATATTTTTCTTTTTGTGAGTGCGGGGTTCTTTCCCCCGTTACCGTTATGACAAGTTAATAATGTTAGCTTGAAGGGGTATTTTGCCTTTGGTTTTGGGATATTTTGGGTTTTTATACGGAGTTTTAGTATAAGTTTTTAATTACTTTGTCAGATAGATTGAGTTAAATTTAGAATTTAAATAGGGCTTAGGTCAGGTAATAGTATTAATAAGAATGTTAATTATCCCTTTATCTCTTTTGCTTATAGGTGCCCTAAAATCTAGTTTTGAATTAAATAAATCATTAGGTTACCTATATTTTGCTTTCAAAGCAAATTGCTTTATTTAGCTAAATGACTAGTTTAGTCTATTATCTTGAATTATTATAGCTAGTGGTCTTAATAAGAAGTAGGTGAAGTATCCGATTGTAAAAACTTGTCCTAAATTGAGGTAAGGTTCTTCGATAGGGGAGGCACCAATTCATGTTAATAACATAATTAAGGTAATAAAGCTTCAGAATATAAATTGAATATGATGAAAAATTGACTGTGTATCCCCCCCTCTCTCTCTCTGTATTAAACTGTGAATTATTTAAACATAAGCATACTATCTCAAAAAATTAAAAGTATATTATTATAATAAGTAACGATATAACGTTATAATAAATTCAGGCCACGGGAAATCTAGACTGTATACTTCAGTTTGATAGTACCCACTTTAGAAATTCACTTAAGGCTACCTTTAGCAGTGTTGTCATGCGGCAGCGCAATTTGAATGGACCCTTTACTTATCGATGATATAATTATTTAACAAAATTATTAAAATACCCCCATTTGACCTTTTACTATTTTATGAGATTTAAAAATAAAATAGTAAAAAGTCAAATGAAGAATAACTATATAGTCTTTACTGGAAGTATAGATCTGTTAATTCGTTAAATTTAATATCTATACTAATATTAAGTATAGCAATATACTCTTAATATAATAGTATTAATAAGAATGTTAATTCTCCCTTTATCTCTTTTGCTTATAGGTGCCCTAAAATCTAGTTTTGAATTAAATAAATCATTAGGTTACCTATATTTTGCTTTCAAAGCAAATTGCTTTATTTAGCTAAATGACTAGTTTAGTCTATTATCTTGAATTATTATAGCTAGTGGTCTTAATAAGAAGTAGGTGAAGTATCCGATTGTAAAAACTAAATTGAGGTAAGGTTCTTCGATAGGGGAGGCACCAATTCATGTTAATAGCATAATTAAGGTAATAAAGCTTCAGAATATAAATTGATTATGATGAAAAATTGACTGTGTATCCCCCCCCCCTCTCTCTCTGTATTAAACTGTGAATTATTTTAACATAAGCATACTATCTCAAAAAATTAAAAGTATATTATTATAATAAGTATCGATATAACGTTACAATAAATTCAGGCCACGGGAAATCTAGAGTGTATACTTCAGTTTGATAGTGTGCGTGCGTGCGTGCGTGCGTGCGTGTGTGTGTGTGTGTGTGTGTGTGTGTGTATGTGTATGTGTGTAAGCACTACATTACAAGTGGGGACATCGACCAGATTTTTCCGTACAGCACTGGGACTTATGTCACTTATGGGGACAAAAATGATGGTCCCCACAATTCAAACCTTATAAATTGTTATAAAATTAAATATTTTAATTAAATTGAAAACTTTTGACGTACAAAACACATAATATTCATTTTCAAAGATTTTCCATAAAAGAAAAAACAAAATTAATTTGATTTTAATAGATTTATCAATAAAAATCGAATGTCCTCATTTCTACGTCAAAAAGAGATTTGTGTGTTTAGAGTTAAACACCAATAACATTCTTTAGACACACTTCGATTAACCATGATCGATAAGTGGCGCTCCAAACGAGGCCTACTGGAACTGAAAAAGACACTTCCGGTTAAAGACACTAATTATTATCGGGTCCCCACAAGGTAACTCAATTGCTTTGACGTCACATCCGGTAAAAGACACTTTAAATGAGTCCTCACAAGGTTTATAAATATTATGACGTCACATCCGGTAAAAGACACTTTTAATGAGTCCTCACAACGTATATAAATATTATTGATGTGACATTGACTATTCTTTTGTATGTTAATTATTCTCCATAAGTTAATTCCATGTTAAAAAATATGCCTTTGCGAAAATACCGCATACATGTATTAAGTTGACGAAAGCATTATGTTCGCTTTTAATGGGTCCTCACACGGTTGGTTAATTTTGAGAACGCCACCTTTTAAAAAGTAACTTAATCTTTATGTTCGACCTTAATTTTAATTATGTCCGAGGCCCTCGTAAGGTACTCACAACGTCGTTTGACATACGACTAGAGAATCAAAGTTTAGGACCTCACATGTATAGTTAGCTCGAGACACTCGAAAGGTACTCACAACGTCGATTAAAGACTAATATCACACACTATATGAAATCGAACTTAAGGACCTCACATGAATAGTTAGTTCGAGACACTCGAAAGGTACTCACAACGTCGATTAAAGACTAATATCACACACTATATGAAAATCTAAGTGTAGGACCTCATATGTATAGTTCGTTCTAGACACTCGTAAGGTACTCACAACGTCGATTAAAGACTAATATCACAGACTATATGAAATCGAAATTAAGGACCTCATATGTATAGTTAGTTCGAGACACTCGAAAGGTACTCACAACGTCGATTAAAGACTTATATCACACACTATATGAAATCGAAATTAAGGACCTCATACGTATAGTTAGTTCGAGACACTCGAAAGGTACTCACTACGTCGATTAAAGACTAATATCACACACTATATGAAATCGAACTTATGGACCTCATATGTATAGTTAGTTCGAGACACTCGAAAGGTACTCACAACGTCGATTAAAGACTAATATCACACACTATATGAAATCGAACTTAAGGACCTCATATGTATAGTTAGTTCGAGACACTCGAAAGGTACTCACAACGTCGATTAAAGACTAATATCACACACTATATGAAATCGAACTTAAGGACCTGATATGTAAAGTTAGTTCGAGACACTCGTAAGGTACTCACAACGTCGATTAAAGACAAATATCACACACTATATGAAATCGAGCTTAAGGACCTCATATGTATAGTTAGTTCGAGACACTCGAAAGGTACTCACAACGTCGATTAAAGACTAATATCACACACTATATGAAATCGAAATTAAGGATCTCATATGTATAGTTAGTTCGAGACACTTGAAAGGTACTCACAACGTCGATTAAAGACTAATATCACACACTATATGAAATCGAACTTAAGGACCTGATATGTAAAGTTAGTTCGAGACACTCGTAAGGTACTCACAACGTCGATTAAAGACAAATATCACACACTATATGAAATCGAGCTTAAGGACCTCATATGTATAGTTAGTTCGAGACACTTGAAAGGTACTCACAACGTCGATTAAAGACTAATATCACACACTATATGAAATCGAACTTAAGGACCTCATATGTATAGTTCGTTCTAGACACTCGAAAAGTATTCACAACGTCGATTAAAGACTAATATCACACACTATATGAAATCGAAATTAAGGACCTCATATGTATAGTTAGTTCGAGACACTTGAAAGGTACTCACAACGTCGATTAAAGACTAATATCACACACTATATGAAATCGAACTTAAGGACCTCATATTTATAGTTAGTTCGAGACACTCGAAAGGTACTCACAACGTCGATTAAAGACTAATATCACACACTATATGAAATCGAAGTTAAGGACCTCATATGTATAGTTAGTTCGAGACACTCGAAAGGTACTCACTACGTCGATTAAAGACTAATATCACACACTATATGAAATCGAACTTATGGACCTCATATGTATAGTTAGTTCGAGACACTCGAAAGGTACTCACAACGTCGATTAAAGACTAATATCACACACTATATGAAATCAAACTTAAGGACCTCATATATATAGTTAGTTCGAGACACTCGAAAGGTACTCACAACGTCGATTAAAGACTAATATCACACACTATATGAAATCGAGCTTAAGGACCTCATATGCATAGTTAGTTCGAGACACTCGAAAGGTACTCACAACGTCGATTAAAGACTAATATCACACACTATATAAAATCGAACATAAGGTCCTCACATGTATAGTTCGTTCTAGACACTCGTAAGGTACTCACAACGTCGATTAAAGACTAATATCACACACTATATGAAATCGAACTTAAGGACCTCATATGTATAGTTAGTTCGAGACTCTCGAAAGGTACTCACAACGTCGATTAAAGACTAATATCACACACTATATGAAAATCAAATTTAAGAACCTCATATGTGTAGTTAGTGAGGAAACAAAGTTATAATCGACGCTACCTGGTAAAGAAAAAGAACCAATCGCTTTGTGCCTTCCCCCTCTCTACGAAGCTGTTTCCGGTGGCATACATCAACTGATTTGTACGGATTGATCAGTTTTCCCACCATGTGGTTTCGTGTTGTTGGTTTGAACAGTGACTAGCTTAACGCTAAAATAACAATAATTTCAAACTTAGGGGTCTTCATACCAGGGGCGTAGGAACGTTCTAGAAGTTGGAGGGGGCAAAGAGAAACGAAAAGTGGTCTGGATAATGGTTTTGAATTTTTAATGGGGTGTAGCTTCACAGTGAGGTTCTATTAACTGTATATGCTTTTAAAATGATAATTTGAGCCTTTTGAAAATTTCCCAAAAAATTTCTAGGTAGGGGCATTGACCACCCTCTGCCCCTCCCGGTTCCTACGCCTCTGCTTCATACACTCAAAATAGTATGAGTGTAACTACGGTTTGAAAATTAACCACCTGTATTAAAGCCCACCATTTTTGATATTGACATAAATATATTGATTTATTTAGTTAAATCAATAAAATATCATCTTCGCACCCAGGGGTGCAAGGGGCCCGGGCCCCCTTCAGAGAGAAGAAATTAATTTACAAAGCAGTTTTCCGACTAACGGGTGGACGTCGAAGTTGTCACCCCCACCCCCCAGAAAATATTTCTGGGTGCGCCACTGGTTTCTATTATTACATATTTTTAAATATATTTTAAATTAATAAGCAAACCTTCGCGAATGTACACTAATTTATTTACAATTATAGTACCGCGTACAATTAATATGTAACTTTGGAAGTCACACGAATTTTTAAGGTACAAACTAAAAATCTAAAAGTTAAAATAATAGACAAATTCTGCAAACCCATTTCTAGGTGTTTACGCGAACGTCGACCAATCTCTAGAACGTTGCAGACGTTTGTGTTGGCTTAATCTGTCTATTAACGGCTTTTTTTCGGGTAAAAGCAAGGATTCTATATTTTAGAAGGATAGGAAGTTACTAGGTTCCCCTGTTTAAATGGCCTGGCGGGAAGAGCGTGGAGTTTTACAAAAGAGTGACGTAACTTTTACCGCTTTTATTTCCCCTAACGCGATATGGGCTTTGGCGCCTTCACGAATAGAGATATTTGACCTTGGGTCGGTAATATTTGGAAGGAGCTACTGAGCAGTCGCGCGTTTTCTTCCCGGCGCGAAAGTATAGAATCCTTGGTAAAAGTACCACTACATGCTATAGCCATAAAACATGCATTAGTAGAGATGCGCAATTAAATTTTTTTTAGAGTGGAATGTTACTTTTTCATATTTTAAGCTACCGAACTATGTCGATAAATAATATATTTACTGCGGGCGAAATTTCAATGTAGGCTAAAATGAATTGTGGAAATGTTTCTGTAGAATAGAGAGCCGAATATAGGTGATAGGTAAAAATCTACACTTCAAAAGCTTCGGCCCGAAACAACCAAAGGGCAAAGTCTTGATTCTGGGTTCGAGGGTGACGCGTTATACAGCGAGTGAAAGGGATGTAAAGTGATGACCGTCAAAACCAAGAAACCCGTCAAATTTTCAATTTAGCTAAGTTTTCTGGCTTGTTTATATGGAAAATATTAAGCGAGATTGGGCGTTTGTAGAGTTTTATGTTCCTTTTGTTTCCCGGCTGCGTTCAACCTGGCTGGGAGATTTTTTCGCCGCGGGTAGACGTTTTTTCGTCAGTCGGACCTATTGATGTTAATTATCACCTATTTTGTGTTTGTTCCATTGTCCCCCCCCCCTCGAAATTCTCATCAAACCTTTTCCGACTAGTTTATGTTAGACCGTTTTAATATTTTATAAAATCGCGTATTTTATTCGTTGTTTTGGGATGAAGCGTTTTAATTCATTATTTCAAATAGTGACTTTTTCCGTTATAGTCTTCAAGAAGAATTCGCCCCGAAATTACCACGTGATAACCAATACGAACAGTCACGTTCTGGAGTATAAACAGGATAAATTCAAAGGAAAGTGTGACACTTTGAAGGCCGACTATGTTCTTTTACGGTTTACTCTGTCTTTTCACGGGAATTTGGCTGCCTTCATGGCACGCGTGCTTTACAGACAGCCGACTTCCGGTAAAGAGACGGAGTACACTGACCAATAATGTAATCGGCCTTTAAAACGATGGCTACATTTTGTGAAGGAAATATCATGCAAATAAGCAGCGCCGTAACCAAGGCGGCGGAGGAAGCTCCGACCGTGTCCCCCTCCATGAAACGATGGTTTTAGGTACCATTTTATTTTGTTTCCATCGCCTCCCCCCCCCAAATCGAATCCAAATAAGTCGGTTTTCTTTACACATGTAGCGGTAGATTCGCGCGCCAAAACGTCATTTCGAATTCCATCATTTTACGAGCCACACTTTATCAGTTGCGTAAATACCACCGGGTTTGGCAGACACGTTTCCCTGGGCCCCCCAAAATTAGGGACCCAAAAATCTATAGTGTTAGAAAGTAATTTCTTCTAAATATAAATACATAAAGACAATCGTCTTTTATTCGTATCCCATAACACGTAGCCTGTGATAACTAAGGGGAATGTTTTGAACTGAAAAAATCTAAAGGTCTATCTCTAACTGAATTCGGTTGATGTAACAACGCGTAATGACGAATGTGAGATACAATTAATACAAACTTTATTTACAAAAAGAAAAAAGTAAAATGTTACAAAAGGATGTCTACAAATTAATATTCGCCGCGACTGGTTTTATTAACGAACAATAATAGTAGTTGCAGTTGTCATTCCGAGTTCACGGGAGATAATTTTGGGCGCTGTTGGTCCGTTATATATATATATATCTAGATTCACAAATCAAATTTATAAAAGAAAAATAGTAAAAATAAAAGGGGGGGGAGGTTTTGTTTTAACATAGCCCTACAGTTCATCATATGTTTATTTTCATCCACACAAGCACCACACATTTATTTACTTCGTGTTTTCTGCTATTCTTGAAAGTGTTTATTTATTTTTTAAATTCATGGAAATGCTCAGCTTAAAAATGTGTTGATTGAGGGCCCTTTTTTTTTCAAGTTTAACCCCGGGCCCAAATTCCTATAGTTACGCCACTGCATTCTATACTTTTTTCGTTCAACGTTAACCCAAATTTATGCGACCAATAAATGTTCTCGTATAAATATAATAATTTTTTAAAGAATTTCAGTTTTGAATGCCAGTGGCGTAGCTTCAGATTTTGGGCCCGCCAGCAACTAGACTCCTAGGGCCCTTACCCATTTACCGTTTAGAAATCTATGTAAACTATGGACATAAATTCAAATGGGTTCCCTAGGCCCATGGGCTCGCCCGCATTGCGGAATCTGCTTCCCCGTAGCTACGCCACTTTTGAACGCTCCGATGACGTGGCCACTTCAGCGGCACACTATCATAAACTTACATCTATTAACGTAATAACGTTCACGTTACTTATCGTATGTTACTTATGGTTAAATGAAACTATTAATATTTAAAAAAATGGTTATCAAATGTAAACAAAATTACGAAGAACTTAATTAATCCAAATTAAGCATTGCACAAAATAAATTTGATTTACTATCACCATATGTAAGCTAATTTCTCCTAAGTATGCCACTCTATCTTTATTCCATTGAAAAATCTTCACCACAAACCAGTAAAAAGGTGGACTACGTTAGATTTTAACCTTTTTATTCATCCTTGTAATTTTGGAAGTCACACTTTTGGCTACTAAAATATTTATTTCAGCCAATGGAAAACCTCTAAATTGAGAAGGAATTTTCTGTGTCGGAATTTTAGTCAGCCCAATGTAACTTTATTGAAATTTATAAACTCGCTCGGTTTGTGCGGATGAATTAAAAAAATGAGTAGTTAAGAAAAATAAAAGGTTGGGAAAATGACCAATACGGTTCAGTGATCACTTTCCAAAATGGAACAAGTAGTCGAAGTGGGATATTCCACCAGCGTTGTTAAAACCCATACCGAGCCTAGAAGAGTTAGGCCTAGGCTCAAAAGAATCTGCAAAGACTCCAACCTTGTAGATGCCCCAGAAAAGTTCAACCGGAATTTCAATTATTTTTTCCAATAATACTGCTTCTTGTATTTGACAATGCAAATTTATTTTAGAACGTGAGTCTCCGAAAACTTCATTAATTTGCAAATTCATTGCATTAACAGCACCGAACACTATATTGTATCTCATTTTAGCTCCTAAGCCTTGGTTGTTCAAACAGGTTGTTTAGTAAAATAATGGCCGTCGATTTATCAGACGTAGAGCTAATTGAGCGATGGCATAATCGGCATTTGAGATTCGATGACGTCAAATATTACATCAAATATGACGTCAAATATTACGTAGAGAACGGATGACGCAATATCTGGGAAACAAACCGTTAGTTAAGAAATAGAGCTAGTGGCATACTTATGAGTAACTATGTTACATATGCTATCACTGTAAGTAGGGCCCTCAGTATTATCCCACCGCTAAATTAATAATTGATAGTCTGTCTCGACAATGACCGTATAAATCACTACATCCTAAGAACTAGCAGCTATTTGTTAATTGAATCGAAACGCATTTAAATCATTATTTTTTGTTTCTGAAGGAAATTGTGGTCCTATTTGAAACCTAAACGCGCTTTGGCGCGTATATAATGACATTAAGTCAAAATTTTCTCAACGGATTTCCGGTTTCAGATTCTCCAATTGCCCAAATCCCCGGCGACACAGTTTCATTAGTCGACATCGTTACTCAACAGTTATTATGTTACGTATACTTCAACGCTAATTTACATAATCGGCTTTTTATATTGCTAAGTTATCATAAATTTTTAAGAAAAATGGGGAAAATTGGACTGAAGAATTTCAAAAATCACCCTTAGAAGTAATACATTTGCGGCTGTTAGAATTTAAATTGCAAAGCCGTTGGTCTCCCACAAAGTTCTGTTGTCATTAAAAGGGACATTGAAGAGCGACCTACTCGATTTAAAAACAGTCATTCGGTAGTTATTTCTACTTCACAACGACAAGCGACCGAATGAAGTATTTTAAATTGACCAGAGGAGTCTTGTGAAAGTCCCTTTAAACACAACACTTTTGAAACCATCCAAATTTCACAGAGCCTTCCTTTTTTTATCTAGCGCCACGTCTTGTTAATATTTTAACCTACCGAACTAATTATTTCGATAAATAATATTTACTATAGGCGAAATTTCAATGTAGGCTAAAATGATTTGTGGAAAATTTTCTGTAGAATAAAGAGCCGAATATAAGCGATAGGTAGAAATCTACACTTCAAAAGCTCCGGCCCGAAACAACCAGAGGGCAAAGTCTTGATTCTGGGTTCGAGGGTGACGCGTTATAAAGCGAGTGAAAAAGATGTAAAGCGATGACCGTCAAAACCAAGAAACCCGTCAAATTTTCAATTTAGCTAAGTTTTCTGGCGTGTTTATATGAAAAATATTTAGCGAGGTTGGGCGTTTGTAGAGTTTTCTGTTCCTGTAGTTTCCCGGCCGCGTTCAACCTGGCTGGGAGATTTTTTTTTCGCGGGTAGACGTTTTTTCGTCAGTCGGGCCTATTCATGTTTATTTATCTCTTATTTTGCGTTTGTTCCTTCGTCCCCCCCTCGAAATTCTCATCAAACCCTTTCCGACTCGGTTATGTTAGACCGTTTTATTATTTTATAAAATCGCGTGATTTATTCGTCGATTTGGATGAAGCGTTTTAATTCATATTTTTCAAATCGTGACTTTTTCCGTTATAGTCTTAAAGGGAATATAAGCTCAAGTCTTTTTTAAGGTTTTTTATGTTTCTTATGTTAACAATTTTGGCGGGTAATCACTAACCAGCGCCAAAAATATCTGAAGCCATAGGAGGGAGTGGGAAATGAACGAAGTGTTGGTCTTTCACACCAAAAAACCTGAGGTTATATTCCGTTTAAAGAAGAATTCGTCCGGAAATTACCACATGACGAGGGTTTAACCACTTTTGAAATCAGGTCAAATCAGTAGCTTCCATAACGTTAAATCAAAAGTGAAATCA
This sequence comes from Leiobunum rupestre, assembly GCF_980474605.1. Taxonomy (NCBI): domain Eukaryota; kingdom Metazoa; phylum Arthropoda; class Arachnida; order Opiliones; family Sclerosomatidae; genus Leiobunum; species Leiobunum rupestre. Next base: position 249,996 of record NC_143385.1, on the reverse strand, counting down.
CGTGAAATCTGAAATCTGGTGTACAAAGTTTTCTGTTCCTGTTGTTTCCCGGCCGCGTACAAAATTTAAAATTTTGCAAAAAAAAAACTAATTTTTTAAATATAATTTTTTATTTTTAGAGTTTTAGCCACAAACACGGGTTTATAAAACATAGTGCACAGCTACCACAAAATTACAAGGGGTTACTCAAGTTCTTATGGCCACAAATTAATTAGCCCACCTGTGTAAAACCTTAGAGCCGTTACTGCTTCTCCTTTTTTTCAATTTCCTGACTTTTCCCTGTTTTCCATGTTTACCCTGACGCGTGGCAACCCTGCATCACCTATTGGTTGCTATGCCCCCCCCCTGGATGCGCCACTGCCTCGAGCTAATGAATTCGAAATTCGTGTAACGTCTACGTCGTCTTAACTCCGCCTTTTTTAACATCGTGCCAGTAGAACCTTTGACATTCCAAGAGTTATTTCATTTGCAGGGTCAGATTAAAAGTGTGGAGACCCTGGAGCAAAAAAGGAGTGGAGGTCCCGAATTATCTTTCAAAGTCTCCCGTTATAGAAGCTGGTGAAAGTGTGAGAACTGCTCTTTTGAGGTCAGAACTTTGGTTATACTTATTCATATTATGTTACTTATGGTTAAAGGAAACTAACAACTGTGCCTATTGGTGTTTAAAGCTAGAGGGGAGTGTTAAATTATCACCAATGGCGTCGCCGCTGCAGAAAAATGTTCGCCGATTAAACAGTTTGCTCAAACCAATTTCTAGGCGTTTACGCAAACGTCTACAAATCTGCAGACGTTCGCGTAAACGCCAAGATATGAATTGGAAAAAATTTCTATAAATCGCAGCGCCACCGCCAAATATTTATTTCCTAACGCCACCGCCGCTTGAAATCTAGTCGGTTTACGGGTATTGCACGTGGTCCTCATACGGTGATCTTCGTGTTCCTGGAGCGGTTTTCGCGATCGCTGTCCGCGATGTCCGCGATGTCTTCGCTGAATTTTTCTGTGCTAATATGTTCCATATAAAGTTTTAGTAGGAAATTTTCGGGCTCATCCTAATAATTAACGATGGCTCCCAAAAACGGTGAGTAACTGTTTTATGTAGTTATTGTTCTCTAATGGTTCTTATTTTGAATAAAAATTATCAGTTGGTTTTATATCCTATAACCTCTTCTTCTCGTTTTCGTTTATGTTTAACCAATTAACGATCTCAACGATACTTTCTCCAAGGCTAAGGGAAGATGATGGTAATTGCAAGTCGTGGCCTTTGGTGGGGTGAAAGATATCGGAGCGAGAGAATGATTATAAAATAAGGGAAGGGGGAAAAAAGAGGGAGGTTCGGATTTCAGTCTGGTAACACTTTGCCTGCGATTAAATTCCAAAAATCTTTATTTACGTATTAAAATATATATACATACAATGAACAAATATCAGACTGTAAGGATATTATAGCGCGGGAATTAAAATGCAATACAATAAATTAGGGCGTGGGTTAATATTATACACTCTACGGAACACAAAATAATCAATGAAAGGGAAATGGAAATCTAATTCTGATTTCCTGTCATTAGCGCGGGACATTCAAATGCTCTGACCACAATTTTTAACATTAAATATTTCGATTACTCACAATTATTTATGGGATCAGTCCCAATTTCTCGGGCGAAAGCCATCGGTTTGTTTAGGCGAGGGAAATGAAAATACTAAATACACTATTCTTAAATAAAACTACAATTAAAAATTGTAACCCTTCAGGTTCATTTTCCCCCGTATACTTATTTTTTTTTTACTTTTTCTGTGTTTTATTTACTTTTGTTATTACGTTTTCCCCGCACTCTTGACCCTCTAAATTTACAGTTTTTGTTAAGTATTCGTAAAGCCCCATACGTCAAATATCTTAGAATTCCGAGCTCTATTTAATGAAACTAATCCCCGTGTTAAATATAAATTTAATTTAATGATAAACTAAAAACTTAAATAACTTTTGAACCATACATAAAAATTAATTATTGTTTATAAGCCTTATAGAACTCGATCAAACCCCACGATAAAATATAAAATTAAGATAATTAATTAAACTATTCTCTCAATATAAATTATAAACTAAATCCCTGCCTTCGGCAACGCTAAAATTAATCCCTCGCTAATTAAAGTGTTTTTATCTCGGTCACAAGACCATGGTGCAATACATTCAGCAAACTTTCCCAGCCCAGATTTCCCTAAAACTTTCCGAACTAAACCAGTAAAGCTCCCTCAGCTTACAGCGATCCCATGAAGTCATTTCAAGTCCACAAGCTTCATATTAACTATCAGGTAGCAAGATCCCAAGAAAAGCGGACGTTTTCCAAGGTTGCCGCCATAGGGTCAAGAGGGCGCCCGGACGTTTCCGCTTGGAGACAGAAAATCGGGAACCTCGAGACTCTCTGGCATTTCCCCCCCGCAATCCCAAGCGAACTTTCGTAAATCGGACAACGTCACCACCGCATGACTAGACACGAGTCTTAAATACACCAATGACCTAGGTAAAATGGGAGGTCACCAGTTGCTTTTTGTTTCAACCCCGCCCCCCAATAATCCGAACAAAACCAAGAGACAGGGCCCCAAAAAGAGAAGTTGAGAGAAGTTGAGAGAGCTTGAGAGAATGGTACAGAACGGATAGAACTCTGCTTTAGGCAGACCTGGAGAGAAGTTGAGAGAGCTTTGGCAGACCTTGACAGAACTGGATAGAACTCTGCTTCTCGGGCAAGAGAAGAACCATGTCGAAATAAATATAAAATAATGTGCGATGAAGTCGCGCTTAAATATTAATTAACCCTCAATGCAAACCACATGATCGGAACAACCCTCACTGATTGCCTAGATGACCCACAGCCAGAACATTCCGATCGGAAGAACATAAGCCAAGCAGTAATGGGTCTGAGAAGCGTAATGCCCTCAACACCCTCGAATCACCTGTTGATCACCCAATATCTAGCCATTCCGAGAGAAGACAGCCAGATGACCGAGACCGATTCCCTAGCCTAGCCGGACATTTCAGACCGAAACCCGAAGTACCTACGCCCCCGTCAGCTTGTGAAGTAAAAGAATATAGGAAGAAACCCGCAATCCGGCCGCCAAACCGTAGACGAGTAAATAAAGAGAATTAAAGAAAAGTGTGAATAAAGAAACGCGTAAACAAGCAGCCCCCAAAGACGTCCCGTTCTGTGAAGTGCGTGTGTCGGGCATCTTACGTAAACCGAGGAAAGAGAAAACCCGTAAACGGAGAGACGACAACGTAGCGGAGGACACCGAAACCAAGTGATGAGTAGAATTTCCATCATAAAACCCCCCCCCCCCTTGTAGAGTACCCAGGGTCGAAATACGAAGTAGCCAGTGAAAAGTAGAGAAAAAGTTTTAGAAAAGAAAGCTTAATCCCTCGCTATTGTCCGAGAAAAGGATTTAAGACAGGTCCCCTCGAGGTTGGGAGTTCATTCTGCTTCTTGTATTTATACAGTTCAGATTACTTTTTCCGTTCGCGTTGTACCCTCGCCGTTGTTATTATTTTGAGTTAATTATTGTCATTGTTTAATTGTAGAATCTTTAATTGTAGTATTTAATTGTAGTGTTTATTATTATTTAGTGTAAGTGTATATTTGTTTCTGCCCCCTCCATCCTTTGAAACCAAGATGCCTGAGAGTAGGGATACCGGAACTGATCCCATAGAAAATAGTAAGAGATAGTTTCATTAACAAATTTAAGGTCAAAGAGTGTATATTTTTAGTGTTTAAATTCCCCTCTTATATTGGAAAAAGCTAAAAGAACCATAGTAGAGATGGCCTAACCATCACTAGAAGCGAAGTAAGATTATCCCCTCAGTTCCCCCCGCAATTTTGTTCATTGTTTTTGTATTTTAGTGTTATTTATAAATTTGAGTGTTAAATAAAGATTTTGTGATTGATTAACGACAAAGGGTTTCCATTCTGAATTCGAATCTCCCCCTCTTTTTTTATTTTTTTTCCTTTCCCTGTATGTAACCCCCCTCTCTCAGATTTAATTCACTCCACGATAAGGCCACGACTCGCATTTTGTCGCCATCTTCCCCCCGCCTTGGTGAATTAAAATCTATGAGCAAGGGTTAGGAATATTTCCGTCCATAAAATCTATGACGAATTCCTTAAAAAACCTTACATAATGGCGCAGTCGGCAGGATTCAGAATAAAGGGACATTTGTCAGTCGGTTGATCACGATATCTCCTTTTTTTTCACTGTTTTTCCCCCAAGAGTGTATTTATAAGTATTAGCATCCGTAGTGTGTTGCCAGAAGCGTATAATACCCTCCTCGATAAAATCTCTTTAAAGAACGCGATATGGAGTCTCTCAGATTTATCGATATTGTCATGGGATATCCCGCGAGAGACCTTTTAATGCTAGGAGCGCTTTTGTTTTTTTTTCCTTACCTTCGTATACCAAAATAAGGCTAGGATAATTAGACCATTTATATATGCAGGAAGAGGGGTAATAATCCTGAGTAGAAAATTGATGTATAGATCTCCTCCCACGCCTCAGATTAACCCGGAGAACAATTTGATCATGCAGATGATTCAGGCGCAAGGTCAGATGATGCAAGAGATGACCCGTGCCCTACTTGATAGGTCCCCACCTTCCCCTCCACCAGATAATCCAGCGACTACCTTGCTCCTCCAAGCGGTCCAAGTCCAAAGTAACCTAGTTGGTGAGCAAGTGGCCGCAATACAAAATCTAGCCCGCACGATGCTCGATAGATCACCCCCGCCCCCAGCCGATATTCCGGCGACTGATTTAATATTAAGAGCTATCCAGGTACAGGGTGAATTGATGAGAGACCAGGTAGACGCCGCTAGAGGCCAAGCCGATGCAATGAGGGCCTTGTCGGAAAGGATAGGGACCGTCGATGCAGTTATATCAGGCGCGATAACCAGAAATTTAGCGCCGCAAAACACCTCGACCCCCATTAGTGGAATTCAAGGGCCACCCCAAAATTCTGTTACAGTAAACGAGAACGATCCCTCTCTTTCGCGCCTCTATCAAAATCCCGTTAAGGTACCGCCCCAAAATCCGGGGACAAGTCAAGAGACCCCTCATAACCTTGGTCATTTCCGGTCACAGAATATGTCTTTTCGCCGTGGACCTAAGATTCCCCCCATAAAAGCCCGATTTAGAGGCGATGACAAAGCGAACCCCCTCAATTTCATTTTCCAATTAAAGGAATATGCCCGCGCCTCCGAAATTGATTTAAACGAGATGTTGCCCCTTATACCATTGACCCTCGAAGACCAAGCTAGTGATTGGTTTCGCGATAATTCAGGAACAATTCAAGATTGGGATAGCTTCGTTAACCAATTTAAATTAGCATATCTTGGGGTTGATTATGAGGACCGGATATGGGATCAAATTCAAACATGTAAACAGGAACTTAATGAGGAGCCCGAGGCCTATATTCGCCGATTAAAAGTGTTTTATGCCCGCCTGTTATGTAGACCTAGCGAAACCACCGTCTTACGCCAAATGAAAGCCGGCATGTTACCAGAGTTTGCCGCCCTGCTCCATCTTAAGAAATTTTCATCGGTCGACGAATTGTTGCATGTTGTCACCCAATTAAAGCCGGTAATAGGTGTTTTCCAGAAGAACAATAGTCCTCCGGTACAAGCTCCCGCTCACCCCTGGTCTAGCTATTGCCACCTTTGTAAAAGGTCTGGCCATACCGCGAGCGTTTGCCGGACCCAAAGATCCTATCAGCCCAATAATTATAGACAGGAAATCATTCCTACCCCCATAGCACCCCCGCCCCCGCAACCTCCTTACGAAAACCGTTGTTTCCATTGTTCTCAGACGGGACATTTTGCCCGCGAATGCCCCAATCGTCCGCCTTCGCCCCCGCAATTACATGGATATTTTGACTCCACTACTACCATCCCTAAGCAAGTAGTGGAATTACCCCCAAATAATGTTAATTTGATTTAACATTTTACACCGGGTACCCACAAACTATGGTAACGACCATCAGATTATTTTTTTTTCTATGCAGTATTTTCTTTATATATATATTATTGAGTTATAGTGTTTGGTTTTTTTTGCGGTCATCCAACAATCGAGTGTTTTTTTTTATATCTCAAGTGTTTTTTTTTCATCTAACAATTCAAGTGTCGTGCTTCTTTCATCTGACAATTGGTGTCGTGTATATATACATATTTTTAATGTCGTACCCCTAAAAGGTTTTAAGATACTAGCGACACCTTACTTACTGTATAATTGAACTTTTGCATTGTCCGAGACGGACACTAACGAAGGGGAGGGATATGTAACCCTTCAGGTTCATTTTCCCCCGTATACTTATTTTTTTTTTACTTTTTCTGTGTTTTATTTACTTTTGTTATTACGTTTTCCCCGCACTCTTGACCCTCTAAATTTACAGTTTTTGTTAAGTATTCGTAAAGCCCCATACGTCAAATATCTTAGAATTCCGAGCTCTATTTAATGAAACTAATCCCCGTGTTAAATATAAATTTAATTTAATGATAAACTAAAAACTTAAATAACTTTTGAACCATACATAAAAATTAATTATTGTTTATAAGCCTTATAGAACTCGATCAAACCCCACGATAAAATATAAAATTAAGATAATTAATTAAACTATTCTCTCAATATAAATTATAAACTAAATCCCTGCCTTCGGCAACGCTAAAATTAATCCCTCGCTAATTAAAGTGTTTTTATCTCGGTCACAAGACCATGGTGCAATACATTCAGCAAACTTTCCCAGCCCAGATTTCCCTAAAACTTTCCGAACTAAACCAGTAAAGCTCCCTCAGCTTACAGCGATCCCATGAAGTCATTTCAAGTCCACAAGCTTCATATTAACTATCAGGTAGCAAGATCCCAAGAAAAGCGGACGTTTTCCAAGGTTGCCGCCATAGGGTCAAGAGGGCGCCCGGACGTTTCCGCTTGGAGACAGAAAATCGGGAACCTCGAGACTCTCTGGCATTTCCCCCCCGCAATCCCAAGCGAACTTTCGTAAATCGGACAACGTCACCACCGCATGACTAGACACGAGTCTTAAATACACCAATGACCTAGGTAAAATGGGAGGTCACCAGTTGCTTTTTGTTTCAACCCCGCCCCCCAATAATCCGAACAAAACCAAGAGACAGGGCCCCAAAAAGAGAAGTTGAGAGAAGTTGAGAGAGCTTGAGAGAATGGTACAGAACGGATAGAACTCTGCTTTAGGCAGACCTGGAGAGAAGTTGAGAGAGCTTTGGCAGACCTTGACAGAACTGGATAGAACTCTGCTTCTCGGGCAAGAGAAGAACCATGTCGAAATAAATATAAAATAATGTGCGATGAAGTCGCGCTTAAATATTAATTAACCCTCAATGCAAACCACATGATCGGAACAACCCTCACTGATTGCCTAGATGACCCACAGCCAGAACATTCCGATCGGAAGAACATAAGCCAAGCAGTAATGGGTCTGAGAAGCGTAATGCCCTCAACACCCTCGAATCACCTGTTGATCACCCAATATCTAGCCATTCCGAGAGAAGACAGCCAGATGACCGAGACCGATTCCCTAGCCTAGCCGGACATTTCAGACCGAAACCCGAAGTACCTACGCCCCCGTCAGCTTGTGAAGTAAAAGAATATAGGAAGAAACCCGCAATCCGGCCGCCAAACCGTAGACGAGTAAATAAAGAGAATTAAAGAAAAGTGTGAATAAAGAAACGCGTAAACAAGCAGCCCCCAAAGACGTCCCGTTCTGTGAAGTGCGTGTGTCGGGCATCTTACGTAAACCGAGGAAAGAGAAAACCCGTAAACGGAGAGACGACAACGTAGCGGAGGACACCGAAACCAAGTGATGAGTAGAATTTCCATCATAAAACCCCCCCCCCCCTTGTAGAGTACCCAGGGTCGAAATACGAAGTAGCCAGTGAAAAGTAGAGAAAAAGTTTTAGAAAAGAAAGCTTAATCCCTCGCTATTGTCCGAGAAAAGGATTTAAGACAGGTCCCCTCGAGGTTGGGAGTTCATTCTGCTTCTTGTATTTATACAGTTCAGATTACTTTTTCCGTTCGCGTTGTACCCTCGCCGTTGTTATTATTTTGAGTTAATTATTGTCATTGTTTAATTGTAGAATCTTTAATTGTAGTATTTAATTGTAGTGTTTATTATTATTTAGTGTAAGTGTATATTTGTTTCTGCCCCCTCCATCCTTTGAAACCAAGATGCCTGAGAGTAGGGATACCGGAACTGATCCCATAGAAAATAGTAAGAGATAGTTTCATTAACAAATTTAAGGTCAAAGAGTGTATATTTTTAGTGTTTAAATTCCCCTCTTATATTGGAAAAAGCTAAAAGAACCATAGTAGAGATGGCCTAACCATCACTAGAAGCGAAGTAAGATTATCCCCTCAGTTCCCCCCGCAATTTTGTTCATTGTTTTTGTATTTTAGTGTTATTTATAAATTTGAGTGTTAAATAAAGATTTTGTGATTGATTAACGACAAAGGGTTTCCATTCTGAATTCGAATCTCCCCCTCTTTTTTTATTTTTTTTCCTTTCCCTGTATGTAACCCCCCTCTCTCAGATTTAATTCACTCCACGATAAGGCCACGACTCGCATTTTGTCGCCATCTTCCCCCCGCCTTGGTGAATTAAAATCTATGAGCAAGGGTTAGGAATATTTCCGTCCATAAAATCTATGACGAATTCCTTAAAAAACCTTACAAAATGCTACAATTAACTTCACTACAATTAAGATTTATATAACAAAAAGAAATACACCACACTACGAAAAAGATTTATACATATATATGGGACAGAAAACTATTCGGAACGACCATGAAAATAGTGGGACCTCCTAAGGGATAATCTACGGATAAAATGAGCTCTCAAACTCGGGCCTGATTTTATCCTCTTCGGACCATGGCGAGGGAAAAACCCTTTTTTGCTTCTTTGTATTTTGGGAATTCTTCCAGTCTTACTGGCTACTACAGATTCTGACCCTAGGTATCTACGGGGGAAGGGAAGGAACGGAAAATTGTACTCATCACTGGTTATTTTCGGCTCGTCAAGTTTGATTTTCTCGGGGACGTTGTAGCACTTCGTTACGGTACGATTTGGGTCCGGATTGCGCAAGATGCTCACACACGTGGTTTTGGTTTCGCGGGCGTGGGATTTGACAGTTCGATTCGATTACGGCACGGGACACGGATTACGGCAAGACATGGACCGGATTACGGCAAGGACGTCCGGATTTCTACGTCGAACTTCAAGACGGGGGCGTTGGCGGGAATGTAGATACGTCAAGTGTTTTGATTCTGGAGTTTCCGGCTAGGCGTTGGAAAGGATCTTTGATGTCGGATGGCTTTGGATGGAATCAGCTGATTGGTTTTCATGGGCAATTTGGTTTATCGCCATGGAATTGCGAGGGCCTGGTCCGGTGAGGCGAGGGTGATCTGGGTCCCTTTCTTTCCGGACTTCTAGCGGCGGTACATCATGGGTCCCGCTGGACTTCCGGGTAGCTTATTCGTCTTGTTCCTTTTTCATTCCGGTTCGCAATGTCTTTTTTCGGTCTTGTTCCTCGGTTTTGTTTAACGGATATGGGGCGGAGTTCAAATAAAAATAATTGGTGACTTCACGTGGTTGCGGGGGTTTCAGAGGTCTTTCCATTACTTTTGTTTTTGAAGAAAACATCCGGGGTTGAAATTCGGCCCTTGACAACGGATATAAGCGGGGGTATCGGTTTCTATCTTGGAGTAGGCCAAACTCGCTTCTCTGGTCTCTTTAGGGTTACCTGGAAGCCTGAACGGAGAATAGCCACTCGGAAATATCTCCATGGAGTCGCGGTCCGCTGAGGGTATTAAGTAGTTAAAGTAGACCTTGCCCGAGCGCACCTCGTCATTGTTGAAGGTCTTTTACGCGTCCGCGCCAGCAAGTCTACGTATGTTGGGAAATACTGAGCCACGAAGAGGAAAGCTTTTAATTAGCACCACCTTGGCGACGGATTAAATATTAGCCTTGTGGAAGGCGGGGATTTAGTTTATAATTTATTTGACATATACTATTTAATGATCAACTTAATTTTATGTTTAAGGGCGAGGGTAGATCATTTGCTATGATCCGTATAAATTTCACTTAATTCCAACAGATCGTTCCGAAGTTATTTAATTTTAAGTTTAATGTTAATTGTAAATTAATTTAGTCAATTTGGGATAATTTTTATCGGTTGGGGGTGACGATTTCCGTTCTTTTGATGTATCGAGCGTATTGATTAATTAACCATTACTATAAAAAAGGGGGCTTTTAACATAAATATTGTAACAAGATGGTCAAAACCAGTAATTTTCTAGAAGGCGGGGATTTTTATATATCAGAAATTATGCAGCGTAAGTTAATACCACTAGTAACAAAAGGAAATAAAAAAAAATAGGTATGTCTGAGGAGAAGGTGAACCTGAAGGGTTACAATCCATAACCGAAAATTATCCGAACAAAAAGTTTGCATATTAAATTGTTTTATAGCTGTGAACCAACAGTGGCGTAGCTTCAGAGTTCGGCCGGCTAGCATCTTGAATCCATGGGTCCTTTTTTCGAATTGATCTTTTAGGAGAAAACTAAGAATTTTTATAAAGATGTATATTAGACTTCTCTTGTAGCAAAGTAGGCTATATATTTAATTTGGCATAAAAAACTCTAGAAGCTAAATACATAACTAAATGATTACTTTCCGTCGTTTTCGATGTGTGTTAACCAGCAAGAGCTATTTTGTAGTTTCAATGACTGACAATTATAATAACGTTATAAATTTTTTTGTATTGTTGTAAAGTATGGCTCTCGTTTTGAATGGGGTCACCCGCATTGCGGGCCCTGCGACCCTGCTACGCCACTGTCACTGAAGAATATCCATATATAAACAAGTATCCACCATTTTTATGATTAATAGAAATTTTTGTGGGTTATCCCGGTTATGTCAGCTTATTTGCAGTCTCAAGAAAATTCGCCTGTGACATGCTTACGAAGTTCTTTTTTTAAACCCAAATAACATAATATTCAGGACCGTGCAGAGGTATCCTGGGGCCCGGGGCAAAATTTACTCGCGGGCTCCTTAGATTTGCAACCCCTCCCTGGAGCCCTGAAAATATTTTCCCACGTTATCATGACTTTCACCCCCTAAACGGTCCCTGGTGGGCCTTTTTCGGCCGGGCAGCGGGAGGATATAGGCGTTTAAATAAACCCCTCTCTGACTGTCTTGCCCCCCTGTTGAAAAATGCTGCCAGATCTATGCATAGAAAATTCTTAGCTTTGGCAGTAAAGAGAAACCATAGACAAACCAGTTATATGTCCAGTCGCAGCAGCACAAACTCTATAATCGGCGATGGATGATCGTTTATTTAAACGCCTATTGCCTTCGCTGTCCCTCCTTTGCACGGCCTTGAATTTTTTTTCGTATTTTCTTTGTAATAAATGGTTTATGGCGTTTTGTGGCCAGTGTTTCTTACCGGCATTTTTGGGGGTTGGGGAAATAATCTATCGCCCCCTGGCAGAGTTTTGATAAACTTTTGGCATGCCACTGGACAACCACGTGTCTGGAACCTCCCTGGACACATATTGTAAAAGAAAGACTGATCTGAGCAGTTTTATGTCATATATTATGCTACTTTTGATTTGAATAATTGCGATTTATATCTGGTTTGGTTTTAAAACTTAAATATCTGGTGGGTCTATTATTAAAAATAGCCGTTTAATATCTGGTTCCAATATAAAACCTAAATTAAAGACATTCTTAAATTATAAATATCTTTAATCTTGATTAAATATCCTTTTGGATTCTTTAAAATATCTCTAAACTAAAGGTTTAACGTTTTATTGATATCACTATTAACACTAATTGAAGCAGCAGGGGCGTGATTCTACTCTTATCGTATAGCGACTGAACGATAATAAATTTTTGTTAGCTTATATAAGTGCTATGGAGCTAACCAGTGGCGTAGGAACGGGGATGGTACAGGGGTACAATATACCCCCCTTGAAATTGGAAAGGGGCGCGAAATTGTAATAGAAGGGGCGTTCTTAGCCTTTATGTACCCACCCCCCTAAAATCAAAACGTTCCTACGCGCCTGGAGCTAACGAAAATTTTCTTTCTTTAACACGAAACGACAAGCGTAGAATCACGTCCCTGTACAGTATACAGTAACTAAGTATTAAATATTATAAAATATTGAAGGGAATGTTACAGTGGTCAAATAATGACTCGCGACTAAATGCTCGAATCTATTTGGGGTCAAAAGAGGGCAAAAAATCGAAGTTGATATTTCTAGCTCTATTATTATCAAAACTCGCGAGCTTTCTAAAAGTTTCAATTTATGTTGTCTTTTACTGCTAAAAGGAAGGTAAAGTTTGTTAACTCAAGGTGAAAGTATCGAAATATATTGTGATTATAAGTTAAGTAAATGACAAATTAATACAGTAGTATTATTTGGTAAATAAATATTTGATATCTATTCTACTAATTTTTCTTTAATTTATTTGTATAATAAAATTGGTGAAAATTTAAAAGACCGAAATTTTTTTTTGTTTACGTTAGTATTGGTAAAGGCTTCCCACATTTATCACAAGCATCCTTGTCCATAGTTGTCAAAATCTTTGGACAGGAATAACATTTCCACAGATCAGTTTTTATATTTAAAATTTAAATGATTATGAGCATGGCTTCCGAAGTAAAATAGTTTATGGCAGCTAGGAGCAACAAACACAACACCCCACACAAGGAGAACGCAACCCGTCAAAAGTCTTGGATTTTCTTGTGTAAGTTTTTCATTGGCTAGACGCTTTAGCGCCTGCTACCGTTGGAAGGGGAAAATTTGAAAATTGTCTTCCCCCCGCCCGTAAAACATTCATGGTAAAGGCTCGTGACGCTCGTCCAATGAAATTCGTACACAACCCTTCGTTAGCGTGTTTAAAGGCTAGCTGCGTTCTCCTTGTGTTTGTTGCTCCTAGATGGCAGCATCTCTAATCTTAGCACTAATGTTAATAACTTCGTCTTGAACATTTTCAGGTATTATTTCAACGTTTGATTATTCTATTTTTCCATATCCGTCTATAGCTTTATCTGCTACGCTTTTTTCCACAAAATATTCGAGAAATTGAAATTTGTTTGCATTCCAACTCTGATCTTTTAGATACATGTAGTTTACTGAAAGTTAATTTTCCAAGAGTAGGCTTATTATCTTCAGCTATGGTTGCGCAATAAGAATGTTCAGGAGTCGTTGGATGTTCATGGTTTCGAGTAGACCCTTTCTTAGATAAAATTCCATTGAAGCTTTCTCGGCTAGGTCTGGTCATAGACAGAATGAATGAATGAATTTTATTTACCCATAAGATCCCTTTTAAATCAGGGAGGAGCAAATGCTCGCAGGTACATAATGGTACTACATAAACAACAATAAGAAACGTTGATATAATAGGTTTCGAGTTAATATAAAAAGGTGTTAAAAAACAAAAACCAAAAAAACTTAAATGAACAAGTGCTATATACAAATATACAGGGTCTTTTTTTTGCTCGGAAAAGTGTTTTTTTTTCAAAAACTATTTATAGTACAGATTTCAAATTTGGAAGGTCAATTCTCTATACCGGGGGACATCAGTTTGAGAAATTTGAGCGTTTTCGGTAATGTTTTTCACCAATTTTGAAAAATTATTTTTCGACCACTAGGTGCGAGATAAAAAATTTCTATTATAAAGTTGTAGGCCGTCATCGAAAACCCTTAAAAATTGTTCACTCGACGAAAAACAACTTATTTATCAGTGAAAATTCGAGCTTGAAAAATTTACAAGTTGGTGAAGCCAAATTACGATTGTTTGAAACGATAATTGAAAAGGGAACAAGTCTAATACAAACGTAGTAGAGTTTTCACACTTGAAAAAATGTACACGTTTGGTTTTTAAATGCAGATATTTTATTCACATAAATTTTTACAAAACATTTTCAATAAAATCACCATTGGCTGCAACACAGGTTTGTGCGCGGACAATTAAGTTCTCAAACGCTTTCTCTACCATTTCTGGTGTGACGTCTCGGCAAGCACTGATTATTCGTCTAATGAGTTCCTCCCTAGTTTCAATGGGCGTGGCGTATACCTTTGCTTTAACGAATCCCCAGAGAAAATAATCCAGCGGTGTTAGGTCAGGTGACCTTGCTGGCCAATGCACTGGACCATTTCTCCCTATCCACCTTTCAGGAAACTCGTTGTTGAGGTGCTCAGTTACTTGCCGGGAAAAATGCGGAGGGGCGCCATCTTGCTGAAACCACAACTGACGTCTTTCAGCCAATGGAAGGTCGTCGATTGCGTCACTCAGTTCGTTCTGTAGAAAATGTAAATACCTTTGGCCGTTGAGGTTCGTCGGCAGGAAAAAGGGACCAATCAAACGGTTTCCAACAAGTCCAACCCAAACATTGACCCGTTCAAATTGAACCTGGTGATGATATTCAAAACCCCAATGTGGGTTGATGTCAGACCAAAGATGGCTGTTTTGATGATTAAAGGGCCCATCTCTAGAAAATGACGCTTCGTCGGAGAACAAAACATGGCGCAAAAATTGTCTATCTTCTTGGACAGCATTTAGTAACCAGTTGCTAAATTCATAACGTCTTTGGTGGTCTCCGTCAATTAGTCCTTGGTGAAGCGTAGCTCTGTATGGGTGATAGCGATTCTTACGAAGAATTTTCCACACACGATTTGCAGAACAACCCAAATCAGCAGCGGCGTTAGCGCAACTGTGACGAGGATATGCCACAAAGTACGCGAGTACATTGTTCTCGAAGTCTAAATCCGGTTGACCCAATCCGCGAAACCTAGGTTGCAAGTTACCAAATTGATTGAAATCGTGAATTGCTCGTCTTACTGTATTTACAGATGGTGCTCCATTTGGATGTCTTTCTGCGAAGAATTCAGTCACTCTTCTAAGGTTTTGCGCTGCTTCTCCATAGTAAATGGCAACTATCTCGGTGCGCTCAGCTACTGAATAACGAGGCATTGTTCGAAATATTATCAAACACTGATAATAATCTCCCAAAGTTTTCCTTTAAATACCCAATGCATGTTTAGGATTGACCTATAGCCTCGTGTTTTTTAAATCCGGTCGTTTTTTTAACCAAAGTTTCAACTGGATTAGGTAATTCGGTTTCAATTATCGTTTCAAACAATCGTAATTTGGCTTCACCAACTTGTAAATTTTTCAAGCTCGAATTTTCACTGATAAATAAATTGTTTTTCGTCGAGTGAACAATTTTTAAGGGTTTTCGATGACGGCCTACAACTTTATAATAGAAATTTTTTATCTCGCACCTAGTGGTCGAAAAATAATTTTTCAAAATTGGTGAAAAACATTACCGAAAACGCTCAAATTTCTCAAACTGATGTCCCCCGGTATAGAGAATTGACCTTCCAAATTTGAAATCAGTACTATAAATAGTTTTTGAAAAAAAAACACTTTTCCGAGCAAAAAAAAGACCCTGTATACAGAATGGTAAACTATTACTTATAACACGGTCAGGAGGGGGGGGGGGGTAAACACTATGGCATAGCCTTTCGTTTTTCTTCAATTTTTCAACGAGCTTGTTGTATGGAATCCTCCGATTTCTATGGTTGGAATATGCATATTTGCGGGATTATTTTCACTATTTGTGGGTGTAGAATTACCAAATTTACTATCCAACCCATCCATTTTGGTTATACTACTCTCATTGCGAGTTGATTTAGGAATTTGTATATCCAGTAAAGATTTAGATGCCATACTTTTTCAACTGTATTTAAAATATCTCTTAATTAAGTTCCTAATGGACGCTTCAATAAAAGATACTCGGTTTCTACTCCCCTCTCCAAATTCATCTGGGAAGGAGCTATTTCCGGTTGGTCGGTTGAACTGCAAAATGTACCCAAAAACTGGTAACACTGCTAAATGTTTGATATTGAGATTTTATCATTGAAATCTCATAGAACTTGTCATTCGCCGAGTGCGCCGTATTTGAAGATATGAAGAATGAACAAATGTTTCTATGGTAACGTAATTAAAAAATAATAATGAGCTAGGTGACGCTAAAATCTTGGCAGAACCGCTCTTTGAGCTCTGATTGGCTGAGATCTGGCTATCGTCTGCCACGGCGTTTGGTCCATTTCCCAGTTACACGGCAGCATTCTAGTTACCTATGAGATTTCTATGGATTTTATTGGTTCGTTGAACGTTTACGCGCCCAATAGTTTTCTGTGCAAAAATAACAGACTTAATTAAATGGTAATTTTAAATTACTTTCTTAATTTAAATATAAGAGTATGAACTTATATATTTTAAAACATTGCATTATTTTGTAAACTAAATTTGATGCATTTACTATACGCAATAAGGCTTAAAGTTATCTTTTAAATGTTTATTGTGTGAACATGTTTTTTTCTTCCAAACATTGGTAAAGTTTTACTCAGGTCTAGTTGTTTAAAAATATTAGTTCAAAATTTGAACTGGTTGAAAGTTCTCGAAATCAATAACGGCTAATTCAGCAATTGCTCTTAATTCAAGTGTATAGTGTATAATTGCCAATAGAGACTTGGCACTCCGTAGCTTTGGCCATGGCCGCCATTGTGGTCATATTTTTCTCCCCACGATAAAAACTATTGAAAAAAAAACTGACGTAGCACTGCCAATACCCTATAGTCATTAATGGTCAATTTATAGGCAATAAATAACTCTTAGAGTTACTTGCTATAGCATTTACTTGAAAAATGTGCTTGAAACTTGAAATTGACAAACTAAGCTCACGTCAACAGAGAGTAACGTTTCATTTTCACATTTCTTGCATTTGACAACCTAAAAATTTTAGGGAAAGGGAAAACTAATATTTTTTCTTGACAGAAATGTGGTTATGTATTATTGGTGGACCTCTGACCTTTATGGGTGAATATATAACATGTTTCTGGAAAGATATACAAATGTTTTTGGCCATATTTTTAAACCATATTTGTTGTTTTTCATGTAGTTACGGATAGGATGAGTGTAATTAGTGTAATTTTGACCTTAACGAGTTAATATATAATAGATAAATCTATTATATATTAACTCAAATTTATAACTTATAAGTTTCAAACCATATTTGGTATTTTTCATGTAGGTATGGTTTTGATTAGTGGAATTGGTTGAATTTTGACCTTTACGAGTTAGTAGCTGAAAACTATTCGTGAGTTCTGGATAGTTCAGAACTTTTGTACGAAAAGTTGTGATTCAAATTAGGATCGTACGATGTGCAGACGAATTTTAGAGATTTCAACCTTGAGTTCCGGCCAGTACTTGCTCTTGAGCAGGTACCATTAAAATGGTTCCAAACGGTTCAACAAGAGGTTCTTGTCTTTTAGATTTATATTTTGAGTACACATTATTGACATAAGTTTGTAATCACACCTAGTTATTCTGGTAGTATTGTGATCTTCAAACCAGTCTGAAACATAAGGGAGTGTTTTATTTAAATCTTAAACATAAAATGAAGGATATTTATTATATAGAGGTGGTTAAAATTATAAAAATTGCAATTTTTTTAGGTTCAGTAAGCGAGGAATATTTGGATTGGTTTGCTATTAATTTAGCAGTGCTATTTTGGTCATCAATTTTATCTAAATCATTTTTGTTCGAGACTGCATAGAAGATTATAGCGTATTCGATAATCAGTTTTATTAGGGCGTTGTATAATATTCTTAATGCTTCATTATTTGATGAGATTGTAGTGGTGATTGGTAGTGGTATACGCGGGGGGGGGGGGATTTGATTATATTGTTTTTAGCTCGCCCCTTCAAGTTTGGACGTTATTTATCATGTCCGTAAGTAAGCGATTCGCGATATTTCATTAGTGGCTTGGATCTTCTGATCACAATCATGACGTTAATCATGCTGTAACGTAAGCATCCACTCCCGTTAAATCCACAGGAATGCATAACCCCTGAAATGAATACAGAAAAGCCACACTTTCGAAACACAGTAGAAGCCTTGGACCAGCCATTAGAGGCGCCGCTAGTAGCCCTCGGAAGCGCGGGGAAAATTTTGACCAGCATCTGCTATCGTATGCAAGTTGAGCCATCGAACACTCCAGTCTATGTAGCGAAGCGTATATATAGTCTTTGGGAAAAAGACAGACCAAAACTATCTTACCCAAAAACAGAACAACTTATCTTCTAACCCAATAGTGGGAAAACCCCCATTGGTCAATACTCTGACCAATAACTGCAAAGCTCATAACAAAATACTACCAGAGTGGCAGTAAAACTACTATCGAACGATGTACGCCACAATGCCGTGACAACCGCAACTGCCATAGCGAAAAATAAATAAAATGGGGTAGTGCTCAGTACAAATTCTAGGTGGCGATAGCGATATGACTCGAAAAAAAACTTTAATATCTCAGTGGGACCGAGTTAGCCTTCTTAATCTTTCTTCCATGCTGTTACTGGCAGTAGTGGCGGCAGGATTTTTGGGGAGGTAGGCCAAACATTTGGAGGCCCCCCCCCCACCAAAATGTTGGTGCCATTTTTGGTTAAAATTGGTACGCAACGAAAAAAATAGAACTAAATATGAATTTAAACAATTACGTATCTTCCATACTTCGCATGTACATTCCTTTACTTCAGAACTTACAACTTTAGGAAAATGAATGTACGTAGGTGCACTAAGTAAAGTAAGTTTAAGAACCGTTTATTTGTAAAGATAAAATTAAAGGTACAATTTTTATATAGTAGCGCTTGCGAAAAATTAAAACTATAAAATGAACTACTGTCAAAGAAAAGTTACTCGTAGTCTCGTACCTTTGAAAGGAACAAAAACAGCAGCGTCGTTAAGCGAAATCACTCACATTGAATATTGAAAAACTAATAAATAAGTAATTCATTTTGCAAACAAATTACAAAATTTTCTGATTTTTAATAATTTGGAGGCCCATATATTTAAATTTGGGAGACCCCTTAAGACGACTTTTGGAGGCCACTACCAAAATTTCAAGTAGGCCCAGGCCTGCCCCGGCCTGTTGCTGGCGCCTCTACTGGAAACTGGCTAATTTCCCAAATATTGGCAAATACTAAATTTTAATAAAAATAAAAACATGCCAAAGAAAAAATATATTGGTGCAATTTTAGACAAATATACTGGGTTAGTTTCCAGGTTATGGCCTAGAAACTCTCTTATCTAGTTATTTCTTATAGTAATATATCAAGGATTTTTCCTCAGTTTGAATTATAGTCTGCTATCAAAGACTATATAATGCTTCACTTAGCTTAAGCGAAGCTTTATATATGCTTTGGTCTGCTACATATCTGTATGGTGTTTTTAATGGTTTTTGTGTGAAAAACTGAAACATTTAACATTCAATATTTTATTACAATTAAATGCATTGAATTTAAAAGGAAAATTAAGCTTTAGTTAGAGTACGTTACTCCTTATAATCAAATTACTTCCCAAGTTGTGACAGGTATTTTTACCTTTTGATGTAAACTATGGCTCGCCAATCTTCGAGTCTAGATAAATGTTCATAAGTATATGTGTATGCTCTAGATAAATTTATTTCATCATCTAGATCGTCTTGGCTTGTAATATCTTATTTTGGCATATTTACACAATTTAAATAATTAAGTTGGAAACGAAGGGTATTTTATAGTTAGGCAAATGACTGACTTATTGGAAATATGAATTCGGGTGGTAAAAACTAATTTTGCAAAAATCCCCCTATGTATGCAAGTTGAAACTTGTTGGTCAAGAAGCAGTAGGGGTGGGGTGAGAAGGTATAAAGGATTTGCTCTTTTTTCCCTACCAGGAAGTTTTTATCTTCTCCTGCGCTTTTCTAGTGCGAAATCCAATAGCCATTATCTACTATCCTAACTTAGGGCACTAATAGTGCTATTGTGTAGCCTTTTTTGGTTTTTTCACTATCCTCCCCGTAGACTGTAAAGTACCTTGCTAAGTCGTGTTCAAGAATGTATTCTATATATTTAAATTAAAATTCTAATTTTTTTGGGTTTTTTTTATTTCTATTAGAACGTTGCAAGAATACATATTTATTTAAATATATCGAAGATAATGTATTGTATTTATGTAACCTACAAAGAGTTCGATCAAAGTCCAAACTGAAGCTTGGAGAGGAGTATTATGTGAAATGGTCAGATATGCGATATTACAGGGCTATTTTGCTTTTCATTGGAGGTAAGTTTTTTATTCCCTCTAGTTAGAGATTCATAAATTTTAGCAAATTTATATTGGTCTTACCAAGAACGCATAATTTTACTAAGAACTGTGAACGGTAACATTATCAAATTGTAGTGTTAATGCCGGGTCAAAATAAATTCAAGTCTGAGCTGGGGTTTTATTATCGACAAAAAAATAGTCAGGGTTTGGGATGGAATTCTATTTGTTATGAAGCCGTTTTGAAAATGACCTAGTCCTAATTTTAATAAAAGCTATATATATATATATATATATTGATTCACAATGAACATGTTTATAAGATGAATGAATTGCACTAAACTGTGGGTTGGGTCCACACCAAGTTGGAGCTAGGAGTTTTTTTAGCAGTTAACTTTTGCAGTGAAAAGTTAGATTCTGAGATGTGCCACAAGTACCATAATCATATGACAACGTTATCCTGGTTATAACGGGAATAACTAGTGCACGTAAGATCTCATTTGCTGGATTTTGTACTGCTAAAACTCTATCCCATTAAAATCTCTTAATAAAAAAAAATTAAATGCACCATTTCAATACGATCACAGTTTTATGAAGATTTGAGTTTATCGGGCTTGTCATTTTTTAAATAGCATTTTTGGTAGCGATTTAAATTGCATAAATATATAAGGCAGGGTGATCATTCTTCCTTTATTTTATAATTTTTCCTATATTTCAGTACTTGGCTTTATTTTCCTATAATTTAACCATTTTTCCTATTTTTTCCTATAATTAGATATTATTTTGTATGTCGTGTGGTTTTTTCGTGCCACCAGAGGTGCCAAAGAACCCACCTTAGAAATAGTTAGAAAATAAGCAATTGAAATTGTCTAACTAGTCCTCGATGCACGAATCGGTGAAGTTTTTAAAGTTAAATCAAAACCAATTTAAATTTTATTTATCAAAGAAAATACTCCTATATTATCCTATAAATCGACTGTTGAATTTCTTATATTCCTATAAATATTTTGGGGTTTTTTAGTGGTCACCCTGATTTAATAAATCAAAAAAATGTAATTGTATTTAAAAAAAACTGCCCTTGATATTGTTTTTCCTCTAGTGTTAGCATAAGTTTTATCTATCTTATATAAGGCTGACCGTTAGCCTAAATTCTTATGAGACCCTGTCCCAGAGCAGATGACACTGACATCTGGCAGTTAATTCTGACAATTAAGCTGCCATTTAAAAATGATAGGCACACTTATTGCGTTAAGACATATTTTGAAGTTTAAAATTTTCTAATAGACAAAACTGCAGCTATTGAAAAAAAAAAATTGATTTTGAAAAATGCGTACAATCAACTGAGGAGGCGACCAACGAAGGCCATTTATTATATATATATATGTACCTATATGTAATCAAATGTAATCAAAATAAACCAAAATAAAACAAACCAAAAAAAAAAAACCATGCACACAACGCTGAAGCGACCGACAAAGGACATGCGCACAACGCTGAAGCGACCGACGAAGGACATGCGCACAACGCTGAAGCGACCGACGAAGGACATGCGCACAACGCTGAAGCGACCGACGAAGGACATGCGCACAACGCTGAAGCGACCGACGAAGGACATGCGCACAACGCTGAAGCGACCGACGAAGGACATGCGCACAACGCTGAAGCGACCAACGAAGGACATGCGCACAACGCTGAAGCGACCGACGAAGGACATGCGCACAATGCTGAAGCGACCGACGAAGGACATGCGCTCATTGCTGAAGCGACCGACGAAGGACATGCGCTCATTGCTGAAGCGACCGACGAAGGACATGCGCTCATTGCTGAAGCGACCGACGAAGGACATGCGCTCATTGCTGAAGCGACCGACGAAGGACATGCGCACAACGCTGAAGCGACCGACGAAGGACATGCGCACAACGCTGAAGCGACCGACGAAGGACATGCGCACATTGCTGAAGCGACCGACGAAGGACATGCGCACATTGCTGGAGCGACCGACGAAGGACATGCGCACAACGCTGAAGCGACCGACGAAGGACATGCGCACAACGCTGAAGCGACCGACGAAGGACATGCGCACATTGCTGAAGCGACTGACGAAGGACATGCGCACATTGCTGAAGCGACTGACGAAGGACATGCGCACATTGCTGAAGCGACTGACGAAGGACATGCGCACAACGCCGAAGCGACTGACGAAGGACATGCGCACAACGCCGAAGCGACTGACGAAGGACATGCGCACAACGCCGAAGCGACTGACGAAGGACATGCGCACAACGCCGAAGCGACTGACGAAGGACATGCGCACAACGCCGAAGCGACTGACGAAGGACATGCGCACAACGCCGAAGCGACTGACGAAGGACATGCGCACAACGCCGAAGCGACTGACGAAGGACATGCGCACAACGCCGAAGCGACTGACGAAGGACATGCGCACAACGCCGAAGCGACTGACGAAGGACATGCGCACAACGCCGAAGCGACTGACGAAGGACATGCGCACAACGCCGAAGCGACTGACGAAGGACATGCGCACAACGCCGAAGCGACTGACGAAGGACATGCGCACAACGCCGAAGCGACTGACGAAGGACATGCGCACAACGCCGAAGCGACTGACGAAGGACATGCGCACAACGCCGAAGCGACTGACGAAGGACATGCGCACAACGCCGAAGCGACTGACGAAGGACATGCGCACAACGCCGAAGCGACTGACGAAGGACATGCGCACAACGCCGAAGCGACTGACGAAGGACATGCGCACAACGCCGAAGCGACTGACGAAGGACATGCGCACAACGCCGAAGCGACCGACGAAGGACATGCGCACAACGCCGAAGCGACCGACGAAGGACATGCGCACAACGCCGAAGCGACTGACGAAGGACATGCGCACAACGCCGAAGCGACTGACGAAGGACATGCGCACAACGCCGAAGCGACTGACGAAGGACATGCGCACAACGCCGAAGCGACTGACGAAGGACATGCGCACAACGCCGAAGCGACTGACGAAGGACATGCGCACAACGCCGAAGCGACTGATGAAGGACATGCGCACAACGCCGAAGCGACTGACGAAGGACATGCGCACAACGCCGAAGCGACTGACGAAGGACATGCGCACAACGCCGAAGCGACTGACGAAGGACATGCGCACAACGCCGAAGCGACTGACGAAGGACATGCGCACAACGCCGAAGCGACTGACGAAGGACATGCGCACAACGCCGAAGCGACTGACGAAGGACATGCGCACAACGCCGAAGCGACTGACGAAGGACATGCGCACAACGCCGAAGCGACTGACGAAGGACATGCGCACAACGCCGAAGCGACTGACGAAGGACATGCGCACAACGCCGAAGCGACTGACGAAGGACATGCGCACAACGCCGAAGCGACCGACGAAGGACATGCGCACAACGCCGAAGCGACCGACGAAGGACATGCGCACAACGCCGAAGCGACCGACGAAGGACATGCGCACAACGCCGAAGCGACCGACGAAGGACATGCGCACAACGCCGAAGCGACCGACGAAGGACATGCGCACAACGCCGAAGCGACCGACGAAGGACATGCGCACAACGCCGAAGCGACCGACGAAGGACATGCGCACAACGCCGAAGCGACTGACGAAGGACATGCGCACAACGCCGAAGCGACTGACGAAGGACATGCGCACAACGCCGAAGCGACTGACGAAGGACATGCGCACAACGCCGAAGCGACTGACGAAGGACATGCGCACAACGCCGAAGCGACTGACGAAGGACATGCGCACAACGCCGAAGCGACTGACGAAGGACATGCGCACAACGCCGAAGCGACTGACGAAGGACATGCGCACAACGCCGAAGCGACTGACGAAGGACATGCGCACAACGCCGAAGCGACTGACGAAGGACATGCGCACAACGCCGAAGCGACTGACGAAGGACATGCGCACAACGCCGAAGCGACTGACGAAGGACATGCGCACAACGCCGAAGCGACTGACGAAGGACATGCGCACAACGCCGAAGCGACTGACGAAGGACATGCGCACAACGCCGAAGCGACTGACGAAGGACATGCGCACAACGCCGAAGCGACTGACGAAGGACATGCGCACAACGCCGAAGCGACTGACGAAGGACATTCGCACAACGCCGAAGCGACTGACGAAGGACATTCGCACAACGCCAAAGCGACTGACGAAGGACATGCGCACAACGCCGAAACGACTGACGAAGGACATGCGCACAACGCCGAAGCGACCGACGAAGGACATGCGCACAACGCCGAAGCGACCGACGAAGGACATGCGCACAACGCCGAAGCGACCGACGAAGGACATGCGTACAACGCCGAAGCGACCGACGAAGGACATGCGCACAACGCCGAAGCGACCGACGAAGGACATGCGCACAACGCCGAAGCGACCGACGAAGGACATGCGCACAACGCTGAAGCGACCGACGAAGGACATGTAGATAATAAATCTATCTGCGAAAAACCGACAGGTCAGTTAATAGACGATTACAATGAACTAAATAGCAATATTGATCTTGATTCTAATAAATACATAACAGGTTGCAAAAATGACTCGGATGGTAGCTTTAGTAATTTTGATGGTGAATCTGAGTCAGATTCGGAGGGAAGTGAATGCGATGATCCCAAAACCTCAGATTCTTCTTGTTCAAATGAAGCTGGACCCTCTCTGAGAGTGTCAAAACAAAAAAGTAAGATTTATTGTTGCATTTTCTTAACGTGGTTTTAAATAGAGCTCAACCCGAGGGGTCAAACACTTGCCAATATTTTGTACGGGATTTAAGGGTTTTGGCGATTTTATCATTACTTTTTGAAGTGATTTTTTGATTTTAATGTTAATTTACTATAGAAAGAGTTAAGTGATTTTGTAATTTTTATGTACGGGATTTTGGTAAATGTCTGACCCCTTGGTTCAACCCCAAATTTGAACCACTCATAACTGTTTAGTGTGTAAAATTAATTAAGTCAAATTTTTAGTTGTTTTTGTTCCCTTTTGTTTACACTTAAAAAAATATTCTATAATCTCACACCTTAAATCTTAAACACCTTTTATTTGAGTAATTTGGTTTGTTTCAGGTCTGAACATTGAAGAAAGCCAGTTAAATAAACAGAAATTTAAGAAACGTTTATTTACGGATGGAGAGTACAAGGATCTTCATATCAGTAAAGCCATAAAAATAAATTGCAAACGAGTATATAACAAAAAGTATTTCTGTATTTTTTGTAAGAAATATTTATCTAAACTCGCAAGGCATCTTGAGCAGAAACACAGTTCGGTAAAAGAAGTGAAATCAGCCCTAATGCATTGCAGGGGATCCCCTACTAGAAGAAAAAAATTTCAGATGTTGATAAACAAGGGATTGTTCGTAAAAAATGCAAAGCATTTTACAAAGGAGAAAGGTTTAATTGAAGTTAAAAGACGTCCATCAAACGATCAGCTTCTGTCCAACTATCTTCCATGCAAGCATTGCTTAGGTTATTATAAAAGACAACATTTGTGGCGTCATTCTAAGAGGTGCTATTTGGCGCCAATTAACAAATCCAAAAAACAATCTCAACAGAAAGATGGTCTAATGTTACTCCCCGTAGGCAATGCTGTTCCTAATATTTTTAAAGAAAAAGTCCTAAACCAAATGATTGCGGATGAAACTACTTTTTTTGTTCGGCAAGATCCTCTAATATTGCAATTTGGGTACTCGATGTTTAGGAAACACGGCCATCACCAACAAAGATTAACTGACATTTCATCAAAAATGAGAGAGCTTGGTAAATTACTAATTGATGCAAAAGAAAAAGATTCTTCTGTAGGACATCTGGAAGATTTATTAAAACCAAGCCGATTTGATGATGTTATCAGCTCAACAAAATCAGTTTGCAAATTTCAAGGCGTAGGCAGTACATTTTCAACACCGTCATTGGCATTGAAATTAGGCATGTCTCTGAAAAAGGTAGCAAATTTACTGGAAAGCGAAGCCATCAAATGTGATGATTTGGAGAAAAAAAACATGGCAAAAAACTTTGTCACACTAATGGATAGAGATTGGGAAAAAGAGATTTCAACCCATGCCCTTGAAACTTTAAAGAAATCAAAGATGAATAAGAAAACACTCCTACCTATGGCTGAAGATATAGTGAAATTTAAATTATATTTAGACAGCGAACTGGAAAAAGTTGAAAACGAGTGTTCCGTAGATGGTAAAGTCCCGAATCTGACAGTTTTTTCTCAACTTTCAAAAATAACACTCGCTAGACTTATCTTTTCAACCGAAAAAGAGCAGGAGAATCTGAGAGGATAGAGGTGAAAGAATATTTAAAGGGTCTAGCCAGTGATAATGATATTTCTTCCGACGTACAAAAATCACTCAGTGTAGTTGAGAAAAAGCTTTGCTCAACATTGCAGAGGGTAGAGATAGTTGGAAAGAGGGGGAGAATAGTTCCAATTATACTTACGCCTAAGTTAAAAAATAGTATGGATCTTTTAGTTCACTCGCGTGAATATGTGGGTATCAGTAAAGACAACCCATACTTATTTGCAAGGGGAAATACAGAAACATTAACACCATATAGAGGATCTGATTGTATGTCGGAGTGTGCTTCAAAGTCGGGTGTTAAAAATAAATCAAGTTTTACTTCAACAAAACTGCGAAAGCATGTTGCCACTATAGCGCAGGTGATGAATCTTCAACCAAATGACATCGAACAATTGGCAACCTTTATGGGTCACGGTGTGGAAATTCACAAACAGTATTATCGTCTGCCAGACGACGCAAATCAACTTGCGAAAGTTAGCAAAGTTTTAATTCAAATGGAGAAAGGGAATATAAGTTCTTTGAAAGGAAAAACTTTCAATGATATTGACGTGACATTGACAGGTAAATATTAAGTTATTTATTCATCTAATTATAAATAAATTTTCTTACGAAAAACTCATATAATGAATGCTAAATGAATTTCTATGGACTGTATAGGAAGACAATGGGTATTTTATTGGAGTTTGACTACCATTTAAAAAACTAATCCAATTTTTAATAGTTACTGAATTGTATTTGTGTTGGTATAATGGGAATGGAACTGTAAACAACTTTCCATTAAAACCCTATCGCCGCCTGTAAAATGATTTCTTATTAGTTTTAACTCCAATTTTAACCTAATGAACACCTTTTGTATGGCTTTGTAAACCTGAATTACCACAAATATTTTCCAATTTATAACAATCCAAACAGTTTTCAATATCAATGAAATACTGAATTTCCCCATAAAGAATAAAATTTTTATTTATTTTTTTTTAATTGTATGCCCTCCCTGAAAAAAAATCCTGGCTACGCCACTGGTTTTAATGAAATATTTGGGGTGGCGGAGTGGTTAGCACTTTCGCCTCGCAGCAAGAGGAGCCGGGTTCGATCCCAGCTTGTGGCACTGGGTGAAAACTCTTAACAAATCCTTCTGCGTAGAGTTTGCAAGTTCTCTCCCCACTGATTTAAGGGGTTTCCCTCGAGATCTTCGGTTTCCCCGTCCATAAAAATGTGTTGAGGTTAACGGTAAAAGTTAGTGTAGGGAGCTGTTGGCTCGCAGGGCTTGCCACCACCCTCCTACGCATTGTAACCCGGCCACCTGAATTAAAAAGGCTTTAAAAGTCGCTCGATGACTTAGGCCTAGGGTGGTGCCTTGGGTATTATCCTAGCTGATTATTATTATTATTATTATTATTATTATTATTATTATTACAGAGGCATAGTTGGGGCAGGAGCGTAACAAATGGCCTATTTAATTCGGTTCTCTTAGAATTTCACTACGGATCCTGAGTAACCTGGCGCCATCTATCGAAACTAAGCATGCCGCTGTTCAGTGTTAAACCTGACTTGGTGGGTTACAGGTCGAGTCTGGTTCACATTTTTCAGAGTAGTATCATGTTGCGTTGGGTTGACTTTCCAACTCAATCTGACAATGTGTTAAGAAAATATGAAAACCTTTGTGTTAATACACTTTATTTCGGATTTCAAATGCAGCCATTCTATATTTTGAAAATTGACAGTGTTTATACCAAGAGATAATCTTAGGTCATATATTTCAAAGATACTTTTTGTATCGAGCATTCATTAAAGAGTGACTCTGGCTAGTTTATATTACGTAAGACTGATAATTGGGTTACATCACCGGCAAGCAATAATTTTGAGGATAATGAATCTTCTCTATCCTCGCCTTCATTGCCTTCCAACAATGCTACCAAAGGATTCCACTAATAAACTATTTTAATAAAGATGAAAATAATGATATTAAACCAATCAAGAGCAAAAGCTAGAAAATTTGAGGTGAACTGCCTACTAGGTAGAATAGTGGGCAACGGTAATGAAATAAGGAATTTTTTTAAACTAGTCCTTAGGATTAGTTACCCCTATTGTCTACGAAAATAAACTGGTACTTAGGACCAGTTATCCTTACTTAGATTTTTTTTCTACTGGTCCCATTGTAATTTTTTAAGTTATGTCCTCGGTTATGTCGGTATCAAAATTAATTTTCAAACTGCCTTTAACACAGACTCAAATATTTTTTGGCATCACATCACAAGATTTCTTTGTATCACAAAATTATTTTTGGAATATGCAAATATTACCTTTATAAGTTTACATTGGTATCACAGAAGGAGTTTCAATAGTTGAACTAAATGTAAAAAATTAAGTTTAGTTTAGGGCCCTGCAAATTGGCTGTTTTCTAATCTTCAAAATTAATAGCAATTGAATCATGCATTATAATTCAATTAGTTGATTCAATTGATAGCCGATTAAAGAATGCGAAATCGCCCATTCGCAGGGCCCTGGTTTATTTATGCTTAGGAACTTATTTTTAAATTTCTAACTAAAAATCGTCAATCTAAATAGTTGCTTATTTAACTTGATACACTTACTAAAGGCTGCTGGTAACTTCGTAAGCTCTCTTTTGTTTTTAAATTAAAAAACTGGTCCAAGCAATTACAAACTGGTTTTGGACCAGTGGACGTGTGCTATTTCCAGGACTGGTGGCAAAATCCCCCAGGACCCTTGGCTTGTCACCCTTAGAAAAATTGAATGTAACATATAAGAAACTAAAACACTACTTTTGAAGAACATTTCAATTTATAGGCAACCAAGCACAACTATAAATTTATGTCCCCCAATATTCATAAAATCTGGATTTGGTCCCTAAATCACCCTATCTCGGAGGCTAAAATTTTTAAATGGGCACATCTGGCAGTTTTGGACAGTTCTTAAACTTGGATTTGCAGTTCTAAAACTCAAATTTGGGCAGTGCTATTTATCATTAACTTTTCATCAAAAAAGTATGAAAGCTTTAAAATACCTGATAACCTGGCAGTCCTAGTTTTAAAAGATTTAATAACCAATAAGGACATGGCATAGTGATTTTGCAAGATGCTTTTTTCTATAGAAAAATTGGCCCTCAAAATGTCGGCTATGGCCAAAGCTACAGACTGCCATGTCCCTATTTCATCAAGCTCTGAACTCCGGAAATCGAGGAAATTATGTTGTAGATGGTACATATCGATTAACGCAGTCATGACATGACATTTTTGCTCAACGGAGTTACTTATCTACAGCACTTTTTCCTTAATAATTTGGATATAATGTTTTAAATTTTTTTAACTATATTTCTATACGCAAAATTTGTACCCCCGCGCAATTTCTTATAAATTTCGTTATTTTTGTGATAAAACAATTTTAAAAATTAAAACTAAGACAATTTAAAAAATATCCTACTTTTAAAAAGTTAAATAAAGATCTAATTTTTCATTTAATGGCCTCTACATGTATTTGGTTCCTATTTAACCCTATTTCTAACGATAAAAAAATCCCTATTTCCCTGTTAACATATGAAAGGTCATAAAATAACCCAAATAGGTTGTGTGTACAATATTTTATTATTTTTAATTACGTGCCCCTCCCAAAACCAACTCCTGGCTATACAACTGCCTCCTACTAAAAGTTGTTTCTTTTTAATGAATTTTTTCAAATGAATACATAACTGAGTATTTTCGTGTATTTAGATGATGATGCTTATGAGGAGGAGGGGGAGGATGATGGTGATGATGATTATGAAGACCAAAATGAACCTGATATGGAAGATGGTAAGTAACCAAGTCAATGCCATTTTCTGGTCTAATTATTTTTCAAAAGAGAACATTACTTTAATAGAATATTGTAGGGTCATTCCATGTAGGCTTTTAACCCACATGTTTAGACGTCATGGTTGTTATAAGAAATTTCGATTTATTTTAATCTAACTTTAATTATCACTTTTAATTTCTCCTAATAATATGTGCGCAGTCATCCTTGCCTTGCTTGGATTGGTTTTTTAATTACGGACTTTAATATTACAACATTTTTTAAACTTGATACTAGATGAAAGCACCTTCCTGACGATCATAGCAACTATAGCCATCTTCAGTACATAGGCCCTTTCAATAAAACGGAAGGGAGCCATTACTTGCTTTATAATTATTATTTTACATTTATTCGAATATCTAAAAAGAGTGGAATTGGTTTGTTACAACTCAGTTGTAATTATAACGCGGCTTTGAAAAGTGACCACGGTCCGAAAGCTGCCCAAATATGTAAATGTTTCTTTTATTTAAAAGAAAAAAAATATTTTAGTCATGATGTATCGTGGCCTTTTAGTTTTAATTTTATTGTAATATGGTTTAAGGTACATTGCCACTTGGTAAAAACTACATGTAGTTTTTACCAAGTCAGGGTAATTGAAAATGGTTGAAAAAGTCAGGGAATTTAAAACAAGAGCCCTAAAAGTCATGGAAATTAATTTCTGAATTTCGCTGATTTCACGAAGCTTCAATATACTTCCCGTCTGAGTTCTACTCCTTGCTTACGAACTAAGTAATTCCATGGCCTTTTAGCAATATCCTATTCTGTAGTCTCGTCAAGCTCTTTGGATTTGTTGAAAATGGTCGGGAAATTTATGAAAAATGCTCGGGAAATTTATCTCAATTTTCTAGGAACCCTCCCTGGTTATAAACGAGTAGGTAACTGGCTTTGGAATAAAATAAAGCATAGTATGGAATAAGTAGTGTCCTAGTTTGTTAATGTAATAGAACTTTTGATATTAAGGTTTTTATTAATTAATAAGTAGGTAATGACTTGGTCTGTTACAACTGCTTAAGGCAGCTCAGTTTTAACCTGGTATGGGGTTTTTACAATTATTACTGACAATTTATTGGCGCATATATCACAGTTCTAGTTTATGTTTATTGGGAAATATAATATAAATCCTTGATTTCAATTGACGAATATGGTGTAGTCCTAAGCTAATTGAAATTCATAGGAATAAACCCATTAAACTGTATTAGGGGACCAAATATAAATTTTTATCTTAATGTATTCTTGTTGCTTCAAATTTATGAAAGTTTACACTCTATAAGAAATCGAAGTAAGTATTTGAAAAAAAATTGCAGAAATTCTTGATATATACCAAAAAAGTTAAATTTAAAGTAAAACCATGATGTATCTACCTTGGTCCACCTCATTCGAAAAATAATCAGTCGTAAAAGTAGGCTGCAACAAGCAGAAAACCAACCAGCAGGGAAATGCGAAAATTAAAGTTTGCGTTTGTGTGATAGATAAAAGGACTTTATAAACAAATTGAGGTAACCAGCGTAAAAAAGTAAACTTAACAGTAAGGGTTGCCACACGTCAGGGAAAAGTCTGGGAAAAAATCTATAAAGTCAGGGAAATGTTTAATTTTTTCCCGAGATATTTTGGGAAATTTTAGATTCGGCGCAGACGTATTTTAAATACGCTGAACATCACATGCGGTTGTTGAAATTATTTTGCGCTACTGTAAGTTCTTTTTTATCGTCTACTCGACTCGGCCTGCTATTTTTGACGATACAATTATACAAAATTGGCTAATTTTTACTTTAAAATATCAGGGAAATACCAAAAACATGCCGGCAAAACCTGGAAAAGTCAGGGAATTTGTTTTTGAAAATTTCGTGGCAACCCTGTTATTGCTTAAATTGCGTTTCCCCGTTCGTTGCTTTTGCGCTTGTTTAAATTTTGCATGATTTACAATTATTTAAAATGCAGTCTACTGTGGCATGGCGTCTAATGCCAAAGAATTGGCTTTAATGTCACGGGAAATATTATGCCAATAATTATTTCCAGTTTTTAAACATCACGTGTGTGCCCTTTAACGAAAATAATAAAAAAATAGAGGGTATGAGAGAGATTGAAACTTCCATTATCCACTAATAAATGTAATGATTTACCAACAGTAGAAAAACGTGCCAATAACAGACGAAAGGAAAGTGGTGATGAATGCATTGAAGGAAACGAACTTAATAGTCAACTTAAGAAGACTAAGACTAATTACGGTAAGGTTATCACAGTCCATGGATATAAACCATTTTTTATACAATCCCTATAAGGAAAAATTTTAGTTACCCTTATTTAATTTTTATTTGTTCATTTTCGAAATCATACTAAAATATATTTTACCATAATTACAAAAGTGGTGTTGGAAAACTTAAAATTTGCTTGATTTACATTTACTTATAATAAAGTACTGAGGGATGGCATCTAATGCCGAAAAATGGGCTTTACTGCCATAGGGAATATAATGCTAAATATCTCAAGTTCTTAAACCTCACATTTGTTGCCCTTTAACAAAAATATTTAAAAAATAGAGGGTATGAGAAAGTGAAATTTTGATAATCCTTGTGAAAATAATATGAATTTCTTTTTTTTTGTAATTATTGGCTGTACTAACCGGGCCCACGGATAATGTGGGTATAGCTACCAACTTGGTATATTCAGAGTGGGTGAAGTACCCACCCGGAATTTGATGGCACATATACAGACAGGGTGTTCCCTTGGGGGTATGGGGGAGCCTCACCCCTTACATTTTCTTGACTCTCCACCTTCTCGGCCAACTACCCACTCGGTCTGAACACCACATAAACCACTAATAAATGTAATATTATTTACCAACAGTAAAAAATTCTTCCAATAAGAGACGAAGGCAAAGTGATGATGAATGCATTGAAGAAAACAAACCTGACGGTCAAATAAAAAAGACCAAGACTAAGTACGGTAAGGCTATCACAGTCCACGGATATATACAATTTCTTTTATACAATCCCTATAAGGGAAAATTTTACTAAAATATATCTTACCATAGTTACAAAAAGTGGTGTTGGAAAACTTGAAATTTTGCTTGATTTACATATTTAAAAAAATTTAGAGGGTATGAGAAAGATTGAAACTTCCATTATCCTTGTGAAAAATGAATTTCTATCGTCACTTTTTGTAAATTTTGGCTATAGTAATACATTTAGCACATAAAAATAAACGCTAATAAATGTAATATGCTTTACCAACAGTCAAAAATCGTTCCAATAAGAGACGAAAGGAAAGTGATGATGAATGCATTGAAGAAAAAAAAAACTTGATAGTCCAATTAAAAAGACCAAGACTAATTTTAGTAAGTCCATGGATAGCATTTTGGTTGCCTTAATATAAACATAAATTCTTTATTTGAATAGCTCGAACTGTTTGGAACCCTGACGAAAAGGAAGCGGTACTTAAACATTTGCAATACTGCATTGATGAACTTCGTGTACCAAATCAAAAAGAATGCAACAATTGCTTAGCTAAAAACCCATTAGTTTTAAAAAACCGAACATGGAAAGGCATCAAATATTTTGTTTATAACCAAATTAGAGCTTTCAAAAAACTCTAAATACAAAAAAAAACATTAAATGCTACGAACTAACAGTAATATACCAGTATTACATGTCCCTTATCAATGATAAGTGCTATCTAAAAATATAAGGTTAAAATAAATAGGGTGAGCCTTTTACTACAAGTAATAAATTAATTAAAACTTAAAATAACTTCTTTCTATTAATAAGTTTTAGCGGTTAAAAATAATTTTTTTCACTTAAGTCTTTGCAAAACAATCAGATTAGAGATGACAAATAGAGACAAGAACTAGTACCTGCGACCATTAAGAGAAAAAATGTCAGAAGCACTACTCTCCAACTTTAAATTTAAAAATAGTTTTAATTGAAAAAATGATCCTATTTAATGTACTTATTTTCCATAAACACATTTTTAGAAAAATGTTACTTAGAGATTTCACTATCCCTTTAACTGAAAATACCCATCTAATATAGTAATTGCGATATGTTTTAAGTGCCAATAAGTCATTGGTATCTACGTTAAATATGCCTCATGTTGTAAAGATACTTAAAACGATCAATCTTAGCTTGAAGATTTCCATTTAAAAAAAAATTGTTAAACTACATCTATTCCTGAAGTATCGGAATCCATTTTTTCTAAAAGCATTTGAACTATAAATTGTATAAAATGGTAAAAACAAACCTTCTACATGACTTAATAAAAAATTGCGAATCAATCCAAAATCCAGTGACATTTAAAATGTGCCTTTAAAAAAGTAAATAAAATATCTTTTATATAAATAAAACTACTGATGTGTTTTTAAATTATTATAGTAAATATATTAGATCCTAAATAACAACCCTGTAGGACCTAAAGTCTAGCGATAACCTTTAAAAATTTAAGGTTTAATTCAAGAACCATTTAGAAAAACGATTCCACTTAAAAGTACTACATGTAGGTCTAAGTGTCTTTAGATACAAAATACCATGGTAAACACTTAAAACGAAATATAATTATAAGGTCCGTAACTTTGATTTTCATATAGTGTAATATTTGTCTTTGATCGACGTTGTGAGTACCTTTCGAGTGTCTAGAACGAACTAAACATATGACGTCCTAATCTTTTATTTTCAAATCGTGTGTCAAACGACGTCTGTACCTTACGAGGGTATCGAACTAAATACACAAATAAGTTCCTTATCTTCGATTTTCATTTAGTGTGTGATATTAGTCTGTAATCGACGTTGTGAGTACCTTTCGAGTGTCTATAACAAACTATACATATGAGGTCATTAATTTTGACTTTCTAATCGTGTGTTAAAC
This sequence comes from Leiobunum rupestre, assembly GCF_980474605.1. Classification (NCBI taxonomy): domain Eukaryota; kingdom Metazoa; phylum Arthropoda; class Arachnida; order Opiliones; family Sclerosomatidae; genus Leiobunum; species Leiobunum rupestre. The sequence goes on along the minus strand of NC_143385.1, from coordinate 214,725 downwards.
GACGTTGTGAGTACCTTTCGAGTGTTTACAACGAACTATACATATGAGGTCCTACACTTTGATTTTCTAATCGTGTGTCAAACGACGTTGTGAGAACCTTTCGAGTGTCTAGAACGAACTATACATATGAGGTCCTACACTTAGATTTTCATATAGTGTGTAATATTGGTCTTTAATCGACGTTGTGAGTACCTTTCGAGGGTTTACAACGAACTATGCATATGAGGTCCTACACATAGATTTTCATATAGTGTGTAATATTGGTCTTTAATCGACGTTGTGAGTACCTTTCGAGTGTCTACAACGAACTATACATATGAGGTCCTACACTTAGATTTTCATATAGTGTGTAATATTGGTCTTTAATCGACGTTGTGAGTACCTCTCGAGTGTCTACAACGAACTATACATATGAGGTCCTACACTTAAATTTTAAATTAGTGTGTAATTTTGGTCTTTAATCGACGTTGTGATAACCTTTCGAGTGTCTAGAACGAACTATACATATGAGGTCTTACACTTAAATTTTAAATTAGTGTGTAATTTTGGTCTTTAATCGACGTTGTGAGAACCTTTCGAGTGTCTAGAACGAACTATACATATGAGGTCCTACACTTATATTTTCATAAAGTGTGTAATATTGGTCTTTAATCGACGTTGTGAGTACCTTTCGAGTGTCTACAACGAACTATACATATGAGATCCTACACTTAGATTTTCACTAAGTGTGTAATATTGGTCTTTATTTGACGTTGTGAGTACCTTTCGAGTGTCTAGAACGAACTATACATATGAGGTCCTACACTTAGATTTTTATATAGTGTGTAATATTGGTCTTTAATCGACGTTGTGAGTACCTTTCGAGTCTCTACAACGAACTATACATATGAGATCCTACACTTAGATTTTCACTAAGTGTGTAATATTGGTCTTTATTTGACGTTGTGAGTACCTTTCGAGTGTCTAGAACGAACTATACATATGAGGTCCTACACTTAAATTTTAAATTAGTGTGTAATTTTGGTCTTTAATCGACGTTGTGAGAACCTTTCGAGTATCTACAACGAACTATACATATGAGGTCCTACACTTAGATTTTCATATAGTGTGTAATATTGCTCTTTAATCGACGTTGTGAGTACCTTTCGAGTGTCTATAACGAACTATACATATGAGGTCCTACACTTAGATTTTCATATAGTCTGTAATATTGGACCTTTAATCGACGTTGTGAGTACCTTTCGAGTGTCTATAACGAACTATACATATGAGGTCCTAAACATGGATTTTCTAATCGAGTGTTAAACAACCTTGTGAGTACCTTTCGAGTGTCTACAACGAACTATACATATGAGGTCTTACACCTTAATTTTAAATTAGTGTGTAATTTTGGTCTTTAATCGACGTTGTGAGAACCTTTCGAGTGTATAGAACGAACTATACATATGAGGTCCTACACTTAGATTTTCATAAAGTGTGTAATATTGGTCTTTAATCGACGTTGTGAGTACCTTTCGAGTGTCTATAACGAACTATACATATGAGGTCCTAAACATGGATTTTCTAATCGAGTGTTAAACAACCTTGTGAGTACCTTTCGAGTGTCTACAACGAACTATACATATGAGGTCTTACACTTAAATTTTAAATTAGTGTGTAATTTTCGTCTTTAATCGACGTTGTGAGAACCTTTCGAGTGTCTAGAACGAACTATACATATGAGGTCCTAAACTTAGATTTTCATAAAGTGTGTAATATTGGTCTTTATTTGACGTTGTGAGTACCTTTCGAGTGTCTACAACGAACTATACATATGAGGTCCTACACTTAGATTTTCATATAGTGTGTAATATTGGTCTTTAATCGACGTTGTGAGTACCTTTCGAGTATTTCCAACGAACTATACATATGAGGTCCTACACTTTGATTTTCTAATCGTGTGTCAAACGACGTTGTGAGAACCTTTCGAGTGTCTAGAACGAACTATACATATGAGGTCCTACACTTAAATTTTAAATAAGTGTGTAATTTTGGTCTTTAATCGACGTTGTGAGAACCTTTCGAGTATCTACAACGAACTATACATATGAGGTACTACACTTAGATTTTCATAAAGTGTGTAATATTGGTCTTTAATCGACGTTGTGAGTACCTTCGAGTGTCTATAACGAACTATACATATGAGGTCCTAAACATTGATTTTCTAATCGAGTGTTAAACAACCTTGTGAGTACCTTTCGAGTGTCTACAACGAACTATACATATGAGGTCTTACACTTAAAGTTTAAATAAGTGTGTAATTTTGGTCTTTAATCGACGTTGTGAGAACCTTTCGAGTGTCTAGAACGAACTATACATATGAGGTCCTACACTTAGATTTTCATAAAGTGTGTAATATTGGTCTTTAATCGACGTTGTGAGTACCTTCGAGTGTCTACAACGAACTATACATATGAGGTCCTACACTTAGATTTTCATATAGTCTGTAATATTGGACCTTTAATCGACGTTATGAGTACCTTTCGAGTGTCTATAACGAACTATACATATGAGGTCCTAAACATGGATTTTCTAATCGAGTGTTAAACAACCTTGTGAGTACCTTTCGAGTGTCTACAACGAACTATACATATGAGGTCTTACACTTAAATTTTAAATTAGTGTGTAATTTTCGTCTTTAATCGACGTTGTTAGAACCTTTCGAGTGTCTAGAACGAACTATACATATGAGGTCCTACACTTAGATTTTCATAAAGTGTGTAATATTGGTCTTTAATCGACGTTGTGAGTACCTTTCGAGTGTCTACAACACACTATACATATGAGGTCCTACACATAGATTTTCATATAGTGTGTAATATTGGTCTTTAATCGACGTTGTGAGTACCTTTCGAGTGTCTACAACGAACTATACATATGAGGTCCTACACATAGATTTTCATATAGTGTGTAATATTGGTCTTTAATCGACGTTGTGAGTACCTTTCGAGTGTCTACAACGAACTATACATATGAGGTCCTACACTTAGATTTTCATATAGTGTGTAATATTGGTTTTTAATCGACGTGGTGAGTACCTCTCGAGAGTCTACAACGAACTATACATATGAGGTCCTACACTTAGATTTTCATAAAGTGTGTAATATTGGTCTTTAATCGACGTTGTGAGTACCTTTCGAGGGTTTACAACGAACTATACATATGAGGTCCTACACTTTGATTTTCTAATCGTGTGTCAAACGACGTTGTGAGAACCTTTCGAGTGTCTAGAACGAACTATACATATGAGGTCCTACACTTAAATTTTAAATTAGTGTGTAATTTTGGTCTTTAATCGACGTTGTGAGAACCTTTCGAGTATCTACAACGAACTATACATATGAGGTCCTACACTTAGATTTTCATATAGTGTGTAATATTGCTCTTTAATCGACGTTGTGAGTACCTTTCGAGTGTCTATAACGAACTATACATATGAGGTCCTAAACATGGATTTTCTAATCGAGTATTAAACAACCTTGTGAGTACCTTTCAAGTGTCTACAACGAACTATACATATGAGGTCTTACACCTAAATTTTAAATAAGTGTGTAATTTTCGTCTTTAATCGACGTTGTGAGAACCTTTCGAGTGTCTAGAACGAACTATACATATGATGTCCTACACTTAGATTTTCATATAGTGTGTAATATTGTACTTTAATCGACGTTGTGAGTACCTTTCGAGTGTCTATAACGAACTATACATATGAGGTCCTAAACATTGATTTTCTAATCGAGTGTTAGACAACCTTGTGAGTACCTTTCGAGTGTCTACAACGAACTATACATATGAGGTCTTACACTTAAATTTTAAATAAGTGTGTAATTTTGGTCTTTAATCGACGTTGTTAGAACCTTTCGAGTGTCTAGAACGAACTATACATATGAGGTCCTACACTTAGATTTTCATAAAGTGTGTAATATTGGTCTTTAATCGACGTTGTGAGTACCTTTCGAGTGTCTACAACGAACTATACATATGAGGTCCTACACATAGATTTTCATATAGTGTGTAATATTTTTCTTTAATCGACGTTGTGAGTACCTTTCGCGTGTCTACAACGAACTATACATATGAGGTCCTACACATAGATTTTCATATAGTGTGTAATATTGGTCTTTAATCGACGTTGTGAGTACCTTTCGAGTGTCTACAACGAACTATACATATGAGGTCCTACACTTAAATTTTAAATAAGTGTGTAATTTTGGTCTTTAATCGACGTTGTGATAACCTTTCGAGTGTCTAGAACGAACTATACATATGAGGTCCTACACTTAGATTTTCATAAAGTGTGTAATATTGGTCTTTAATCGACGTTGTGAGTACCTTTCGAGGGTTTACAACGAACTATACATATGAGGTCCTACACTTTGATTTTCTAATCGTGTGTCAAACGACGTTGTGAGAACCTTTCGAGGGTCTAGAACGAACTATACATATGAGGTCCTAAACTTAAATTTTAAATTAGTGTGTAATTTTGGTCTTTAATCGACGTTGTGAGAACCTTTCGAGTATCTACAACGAACTATACATATGAGGTCCTACACTTAGATTTTCATATAGTGTGTAATATTGTACTTTAATCGACGTTGTGAGTACCTTTCGAGTGTCTATAACGAACTATACATATGAGGTCCTAAACATTGATTTTCTAATCGAGTGTTAGACAACCTTGTGAGTACCTTTCGAGTGTCTACAACGAACTATACATATGAGGTCTTACACTTAAATTTTAAATAAGTGTGTAATTTTGGTCTTTAATCGACGTTGTTAGAACCTTTCGAGTGTCTAGAACGAACTATACATATGAGGTCCTACACTTAGATTTTCATAAAGTGTGTAATATTGGTCTTTAATCGACGTTGTGAGTACCTTTCGAGTGTCTACAACGAACTATACATATGAGGTCCTACACATAGATTTTCATATAGTGTGTAATATTTTTCTTTAATCGACGTTGTGAGTACCTTTCGCGTGTCTACAACGAACTATACATATGAGGTCCTACACATAGATTTTCATATAGTGTGTAATATTGGTCTTTAATCGACGTTGTGAGTACCTTTCGAGTGTCTACAACGAACTATACATATGAGGTCCTACACTTAAATTTTAAATAAGTGTGTAATTTTGGTCTTTAATCGACGTTGTGATAACCTTTCGAGTGTCTAGAACGAACTATACATATGAGGTCCTACACTTAGATTTTCATAAAGTGTGTAATATTGGTCTTTAATCGACGTTGTGAGTACCTTTCGAGGGTTTACAACGAACTATACATATGAGGTCCTACACTTTGATTTTCTAATCGTGTGTCAAACGACGTTGTGAGAACCTTTCGAGGGTCTAGAACGAACTATACATATGAGGTCCTAAACTTAAATTTTAAATTAGTGTGTAATTTTGGTCTTTAATCGACGTTGTGAGAACCTTTCGAGTATCTACAACGAACTATACATATGAGGTCCTACACTTAGATTTTCATATAGTGTGTAATATTGTACTTTAATCGACGTTGTGAGTACCTTTCGAGTGTCTATAACGAACTATACATATGAGTTCCTAAACATTGATTTTCTAATCGAGTGTTAAACAACCTTGTGAGTACCTTTTGAGTGTCTACAACGAACTATACATATGAGGTCTTACACTTAAATTTTAAATTTGTGTGTAATTTTGGTCTTTAATCGACGTTGTTAGAACCTTTCGAGTGTCTAGAACGAACTATACATATGAGGTCCTACACTTAGATTTTCATAAAGTGTGTAATATTGGTCTTTAATCGACGTTGTGAGTACCTTTCGAGTGTCTACAACGAACTATACATATGATGTCCTACACTTAGATTTTCATATAGTGTGTAATATTGTACTTTAATCGACGTTGTGAGTACCTTTCGAGTGTCTATAACGAACTATACATATGAGGTCCTAAACATTGATTTTCTAATCGAGTGTTAGACAACCTTGTGAGTACCTTTCGAGTGTCTACAACGAACTATACATATGAGGTCTTACACTTAAATTTTAAATAAGTGTGTAATTTTGGTCTTTAATCGACGTTGTTAGAACCTTTCGAGTGTCTAGAACGAACTATACATATGAGGTCCTACACTTAGATTTTCATAAAGTGTGTAATATTGGTCTTTAATCGACGTTGTGAGTACCTTTCGAGTGTCTACAACGAACTATACATATGAGGTCCTACACATAGATTTTCATATAGTGTGTAATATTTTTCTTTAATCGACGTTGTGAGTACCTTTCGCGTGTCTACAACGAACTATACATATGAGGTCCTACACATAGATTTTCATATAGTGTGTAATATTGGTCTTTAATCGACGTTGTGAGTACCTTTCGAGTGTCTACAACGAACTATACATATGAGGTCCTACACTTAAATTTTAAATAAGTGTGTAATTTTGGTCTTTAATCGACGTTGTGATAACCTTTCGAGTGTCTAGAACGAACTATACATATGAGGTCCTACACTTAGATTTTCATAAAGTGTGTAATATTGGTCTTTAATCGACGTTGTGAGTACCTTTCGAGGGTTTACAACGAACTATACATATGAGGTCCTACACTTTGATTTTCTAATCGTGTGTCAAACGACGTTGTGAGAACCTTTCGAGGGTCTAGAACGAACTATACATATGAGGTCCTAAACTTAAATTTTAAATTAGTGTGTAATTTTGGTCTTTAATCGACGTTGTGAGAACCTTTCGAGTATCTACAACGAACTATACATATGAGGTCCTACACTTAGATTTTCATATAGTGTGTAATATTGGTCTTTAATCGACGTTGTGAGTACCTTTCGAGGGTTTACAACGAACTATACATATGAGGTCCTACACATTGATTTTAAATTAGTGTGTAATTTTGGTCTTTAATCGACGTTGTGAGAACCTTTCGAGTGTCTAGAACGAACTATACATATGAGGTCCTACACTTAGATTTTAATAAAGTGTGTAATATTGGTCTTTAATCGACGTTGTTAGAACCTTTCGAGTGTCTAGAACGAACTATACATATGAGGTCCTACACTTAGATTTTCGTAAAGTGTGTAATATTGGTCTTTAATCGACGTTGTGAGTACCTTTCGAGTGTCTACAACGAACTATACATATGAGGTCCTACACTTAGATTTTCATATAGTGTGTAATATTGGACCTTTAATCGACGTTATGAGTACCTTTCGAGTGTCTATAACGAACTATACATATGAGGTCCTAAACATGGATTTTCTAATCGAGTGTTAAACAACCTTGTGAGTACCTTTCGAGTGTCTACAACGAACTATACATATGAGGTCTTACACTTAAATTTTAAATTAGTGTGTAATTTTCGTCTTTAATCGACGTTGTGAGAACCTTTCGAGTGTCTAGAACGAACTATACATATGAGGTCCTTCACTTAGATTTTCATAAAGTGTGTAATATTGGTCTTTAATCGACGTTGTGAGTACCTTTCGAGTGTCTACAACGAACTATACATATGAGGTCCTACACATAGATTTTCATATAGTGTGTAATATTGGTCTTTAATCGACGTTTTGAGTACCTTTCGAGTGTCTACAACGAACTATACATATGAGGTCCTACACTTAAATTTTAAATTAGTGTGTAATTTTCGTCTTTAATCGACGTTGTGAGAACCTTTCGAGTGTCTAGAACGAACTATACATATGAGGTCCTTCAATTAGATTTTCATAAAGTGTGTAATATTGGTCTTTAATCGACGTTGTGAGTACCTTTTGAGTGTCTACAACGAACTATACATATGAGGTCCTACACATAGATTTTCATATATTGTGTAATATTGGTCTTTAATCGACGTTTTGAGTACCTTTCGAGTGTCTACAACGAACTATACATATGAGGTCTTACACTTAAATTTTAAATTAGTGTGTAATATTGGTTTTTAATCGACGTTGTGAGTACCTTTCGAGTGTCTACAACGAACTATACATATGAGGTCCTACACTTATATTTTCATATAGTGTGTAATATTGGTTTTTAATCGACGTTGTGAGTACCTTTCGAGTGTCTAGAACAAACTATACATATGAGGTCCTACAAATAGATTTTCATATAGTGTGTAATATTGGTCTTTAATCGACGTTGTGAGTACCTTTCGAGTGTCTACAACGAACTATACATATGAGGTTCTACACTTAGATTTTCATATAGTGTGTAATATTGGTTTTTAATCGACGTGGTGAGTACCTCTCGAGTGTCTACAACGAACTATACATATGAGGTCCTACACTTAAATTTTAAATAAGTGTGTAATTTTGGTTTTTAATCGACGTTGTGATAACCTTTCGAGTGTCTAGAACGAACTATACATATGAGGTCCTACACTTAGATTTTCATAAAGTGTGTAATATTGGTCTTTAATCGACGTTGTGAGTACCTTTCGAGGGTTTACAACGAACTATACATATGAGGTCCTACACTTTGATTTTCTAATCGTGTGTCAAACGACGTTGTGAGAACCTTTCGAGTGTCTAGAACGAACTATACATATGAGGTCCTACACTTAAATTTTAAATTAGTGTGTAATTTTGGTCTTTAATCGACGTTGTGAGAACCTTTCAAGTATCTACAACGAACTATACATATGAGGTCCTACACTTAGATTTTCATATAGTGTGTAATATTGTACTTTAATCGACGTTGTGAGTACCTTTCGAGTGTCTATAACGAACTATACATATGAGGTCCTAAACATTGATTTTCTAATCGAGTGTTAAACAACCTTGTGAGTACCTTTCGAGTGTCTACAACGAACTATACATATGAGGTCTTACACTTAAATTTTAAATTAGTGTGTAATTTTGGTCTTTAATCGACGTTGTTAGAACCTTTCGAGTGTCTAGAACGAACTATACATATGAGGTCCTACACTTAGATTTTAATAAAGTGTGTAATATTGGTCTTTAATCGACGTTGTTAGAACCTTTCGAGTGTCTAGAACGAACTATACATATGAGGTCCTACACTTAGATTTTCATAAAGTGTGTAATATTGGTCTTTAATCGACGTTGTTAGAACCTTTCGAGTGTCTACAACGAACTATACATATGAGGTCCTACACTTAGATTTTCATAAAGTGTGTAATATTGGACCTTTAATCGACGTTATGAGTACCTTTCGAGTGTCTATAACGAACTATACATATGAGGTCCTAAACATGGATTTTCTAATCGAGTGTTAAACAACCTTGTGAGTACCTTTCGAGTGTCTACAACGAACTATACATATGAGGTCTTACACTTAAATTTTAAATTAGTGTGTAATTTTCGTCTTTAATCGACGTTGTGAGAACCTTACGAGTGTCTAGAACGAACTATACATATGAGGTCCTTCACTTAGATTTTCATAAAGTGTGTAATATTGGTCTTTAATCGACGTTGTGAGTACCTTTCGAGTGTCTACAACGAACTATACATATGAGGTCCTACACATAGATTTTCATATATTGTGTAATATTGGTCTTTAATCGACGTTTTGAGTACCTTTCGAGTGTCTACAACGAACTATACATATGAGGTCTTACACTTAAATTTTAAATTAGTGTGTAATATTGGTTTTTAATCGACGTTGTGAGTACCTTTCGAGTGTCTACAACGAACTATACATATGAGGTCCTACACTTATATTTTCATATAGTGTGTAATATTGGTTTTTAATCGACGTTGTGAGTACCTTTCGAGTGTCTAGAACAAACTATACATATGAGGTCCTACAAATAGATTTTCATATAGTGTGTAATATTGGTCTTTAATCGACGTTGTGAGTACCTTTCGAGTGTCTACAACGAACTATACATATGAGGTTCTACACTTAGATTTTCATATAGTGTGTAATATTGGTTTTTAATCGACGTGGTGAGTACCTCTCGAGTGTCTACAACGAACTATACATATGAGGTCCTACACTTAAATTTTAAATAAGTGTGTAATTTTGGTTTTTAATCGACGTTGTGATAACCTTTCGAGTGTCTAGAACGAACTATACATATGAGGTCCTACACTTAGATTTTCATAAAGTGTGTAATATTGGTCTTTAATCGACGTTGTGAGTACCTTTCGAGGGTTTACAACGAACTATACATATGAGGTCCTACACTTTGATTTTCTAATCGTGTGTCAAACGACGTTGTGAGAACCTTTCGAGTGTCTAGAACGAACTATACATATGAGGTCCTACACTTAAATTTTAAATTAGTGTGTAATTTTGGTCTTTAATCGACGTTGTGAGAACCTTTCAAGTATCTACAACGAACTATACATATGAGGTCCTACACTTAGATTTTCATATAGTGTGTAATATTGTACTTTAATCGACGTTGTGAGTACCTTTCGAGTGTCTATAACGAACTATACATATGAGGTCCTAAACATTGATTTTCTAATCGAGTGTTAAACAACCTTGTGAGTACCTTTCGAGTGTCTACAACGAACTATACATATGAGGTCTTACACTTAAATTTTAAATTAGTGTGTAATTTTGGTCTTTAATCGACGTTGTTAGAACCTTTCGAGTGTCTAGAACGAACTATACATATGAGGTCCTACACTTAGATTTTCATAAAGTGTGTAATATTGGTCTTTAATCGACGTTGTGAGTACCTTTCGAGTGTCTACAACGAACTATACATATGAGGTCCTACACTTAGATTTTAATAAAGTGTGTAATATTGGTCTTTAATCGACGTTGTTAGAACCTTTCGAGTGTCTAGAACGAACTATACATATGAGGTCCTACACTTAGATTTTAATAAAGTGTGTAATATTGGTCTTTAATCGACGTTGTGAGTACCTTTCGAGTGTCTACAACGAACTATACATATGAGGTCCTACACTTAGATTTTCATAAAGTGTGTAATATTGGACCTTTAATCGACGTTATGAGTACCTTTCGAGTGTCTATAACGAACTATACATATGAGGTCCTAAACATGGATTTTCTAATCGAGTGTTAAACAACCTTGTGAGTACCTTTCGAGTGTCTACAACGAACTATACATATGAGGTCTTACACTTAAATTTTAAATTAGTGTGTAATTTTCGTCTTTAATCGACGTTGTGAGAACCTTTCGAGTGTCTAGAACGAACTATACATATGAGGTCCTTCACTTAGATTTTCATAAAGTGTGTAATATTGGTCTTTAATCGACGTTGTGAGTACCTTTCGAGTGTCTACAACGAACTATACATATGAGGTCCTACACATAGATTTTCATATAGTGTGTAATATTGGTCTTTAATCGACGTTTTGAGTACCTTTCGAGTGTCTACAACGAACTATACATATGAGGTCCTACACTTAAATTTTAAATTAGTGTGTAATTTTTGTCTTTAATCGACGTTGTGAGAACCTTTCGAGTGTCTAGAACGAACTATACATATGAGGTCCTTCACTTAGATTTTCATAAAGTGTGTAATATTGGTCTTTAATCGACGTTGTGAGTACCTTTCGAGTGTCTACAACGAACTATACATATGAGGTCCTACACATAGATTTTCATATAGTGTGTAATATTGGTCTTTAATCGACGTTTTGAGTACCTTTCGAGTGTCTACAACGAACTATACATATGAGGTCCTACACTTAAATTTTAAATTAGTGTGTAATTTTTGTCTTTAATCGACGTTGTGAGAACCTTTCGAGTGTCTAGAACGAACTAAACATATGAGGTCCTTCACTTAGATTTTCATATAGTGTGTAAAATTGGTCTTTAATCGACGTTTTGAGTACCTTTCGAGTGTCTACAACGAACTATACATATGAGGTCTTACACTTAAATTTTAAATTAGTGTGTAATTTTCGTCTTTAATCGACGTTGTGAGAACCTTTCGAGTGTCTAGAACGAACTATACATATGAGGTCCTTCACTTAGATTTTCATAAAGTGTGTAATATTGGTCTTTAATCGACGTTGTGAGTACCTTTCGAGTGTCTACAACGAACTATACATATGAGGTCCTACACATAGATTTTCATATAGTGTGTAATATTGGTCTTTAATCGACGTTGTGAGTACCTTTCGAGTGTCTACAACGAACTATACATATGAGGTCCTACACTTAGATTTTCATATAGTGTGTAATATTGGTTTTTAATCGACGTGGTGAGTACCTCTCGAGTGTCTACAACGAACTATACATATGAGGTCCTACACTTAGATTTTCATAAAGTGTGTAATATTGGTCTTTAATCGACGTTGTGAGTACCTTTCGAGGGTTTACAACGAACTATACATATGAGGTCCTACACTTAAATTTTAAATTAGTGTGTAATTTTGGTCTTTAATCGACGTTGTGAGAACCTTTCGAGTATCTACAACGAACTATACATATGAGGTCCTACACTTAGATTTTCATATAGTGTGTAATATTGTACTTTAATCGACGTTGTGAGTACCTTTCGAGTGTCTACAACGAACTATACATATGAGGTCTTACACTTAAATTTTAAATTAGTGTGTAATTTTGGTCTTTAATCGACGTTGTGAGTACCTTTCGAGTGTCTACAACGAACTATACATATGAGCTCCTACACTTAGATTTTCATATAGTGTGTAATATTGGACCTTTAATCGACGTTATGAGTACCTTTCGAGTGTCTATAACGAACTATACATATGAGGTCCTAAACATGGATTTTCTAATCGAGTGTTAAACAACCTTGTGAGTACCTTTCGAGTGTCTACAACGAACTATACATATGAGGTCTTACACTTAAATTTTAAATAAGTGTGTAATTTTCGTCTTTAATCGACGTTGTGAGAACCTTTCGAGTGTCTAGAACGAACTATACATATGAGGTCCTTCACTTAGATTTTCATAAAGTGTGTAATATTGGTCTTTAATCGACGTTGTGAGTACCTTTCGAGTGTCTACAACGAACTATACATATGAGGTCCTACACATAGATTTTCATATAGTGTGTAATATTGGTCTTTAATCGACGTTGTGAGTACCTTTCGAGTGTCTACAACGAACTATACATATGAGGTCCTACACTTAGATTTTCATATAGTGTGTAATATTGGTTTTTAATCGACGTGGTGAGTACCTCTCGAGTGTCTACAACGAACTATACATATGAGGTCCTACACTTAGATTTTCCTATAGTGTGTAATATTGGTCTTTAATCGACGTTGTGAGTACCTTTCGAGTGTTTACAACGAACTATACATATGAGGTCGTACACTTAAATTTTAAATAAGTGTGTAATTTTGGTCTTTAATCGACGTTGTGAGTACCTTTCGAGTGTCTACAACGAACTATACATATGAGGTCCTACACTTAGATTTTCATAAAGTGTGTAATATTGTTCTTTAATCGACGTTGTGAGTACCTTTCGAGTGTCTAGAACAAACTATACATATGAGGTCCTTAATTTTGACTTTCTAATCGTGTGTTAAACGACCTTGTGAGTACCTTTCGAGTGTTTACAACGAACTATACATATGAGGTCCTACACTTAGATTTTCATATTGTGTGTAATATTGGTCTTTAATCGACGTTGTGAGTACCTTTCGAGGGTTTACAACGAACTATACATATGAGGTCCTACACTTTGATTTTAAATTAGTGTGTAATTTTGGTCTTTAATCGACGTTGTGAGAACCTTTCGAGTGTCTAGAACGAACTATACATATGAGGTCCTACACTTAGATTTTCATATAGTGTGTAATATTGGTCTTTAATCGACGTTGTGAGTACCTTTCGAGGGTTTACAACGAACTATACATATGAGGTCCTACACTTTGATTTTAAATTAGTGTGTAATTTTGGTCTTTAATCGACGTTGTGAGAACCTTTCGAGTGTCTAGAACGAACTATACATATGAGGTCCTACACTTAGATTTTAATAAAGTGTGTTATATTGGTCTTTAATCGACGTTGTTAGAACCTTTCGATTGTCTAGAACGAACTATACATATGAGGTCCTTCACTTAGATTTTCATAAAGTGTGTAATATTGGTCTTTAATCGACGTTGTGAGTACCTTTCGAGTGTCTACAACGAACTATACATATGAGGTCCTACACATAGATTTTCATATAGTCTGTAATATTGGTCTTTAATCGACGTTGTGAGTACCTTTCGAGTGACTACAACGAACTATACATATGAGGTCCTACACTTATATTTTCATATAGTGTGTAATATTGGTTTTTAATCGACGTGGTGAGTACCTCTCGAGTGTCTACAACGAACTATACATATGAGGTCCTACACTTAGATTTTCCTATAGTGTGTAATATTGGTCTTTAATCGACGTTGTGAGTACCTTTCGAGTGTTTACAACGAACTATACATATGAGGTCCTACACTTAAATTTTAAATTAGTGTGTAATTTTGGTCTTTAATCGACGTTGTGAGTACCTTTCGAGTGTCTACAAAGAACTATACATATGAGGTCCTACACTTAGATTTTCATAAAGTGTGTAATATTGTTCTTTAATCGACGTTGTGAGTACCTTTCGAGTGTCTAGAACAAACTATACATATGAGGTCCTTAATTTTGACTTTCTAATCGTGTGTTAAACGACGTTGTGAGTACCTTTCGAGTGTTTACAACGAACTATACATATGAGGTCCTACACTTAGATTTTCATATTGTGTGTAATATTGGTCTTTAATCGACGTTGTGAGTACCATTCGAGGGTTTACAACGAACTATACATATGAGGTCCTACACTTTGATTTTAAATTAGTGTGTAATTTTGGTCTTTAATCGACGTTGTGAGACCTTTCGAGTGTCTAGAACGAACTATACATATGAGGTCCTACACTTAGATTTTCATATAGTGTGTAATATTGGTCTTTAATCGACGTTGTGAGTACCTTTCGAGGGTTTACAACGAACTATACATATGAGGTCCTACACTTTGATTTTAAATTAGTGTGTAATTTTGGTCTTTAATCGACGTTGTGAGAACCTTTCGAGTGTCTAGAACGAACTATACATATGAGGTCCTACACTTAGATTTTCATAAAGTGTGTAATATTGGTCTTTAATCGACGTTGTGAGTACCTTTCGAGTGTCTACAACGAACTATACATATGAGGTCCTACACTTAGATTTTCATATAGTGTGTAATATTGGACCTTTAATCGACGTTATGAGTACCTTTCGAGTGTCTATAACGAACTATTCATATGAGGTCCTAAACATGGATTTTCTAATCAAGTGTTAAACAACCTTGTGAGTACCTTTCGAGTGTCTACAACGAACTATACATATGAGGTCTTACACTTAAATTTTAAATTAGTGTGTAATTTTCGTCTTTAATCGACGTTGTGAGAACCTTTCGAGTATCTAGAACGAACTATACATATGAGGTCCTTCACTTAGATTTTCATAAATTGTGTAATATTGGTCTTTAATCGACGTTGTGAGTACCTTTCGAGTGTCTACAACGAACTATACATATGAGGTCCTACACATAGATTTTCATATAGTGTGTAATATTGGTCTTTAATCGACGTTTTGAGTACCTTTCGAGTGTCTACAACGAACTATACATATGAGGTCCTACACTTAGATTTTTATATAGTGTGTAATATTGGTTTTTAATCGACGTGGTGAGTACCTCTCGAGTGTCTACAACGAACTATACATATGAGGTCCTACACTTAGATTTTCATATAGTGTGTAATATTGGTCTTTAATCGACGTTGTGAGTACCTTTCGAGTGTTTACAACGAACTATACATATGAGGTCCTACACTTTGATTTTAAATTAGTGTGTAATTTTGGTCTTTAATCGACGTTGTGAGAACCTTTCGAGTGTCTAGAACGAACTATACATATGAGGTCCTACACTTAGATTTTAATAAAGTGTGTAATATTGGTCTTTAATCGACGTTGTTAGAACCTTTCGATTGTCTAGAACGAACTATACATATGAGGTCCTTCACTTAGATTTTCATAAAGTGTGTAATATTGGTCTTTAATCGACGTTGTGAGTACCTTTCGAGTGTCTACAACGAACTATACATATGAGGTCCTACACATAGATTTTCATATAGTGTGTAATATTGGTCTTTAATCGACGTTGTGAGTACCTTTCGAGTGTCTACAACGTACTATACATATGAGGTCCTACACTTATATTTTCATATAGTGTGTAATATTGGTTTTTAATCGACGTGGTGAGTACCTCTCGAGTGTCTACAACGAACTATACATATGAGGTCCTACACTTAGATTTTCCTATAGTGTGTAATATTGGTCTTTAATCGACGTTGTGAGTACCTTTCGAGTGTTTACAACGAACTATACATATGAGGTCCTACACTTAAATTTTAAATTAGTGTGTAATTTTGGTCTTTAATCGACGTTGTGAGTACCTTTCGAGTGTCTACAACGAACTATACATTTGAGGTCCTACACTTAGATTTTCATAAAGTGTGTAATATTGTTCTTTAATCGACGTTGTGAGTACCTTTCGAGTGTCTAGAACAAACTATACATATGAGGTCCTTAATTTTGACTTTCTAATCGTGTGTTAAACGACGTTGTGAGTACCTTTCGAGTGTTTACAACGAACTATACATATGAGGTCCTACACTTAGATTTTCATATTGTGTGTAATATTGGTCTTTAATCGACGTTGTGAGTACCTTTCGAGGGTTTACAACGAACTATACATATGAGGTCCTACACTTTGATTTTAAATTAGTGTGTAATTTTGGTCTTTAATCGACGTTGTGAGACCTTTCGAGTGTCTAGAACGAACTATACATATGAGGTCCTACACTTAGATTTTCATATAGTGTGTAATATTGGTCTTTAATCGACGTTGTGAGTACCTTTCGAGGGTTTACAACGAACTATACATATGAGGTCCTACACTTTGATTTTAAATTAGTGTGTAATTTTGGTCTTTAATCGACGTTGTGAGTACCTTTCGAGTGTCTACAAAGAACTATACATATGAGGTCCTACACTTAGATTTTCATAAAGTGTGTAATATTGTTCTTTAATCGACGTTGTGAGTACCTTTCGAGTGTCTAGAACAAACTATACATATGAGGTCCTTAATTTTGACTTTCTAATCGTGTGTTAAACGACGTTGTGAGTACCTTTCGAGTGTTTACAACGAACTATACATATGAGGTCCTACACTTAGATTTTCATATTGTGTGTAATATTGGTCTTTAATCGACGTTGTGAGTACCATTCGAGGGTTTACAACGAACTATACATATGAGGTCCTACACTTTGATTTTAAATTAGTGTGTAATTTTGGTCTTTAATCGACGTTGTGAGACCTTTCGAGTGTCTAGAACGAACTATACATATGAGGTCCTACACTTAGATTTTCATATAGTGTGTAATATTGGTCTTTAATCGACGTTGTGAGTACCTTTCGAGGGTTTACAACGAACTATACATATGAGGTCCTACACTTTGATTTTAAATTAGTGTGTAATTTTGGTCTTTAATCGACGTTTTGAGAACCTTTTGAGTGTCTAGAACGAACTATACATATGAGGTCCTACACTTAGATTTTCATAAAGTGTGTAATATTGGTCTTTAATCGACGTTGTGAGTACCTTTCGAGTGTCTACAACGAACTATACATATGAGGTCCTACACTTAGATTTTCATATAGTGTGTAATATTGGACCTTTAATCGACGTTATGAGTACCTTTCGAGTGTCTATAACGAACTATTCATATGAGGTCCTAAACATGGATTTTCTAATCAAGTGTTAAACAACCTTGTGAGTACCTTTCGAGTGTCTACAACGAACTATACATATGAGGTCTTACACTTAAATTTTAAATTAGTGTGTAATTTTCGTCTTTAATCGACGTTGTGAGAACCTTTCGAGTATCTACAACGAACTATACATATGAGGTCCTTCACTTAGATTTTCATAAATTGTGTAATATTGGTCTTTTATCGACGTTGTGAGTACCTTTCGAGTGTCTACAACGAACTATACATATGAGGTCCTACACATAGATTTTCATATAGTGTGTAATATTGGTCTTTAATCGACGTTTTGAGTACCTTTCGAGTGTCTACAACGAACTATACATATGAGGTCCTACACTTAGATTTTTATATAGTGTGTAATATTGGTTTTTAATCGACGTGGTGAGTACCTCTCGAGTGTCTACAACGAACTATACATATGAGGTCCTACACTTAGATTTTCATATAGTGTGTAATATTGGTCTTTAATCGACGTTGTGAGTACCTTTCGAGTGTTTACAACGAACTATACATATGAGGTCCTACACTTTGATTTTAAATTAGTGTGTAATTTTGGTCTTTAATCGACGTTGTGAGAACCTTTCGAGTGTCTAGAACGAACTATACATATGAGGTCCTACACTTAGATTTTAATAAAGTGTGTAATATTGGTCTTTAATCGACGTTGTTAGAACCTTTCGATTGTCTAGAACGAACTATACATATGAGGTCCTTCACTTAGATTTTCATAAAGTGTGTAATATTGGTCTTTAATCGACGTTGTGAGTACCTTTCGAGTGTCTACAACGAACTATACATATGAGGTCCTACACATAGATTTTCATATAGTGTGTAATATTGGTCTTTAATCGACGTTGTGAGTACCTTTCGAGTGTCTACAACGTACTATACATATGAGGTCCTACACTTATATTTTCATATAGTGTGTAATATTGGTTTTTAATCGACGTGGTGAGTACCTCTCGAGTGTCTACAACGAACTATACATATGAGGTCCTACACTTAGATTTTCCTATAGTGTGTAATATTGGTCTTTAATCGACGTTGTGAGTACCTTTCGAGTGTTTACAACGAACTATACATATGAGGTCCTACACTTAAATTTTAAATTAGTGTGTAATTTTGGTCTTTAATCGACGTTGTGAGTACCTTTCGAGTGTCTACAACGAACTATACATTTGAGGTCCTACACTTAGATTTTCATAAAGTGTGTAATATTGTTCTTTAATCGACGTTGTGAGTACCTTTCGAGTGTCTAGAACAAACTATACATATGAGGTCCTTAATTTTGACTTTCTAATCGTGTGTTAAACGACGTTGTGAGTACCTTTCGAGTGTTTACAACGAACTATACATATGAGGTCCTACACTTAGATTTTCATATTGTGTGTAATATTGGTCTTTAATCGACGTTGTGAGTACCTTTCGAGGGTTTACAACGAACTATACATATGAGGTCCTACACTTTGATTTTAAATTAGTGTGTAATTTTCGTCTTTAATCGACGTTGTGAGACCTTTCGAGTGTCTAGAACGAACTATACATATGAGGTCCTACACTTAGATTTTCATATAGTGTGTAATATTGGTCTTTAATCGACGTTGTGAGTACCTTTCGAGGGTTTACAACGAACTATACATATGAGGTCCTACACTTTGATTTTAAATTAGTGTGTAATTTTGGTCTTTAATCGACGTTGTGAGAACCTTTCGAGTGTCTAGAACGAACTATACATATGAGGTCCTACACTTAGATTTTAATAAAGTGTGTAATATTGGTCTTTAATCGACGTTGTTAGAACCTTTCGAGTGTCTAGAACGAACTATACATATGAGGTCCTACACTTAGATTTTCATAAAGTGTGTAATATTGGTCTTTAATCGACGTTGTGAGTACCTTTCGAGTGTCTACAACGAACTATACATATGAGGTCCTACACTTAGATTTTCATATAGTGTGTAATATTGGACCTTTAATCGACGTTATGAGTACCTTTCGAGTGTCTATAACGAACTATACATATGAGGTCCTAAACATGGATTTTCTAATCAAGTGTTAAACAACCTTGTGAGTACCTTTCGAGTGTCTACAACGAACTATACATATGAGGTCTTACACTTAAATTTTAAATTAGTGTGTAATTTTCGTCTTCAATCGACGTTGTGAGAACCTTTCGAGTGTCTAGAACGAACTATACATATGAGGTCCTTCACTTAGATTTTCATAAAGTGTGTAATATTGGTCTTTAATCGACGTTGTGAGTACCTTTCGAGTGTCTACAACGAACTATACATATGAGGTCCTACACATAGATTTTCATATAGTGTGTAATATTGGTCTTTAATCGACGTTTTGAGTACCTTTCGAGTGTCTACAACGAACTATACATATGAGGTCCTACACTTAGATTTTTATATAGTGTGTAATATTGGTTTTTAATCGACGTGGTGAGTACCTCTCGAGTGTCTACAACGAACTATACATATGAGGTCCTACACTTAGATTTTCATATAGTGTGTAATATTGGTCTTTAATCGACGTTGTGAGTACCTTTCGAGTGTTTACAACGAACTATACATATGAGGTCCTACACTTAGATTTTCATAAAGTGTGTAATATTGTTCTTTAATCGACGTTGTGAGTACCTTTCGAGTGTCTAGAACAAACTATACATATGAGGTCCTTAATTTTGACTTTCTAATCGTGTGTTAAACGACGTTGTGAGTACCTTTCGAGTGTTTACAACGAACTATACATATGAGGTCCTACACTTAGATTTTCATATTGTGTGTAATATTGGTCTTTAATCGACGTTGTGAGTACCTTTCGAGGGTTTACAACGAACTATACATATGAGGTCCTTCACTTAGATTTTCATAAAGTGTGTAATATTGGTCTTTAATCGACGTTGTGAGTACCTTTCGAGTGTCTACAACGAACTATACATATGAGGTCCTACACTTAGATTTTCATATAGTGTGTAATATTGGTTTTTAATCGACGTGGTGAGTACCTCTCGAGTGTCTACAACGAACTATACATATGAGGTCCTACACTTAGATTTTCCTATAGTGTGTAATATTGGTCTTTAATCGACGTTGTGAGTACCTTTCGAGTGTTTACAACGAACTATACATATGAGGTCCTACACTTAAATTTTAAATTAGTGTGTAATTTTGGTCTTTAATCGACGTTGTGAGTACCTTTCGAGTGTCTACAACGAACTATACATATGAGGTCCTACACTTAGATTTTCATAAAGTGTGTAATATTGTTCTTTAATCGACGTTGTGAGTACCTTTCGAGTGTCTAGAACAAACTATACATATGAGGTCCTTAATTTTGACTTTCTAATCGTGTGTTAAACGACCTTGTGAGTACCTTTCGAGTGTTTACAACGAACTATACATATGAGGTCCTACACTTAGATTTTCATATTGTGTGTAATATTGGTCTTTAATCGACGTTGTGAGTACCTTTCGAGGGTTTACAACGAACTATACATATGAGGTCCTACACTTTGATTTTAAATTAGTGTGTAATTTTGGTCTTTAATCGACGTTGTGAGAACCTTTCGAGTGTCTAGAACGAACTATACATATGAGGTCCTACACTTAGATTTTCATATAGTGTGTAATATTGGTCTTTAATCGACGTTGTGAGTACCTTTCGAGGGTTTACAACGAACTATACATATGAGGTCCTACAGTTAGATTTTCATATAGTGTGTAATATTGGACCTTTAATCGACGTTATGAGTACCTTTCGAGTGTCTATAACGAACTATTCATATGAGGTCCTAAACATGGATTTTCTAATCAAGTGTTAAACAACCTTGTGAGTACCTTTCGAGTGTCTACAACGAACTATACATATGAGGTCTTACACTTAAATTTTAAATTAGTGTGTAATTTTCGTCTTTAATCGACGTTGTGAGAACCTTTCGAGTATCTAGAACGAACTATACATATGAGGTCCTTCACTTAGATTTTCATAAATTGTGTAATATTGGTCTTTAATCGACGTTGTGAGTACCTTTCGAGTGTCTACAACGAACTATACATATGAGGTCCTACACATAGATTTTCATATAGTGTGTAATATTGGTCTTTAATCGACGTTTTGAGTACCTTTCGAGTGTCTACAACGAACTATACATATGAGGTCCTACACTTAGATTTTTATATAGTGTGTAATATTGGTTTTTAATCGACGTGGTGAGTACCTCTCGAGTGTCTACAACGAACTATACATATGAGGTCCTACACTTAGATTTTCATATAGTGTGTAATATTGGTCTTTAATCGACGTTGTGAGTACCTTTCGAGTGTTTACAACGAACTATACATATGAGGTCCTACACTTTGATTTTAAATTAGTGTGTAATTTTGGTCTTTAATCGACGTTGTGAGAACCTTTCGAGTGTCTAGAACGAACTATACATATGAGGTCCTACACTTAGATTTTAATAAAGTGTGTAATATTGGTCTTTAATCGACGTTGTGAGTACCTTTCGAGTGTTTACAACGAACTATACATATGAGGTCCTACACTTTGATTTTAAATTAGTGTGTAATTTTGGTCTTTAATCGACGTTGTGAGAACCTTTCGAGTGTCTAGAACGAACTATACATATGAGGTCCTACACTTAGATTTTAATAAAGTGTGTAATATTGGTCTTTAATCGACGTTGTTAGAACCTTTCGATTGTCTAGAACGAACTATACATATGAGGTCCTTCACTTAGATTTTCATAAAGTGTGTAATATTGGTCTTTAATCGACGTTGTGAGTACCTTTCGAGTGTCTACAACGAACTATACATATGAGGTCCTACACATAGATTTTCATATAGTGTGTAATATTGGTCTTTAATCGACGTTGTGAGTACCTTTCGAGTGTCTACAACGTACTATACATATGAGGTCCTACACTTATATTTTCATATAGTGTGTAATATTGGTTTTTAATCGACGTGGTGAGTACCTCTCGAGTGTCTACAACGAACTATACATATGAGGTCCTACACTTAGATTTTCCTATAGTGTGTAATATTGGTCTTTAATCGACGTTGTGAGTACCTTTCGAGTGTTTACAACGAACTATACATATGAGGTCCTACACTTAAATTTTAAATTAGTGTGTAATTTTGGTCTTTAATCGACGTTGTGAGTACCTTTCGAGTGTCTACAACGAACTATACATTTGAGGTCCTACACTTAGATTTTCATAAAGTGTGTAATATTGTTCTTTAATCGACGTTGTGAGTACCTTTCGAGTGTCTAGAACAAACTATACATATGAGGTCCTTAATTTTGACTTTCTAATCGTGTGTTAAACGACCTTGTGAGTACCTTTCGAGTGTTTACAACGAACTATACATATGAGGTCCTACACTTAGATTTTCATATTGTGTGTAATATTGGTCTTTAATCGACGTTGTGAGTACCTTTCGAGGGTTTACAACGAACTATACATATGAGGTCCTACACTTTGATTTTAAATTAGTGTGTAATTTTGGTCTTTAATCGACGTTGTGAGAACCTTTCGAGTGTCTAGAACGAACTATACATATGAGGTCCTACACTTAGATTTTCATATAGTGTGTAATATTGGTCTTTAATCGACGTTGTGAGTACCTTTCGAGGGTTTACAACGAACTATACATATGAGGTCCTACAGTTAGATTTTCATATAGTGTGTAATATTGGACCTTTAATCGACGTTATGAGTACCTTTCGAGTGTCTATAACGAACTATTCATATGAGGTCCTAAACATGGATTTTCTAATCAAGTGTTAAACAACCTTGTGAGTACCTTTCGAGTGTCTACAACGAACTATACATATGAGGTCTTACACTTAAATTTTAAATTAGTGTGTAATTTTCGTCTTTAATCGACGTTGTGAGAACCTTTCGAGTATCTAGAACGAACTATACATATGAGGTCCTTCACTTAGATTTTCATAAATTGTGTAATATTGGTCTTTAATCGACGTTGTGAGTACCTTTCGAGTGTCTACAACGAACTATACATATGAGGTCCTACACATAGATTTTCATATAGTGTGTAATATTGGTCTTTAATCGACGTTTTGAGTACCTTTCGAGTGTCTACAACGAACTATACATATGAGGTCCTACACTTAGATTTTTATATAGTGTGTAATATTGGTTTTTAATCGACGTGGTGAGTACCTCTCGAGTGTCTACAACGAACTATACATATGAGGTCCTACACTTAGATTTTCATATAGTGTGTAATATTGGTCTTTAATCGACGTTGTGAGTACCTTTCGAGTGTTTACAACGAACTATACATATGAGGTCCTACACTTTGATTTTAAATTAGTGTGTAATTTTGGTCTTTAATCGACGTTGTGAGAACCTTTCGAGTGTCTAGAACGAACTATACATATGAGGTCCTACACTTAGATTTTAATAAAGTGTGTAATATTGGTCTTTAATCGACGTTGTGAGTACCTTTCGAGTGTTTACAACGAACTATACATATGAGGTCCTACACTTTGATTTTAAATTAGTGTGTAATTTTGGTCTTTAATCGACGTTGTGAGAACCTTTCGAGTGTCTAGAACGAACTATACATATGAGGTCCTACACTTAGATTTTAATAAAGTGTGTAATATTGGTCTTTAATCGACGTTGTTAGAACCTTTCGATTGTCTAGAACGAACTATACATATGAGGTCCTTCACTTAGATTTTCATAAAGTGTGTAATATTGGTCTTTAATCGACGTTGTGAGTACCTTTCGAGTGTCTACAACGAACTATACATATGAGGTCCTACACATAGATTTTCATATAGTGTGTAATATTGGTCTTTAATCGACGTTGTGAGTACCTTTCGAGTGTCTACAACGTACTATACATATGAGGTCCTACACTTATATTTTCATATAGTGTGTAATATTGGTTTTTAATCGACGTGGTGAGTACCTCTCGAGTGTCTACAACGAACTATACATATGAGGTCCTACACTTAGATTTTCCTATAGTGTGTAATATTGGTCTTTAATCGACGTTGTGAGTACCTTTCGAGTGTTTACAACGAACTATACATATGAGGTCCTACACTTAAATTTTAAATTAGTGTGTAATTTTGGTCTTTAATCGACGTTGTGAGTACCTTTCGAGTGTCTACAACGAACTATACATTTGAGGTCCTACACTTAGATTTTCATAAAGTGTGTAATATTGTTCTTTAATCGACGTTGTGAGTACCTTTCGAGTGTCTAGAACAAACTATACATATGAGGTCCTTAATTTTGACTTTCTAATCGTGTGTTAAACGACGTTGTGAGTACCTTTCGAGTGTTTACAACGATCTATACATATGAGGTCCTACACTTAGATTTTCATATTGTGTGTAATATTGGTCTTTAATCGACGTTGTGAGTACCTTTCGAGGGTTTACAACGAACTATACATATGAGGTCCTACACTTTGATTTTAAATTAGTGTGTAATTTTGGTCTTTAATCGACGTTGTGAGACCTTT
The DNA here is from genome assembly GCF_980474605.1 of Leiobunum rupestre. NCBI lineage: Eukaryota > Metazoa > Arthropoda > Arachnida > Opiliones > Sclerosomatidae > Leiobunum > Leiobunum rupestre. The sequence continues at coordinate 189,402 of NC_143385.1, read as the reverse complement.
CGAGTGTCTAGAACGAACTATACATATGAGGTCCTACACTTAGATTTTCATATAGTGTGTAATATTGGTCTTTAATCGACGTTGTGAGTACCTTTCGAGGGTTTACAACGAACTATACATATGAGGTCCTACACTTTGATTTTAAATTAGTGTGTAATTTTGGTCTTTAATCGACGTTGTGAGAACCTTTCGAGTGTCTAGAACGAACTATACATATGAGGTCCTACACTTAGATTTTAATAAAGTGTGTAATATTGGTCTTTAATCGACGTTGTTAGAACCTTTCGAGTGTCTAGAACGAACTATACATATGAGGTCCTACACTTAGATTTTCATAAAGTGTGTAATATTGGTCTTTAATCGACGTTGTGAGTACCTTTCGAGTGTCTACAACGAACTATACATATGAGGTCCTACACTTAGATTTTCATATAGTGTGTAATATTGGACCTTTAATCGACGTTATGAGTACCTTTCGAGTGTCTATAACGAACTATACATATGAGGTCCTAAACATGGATTTTCTAATCAAGTGTTAAACAACCTTGTGAGTACCTTTCGAGTGTCTACAACGAACTATACATATGAGGTCTTACACTTAAATTTTAAATTAGTGTGTAATTTTCGTCTTCAATCGACGTTGTGAGAACCTTTCGAGTGTCTAGAACGAACTATACATATGAGGTCCTTCACTTAGATTTTCATAAAGTGTGTAATATTGGTCTTTAATCGACGTTGTGAGTACCTTTCGAGTGTCTACAACGAACTATACATATGAGGTCCTACACATAGATTTTCATATAGTGTGTAATATTGGTCTTTAATCGACGTTTTGAGTACCTTTCGAGTGTCTACAACGAACTATACATATGAGGTCCTACACTTAGATTTTTATATAGTGTGTAATATTGGTTTTTAATCGACGTGGTGAGTACCTCTCGAGTGTCTACAACGAACTATACATATGAGGTCCTACACTTAGATTTTCATATAGTGTGTAATATTGGTCTTTAATCGACGTTGTGAGTACCTTTCGAGTGTTTACAACGAACTATACATATGAGGTCCTACACTTAGATTTTCATAAAGTGTGTAATATTGTTCTTTAATCGACGTTGTGAGTACCTTTCGAGTGTCTAGAACAAACTATACATATGAGGTCCTTAATTTTGACTTTCTAATCGTGTGTTAAACGACGTTGTGAGTACCTTTCGAGTGTTTACAACGAACTATACATATGAGGTCCTACACTTAGATTTTCATATTGTGTGTAATATTGGTCTTTAATCGACGTTGTGAGTACCTTTCGAGGGTTTACAACGAACTATACATATGAGGTCCTTCACTTAGATTTTCATAAAGTGTGTAATATTGGTCTTTAATCGACGTTGTGAGTACCTTTCGAGTGTCTACAACGAACTATACATATGAGGTCCTACACTTAGATTTTCATATAGTGTGTAATATTGGTTTTTAATCGACGTGGTGAGTACCTCTCGAGTGTCTACAACGAACTATACATATGAGGTCCTACACTTAGATTTTCCTATAGTGTGTAATATTGGTCTTTAATCGACGTTGTGAGTACCTTTCGAGTGTTTACAACGAACTATACATATGAGGTCCTACACTTAAATTTTAAATTAGTGTGTAATTTTGGTCTTTAATCGACGTTGTGAGTACCTTTCGAGTGTCTACAACGAACTATACATATGAGGTCCTACACTTAGATTTTCATAAAGTGTGTAATATTGTTCTTTAATCGACGTTGTGAGTACCTTTCGAGTGTCTAGAACAAACTATACATATGAGGTCCTTAATTTTGACTTTCTAATCGTGTGTTAAACGACCTTGTGAGTACCTTTCGAGTGTTTACAACGAACTATACATATGAGGTCCTACACTTAGATTTTCATATTGTGTGTAATATTGGTCTTTAATCGACGTTGTGAGTACCTTTCGAGGGTTTACAACGAACTATACATATGAGGTCCTACACTTTGATTTTAAATTAGTGTGTAATTTTGGTCTTTAATCGACGTTGTGAGAACCTTTCGAGTGTCTAGAACGAACTATACATATGAGGTCCTACACTTAGATTTTCATATAGTGTGTAATATTGGTCTTTAATCGACGTTGTGAGTACCTTTCGAGGGTTTACAACGAACTATACATATGAGGTCCTACACTTTGATTTTAAATTAGTGTGTAATTTTGGTCTTTAATCGACGTTGTGAGAACCTTTCGAGTGTCTAGAACGAACTATACATATGAGGTCCTACACTTAGATTTTAATAAAGTGTGTAATATTGGTCTATAATCGACGTTGTTAGAACCTTTCGAGTGTCTAGAACGAACTATACATATGAGGTCCTTCACTTAGATTTTCATAAAGTGTGTAATATTGGTCTTTAATCGACGTTGTGAGTACCTTTCGAGTGTCTACAACGAACTATACATATGAGGTCCTACACATAGATTTTCATATAGTGTGTAATATTGGTCTTTAATCGACGTTGTGAGTACCTTTCGAGTGTCTACAACGAACTATACATATGAGGTCCTACACTTAGATTTTCATATAGTGTGTAATATTGGTTTTTAATCGACGTGGTGAGTACCTCTCGAGTGTCTACAACGAACTATACATATGAGGTCCTACACTTAGATTTTCCTATAGTGTGTAATATTGGTCTTTAATCGACGTTGTGAGTACCTTTCGAGTGTTTACAACGAACTATACATAAGAGGTCCTACACTTAAATTTTAAATTAGTGTGTAATTTTGGTCTTTAATCGACGTTGTGAGTACCTTTCGAGTGTCTACAACGAACTATACATATGAGGTCCTACACTTAGATTTTCATAAAGTGTGTAATATTGTTCTTTAATCGACGTTGTGAGTACCTTTCGAGTGTCTAGAACAAACTATACATATGAGGTCCATAATTTTGACTTTCTAATCGTGTGTTAAACGACGTTGTGAGTACCTTTCGAGTGTTTACAACGAACTATACATATGAGGTCCTACACTTAGATTTTCATATTGTGTGTAATATTGGTCTTTAATCGACGTTGGGAGTACCTTTCGAGGGTTTACAACGAACTATACATATGAGGTCCTACACTTTGATTTTAAATTAGTGTGTAATTTTGGTCTTTAATCGACGTTGTGAGACCTTTCGAGTGTCTAGAACGAACTATACATATGAGGTCCTACACTTAGATTTTCATATAGTGTGTAATATTGGTCTTTAATCGACGTTGTGAGTACCTTTCGAGGGTTTACAACGAACTATACATATGAGGTCCTACACTTTGATTTTAAATTAGTGTGTAATTTTGGTCTTTAATCGACGTTGTGAGAACCTTTCGAGTGTCTAGAACGAACTATACATATGAGGTCCTACACTTAGATTTTAATAAAGTGTGTAATATTGGTCTTTAATCGACGTTGTTAGAACCTTTCGAGTGTCTAGAACGAACTATACATATGAGGTCCTACACTTAGATTTTCATAAAGTGTGTAATATTGGTCTTTAATCGACGTTGTGAGTACCTTTCGAGTGTCTACAACGAACTATACATATGAGGTCCTACACTTAGATTTTCATATAGTGTGTAATATTGGACCTTTAATCGACGTTATGAGTACCTTTCGAGTGTCTATATCGAACTATACATATGAGGTCCTAAACATGGATTTTCTAATCGAGTGTTAAACAACCTTGTGAGTACCTTTCGAGTGTCTACAACGAACTATACATATGAGGTCTTACACTTAAATTTTAAATTAGTGTGTAATTTTCGTCTTTAATCGACGTTGTGAGAACCTTTCGAGTGTCTAGAACGAACTATACATATGAGGTCCTTCACTTAGATTTTCATAAAGTGTGTAATATTGGTCTTTAATCGACGTTGTGAGTACCTTTCGAGTGTCTACAACGAACTATAAATATGAGGTCCTACACATAGATTTTCATATAGTGTGTAATATTGGTCTTTAATCGACGTTTTGAGTACCTTTCGAGTGTCTACAACGAACTATACATATGAGGTCCTACACTTAGATTTTTATATAGTGTGTAATATTGGTTTTTAATCGACGTGGTGAGTACCTCTCGAGTGTCTACAACGAACTATACATATGAGGTCCTACACTTAGATTTTCATATAGTGTGTAATATTGGTCTTTAATCGACGTTGTGAGTACCTTTCGAGTGTTTACAACGAACTATACATATGAGGTCCTTAACTTAAATTTTAAATTAGTGTGTAATTTTGGTCTTTAATCGACGTTGTGAGTACCTTTCGAGTGTCTACAACGAACTATACATATGAGGTCCTACACTTAGATTTTTATATAGTGTGTAATATTGGTTTTTAATCGACGTGGTGAGTTCCTCTCGAGTGTCTACAACGAACTATACATATGAGGTCCTTCACTTAGATTTTCATAAAGTGTGTAATATTCGTCTTTAATCGACGTTGTGAGTACCTTTCGAGTGTCTACAACGAACTATACATATGAGGTCCTACACATAGATTTTCATAAAGTGTGTAATATTGTTCTTTAATCGACGTTGTGAGTACCTTTCGAGTGTCTAGAACAAACTATACATATGAGGTCCTTAATTTTGACTTTCTAATCGTGTGTTAAACGACGTTGTGAGTACCTTTCGACTGTCTACAACGAACTATACATATGAGGTCCTACACTTAGATTTTCATAAAGTGTGTAATATTGGTCTTTAATCGACGTTGTGAGTACCTTTCGAGTGTCTATAACGAACTATACATATGAGGTCCTAAACATGGATTTTCTAATCGAGTGTTAAACAACCTTGTGAGTACCTTTCGAGTGTCTACAACGAACTATACATATGAGGTCCTACACTTAAATTTTAAATTAGTGTGTAATTTTCGTCTTTAATCGACGTTGTGAGAACCTTTCGAGTGTCTAGAACGAACTATACATATGAGGTCCTTCACTTAGATTTTCATAAAGTGTGTAATATTGGTCTTTAATCGACGTTGTGAGTACCTTTCGAGTGTCTACAACGAACTATACATATGAGGTCCTACACCTAGATTTTCATATAGTGTGTAATATTGGTCTTTAATCGACGTTGTGAGAACCTTTCGAGTGTCTAGAACAAACTATACATATGAGGTCCTACACTTAGATTTTCATATAGTGTGTAATATTGGACCTTTAATCGACGTTATGAGTACCTTTCGAGTGTATATAACTAACTATACATATGAGGTCCTAAACATGGATTTTCTAATCGAGTGTTAAACAACCTTGTGAGTACCTTTCGAGTGTCTACAACGAACTATACATATGAGGTCTTACACTTAAATTTTAAATTAGTGTGTAATTTTCGTCTTTAATCGACGTTGTGAGAACCTTTCGAGTGTCTAGAACGAACTATACATATGAGGTCCTTCACTTAGATTTTCATAAAGAGTGTAATATTGGTCTTTAATCGACGTTGTGAGTACCTTTCGAGTGTCTACAACGCACTATACATATGAGGTCCTACACATAGATTTTCATATAGTGTGTAATATTGGTCTTTAATCGACGTTTTGAGTACCTTTCGAGTGTCTACAACGAACTATACATATGAGGTCCTACACTTAGATTTTCATATAGTGTGTAATATTGGTTTTTAATCGACGTGGTGAGTACCTCTCGAGTGTCTACAACGAACTATACATATGAGGTCCTACACTAAGATTTTCATATAGTGTGTAATATTGGTCTTTAATCGACGTTGTGAGTACCTTTCGAGTGTTTACAACGAACTATACATATGAGGTCCTACACTTAAATTTTAAATTAGTGTGTAATTTTGGTCTTTAATCGACGTTGTGAGTACCTTTCGAGTGTCTACAACGAACTATATAATGAGGTCCTACACTTAGATTTTCATAAAGTGTGTAATATTGTTCTTTAATCGACGTTGTGAGTACCTTTCGAGTGTCTAGAACAAACTATACATATGAGGTCCTTAATTTTGACTTTCTAATCGTGTGTTAAACGACGTTGTGAGTACCTTTCGAGTGTTTACAACGAACTATACATATGAGGTCCTACACTTAGATTTTCATATTGTGTGTAATATTGGTCTTTAATCGACGTTGTGAGTACCTTTCGAGGGTTTACAACGAACTATACATATGAGGTCCTACACTTTGATTTTAAATTAGTGTGTAATTTTGGTCTTTAATCGACGTTGTGAGAACCTTTCGAGTGTCTAGAACGAACTATACATATGAGTTCCTACACTTAGATTTTAATAAAGTGTGTAATATTGGTCTTTAATCGACGTTGTGAGTACCTTTCGACTGTCTACAACGAACTATACATATGAGGTCCTACACTTAGATTTTCATATAGTGTGTAATATTGGTCTTTAATCGACGTTGTGAGTACCTCTCGAGTGTCTACAACGAACTATACATATGAGGTCCTACACTTAAATTTTAAATTAGTGTGTAATTTTGGTCTTTAATCGACGTTGTGATAACCTTTCGAGTGTCTAGAACGAACTATACATATGAGGTCCTAAACATAGATTTTCATAAAGTGTGTAATATTGGTCTTTAATCGACGTTGTGAGTACCTTTCGAGTGTCTACAACGAACTATACATATGAGGTCCTAAACATGGATTTTCTAATCGAGTGTTAAACAACCTTGTGAGTACCTTTCGAGTGTCTACAACGAACTATACATATGAGGTCATTCACTTAGATTTTCATAAAGTGTGTAATATTGGTCTTTAATCGCCGTTGTGAGTACCTTTCGAGTGTCTACAACGAACTATACATATGAGGTCCTACACATAGATTTTCATATAGTGTGTAATATTGGTCTTTAATCGACGTTGTGAGTACCTTTCGAGTGTCTACAACGAACTATACATATGAGGTCCTACACATAGATTTTCATATAGTGTGTAATATTGGTCTTTAATCGACGTTGTGAGTACCTTTCGAGTGTCTACAACGAACTATACATATGAGATCCTACACTTAGATTTTCATATAGTGTGTAATATTGGTTTTTAATCGACGTGGTGAGTACCTCTCGAGTGTCTACAACGAACTATACATATGAGGTCCTACACTTAGATTTTCATATAGTGTGTAATATTGGTCTTTAATCGACGTTGTGAGTACCTTTCGAGTGTTTATAACGAACTATACATATGAGGTCCTACACTTAAATTTTAAATTAGTGTGTAATTTTGGTCTTTAATCGACGTTGTGAGTACCTTTCGAGGGTTTACAACGAACTATACATATGAGGTCCTACACTTTGATTTTAAATTAGTGTGTAATTTTGGTCTTTAATCGACGTTGTGAGAAACTTTAGAGTGTCTAGAACGAACTATACATATGAGTTCCTACACTTAGATTTTAATAAAGTGTGTAATATTGGTCTTTAATCGACGTTGTGAGTACCTTTCGACTGTCTACAACGAACTATACATATGAGGTCCTACACTTAGATTTTCATATAGTGTGTAATATTGGTCTTTAATCGACGTTGTGAGTACCTCTCGAGTGTCTACAACGAACTATACATATGAGGTCCTACACTTAAATTTTAAATTAGTGTGTAATTTTGGTCTTTAATCGACGTTGTGATAACCTTTCGAGTGTCTAGAACGAACTATACATATGAGGTCCTAAACTTAGATTTTCATAAAGTGTGTAATATTGGTCTTTAATCGACGTTGTGAGTACCTTTCGAGTGTCTACAACGAACTATACATATGAGATCCTACACGTAGATTTTCATATAGTGTGTAATATTGGACCTTTAATCGACGTTATGAGTACCTTTCGAGTGTCTATAACGAACTATACATATGAGGTCCTAAACATGGATTTTCTAATCGAGTGTTAAACAACCTTGTGAGTACCTTTCGAGTGTCTACAACGAACTATACATATGAGGTCATTCACTTAGATTTTCATAAAGTGTGTAATATTGGTCTTTAATCGACGTTGTGAGTACCTTTCGAGTGTCTACAACGAACTATACATATGAGGTCCTACACATAGATTTTCATATAGTGTGTAATATTGGTCTTTAATCGACGTTGTGAGTACCTTTCGAGTGTCTACAACGAACTATACATATGAGGTCCTACACATAGATTTTCATATAGTGTGTAATATTGGTCTTTAATCGACGTTGTTAGTACCTTTCGAGTGTCTACAACGAACTATACATATGAGATCCTACACTTAGATTTTCATATAGTGTGTAATATTGGTTTTTAATCGACGTGGTGAGTACCTCTCGAGTGTCTACAACGAACTATACATATGAGGTCCTACACTTAGATTTTCATATAGTGTGTAATATTGGTCTTTAATCGACGTTGTGAGTACCTTTCGAGTGTTTACAACGAACTATACATATGAGGTCCTACACTTAAATTTTAAATTAGTGTGTAATTTTGGTCTTTAATCGACGTTGTGAGTACCTTTCGAGTGTCTAGAACAAACTATACATATGAGGTCCTTAATTTTGACTTTCTAATCGTGTGTTAAACGACGTTGTGAGTACCTTTCGAGTGTTTACAACGAACTATACATATGAGGTCCTACACTTAGATTTTCATATTGTGTGTAATATTGGTCTTTAATCGACGTTGTGAGTACCTTTCGAGGGTTTACAACGAACTATACATATGAGGTCCTACACTTTGATTTTAAATAAGTGTGTAATTTTGGTCTTTAATCGACGTTGTGAGAACCTTTCGAGTGTCTAGAACGAACTATACATATGAGGTCCAACACTTAGATTTTAATAAAGTGTGTAATATTGGTCTTTAATCGACGTTGTGAGTACCTTTCGAGTGTCTACAACGAACTATACATATGAGGTCCTACACTTAGATTTTCATATAGTGTGTAATATTGGACCTTTAATCGACGTTATGAGTACCTTTCGAGTGTCTATAACGAACTATACATATGAGGTCCTAAACATGGATTTTCTAATCGAGTGTTAAACAACCTTGTGAGTACCTTTCGAGTGTCTACAACGAACTATACATATGAGGTCTTACACTTAAATTTTAAATTAGTGTGTAATTTTCTGCTTTAATCGACGTTGTGAGAACCTTTCGAGTGTCTAGAACGAACTATACATATGAGGTCCTACACATAGATTTTCATATAGTGTGTAATATTGGTCTTTAATCGACGTTGTGAGTACCTTTCGAGTGTCTACAACGAACTATACATATGAGGTCCTACACATAGATTTTCATATAGTGTGTAATATTGGTCTTTAATCGACGTTGTTAGTACCTTTCGAGTGTCTACAACGAACTATACATATGAGATCCTACACTTAGATTTTCATATAGTGTGTAATATTGGTTTTTAATCGACGTGGTGAGTACCTCTCGAGTGTCTACAACGAACTATACATATGAGGTCCTACACTTAGATTTTCATATAGTGTGTAATATTGGTCTTTAATCGACGTTGTGAGTACCTTTCGAGTGTTTACAACGAACTATACATATGAGGTCCTACACTTAAATTTTAAATTAGTGTGTAATTTTGGTCTTTAATCGACGTTGTGAGTACCTTTCGAGTGTCTAGAACAAACTATACATATGAGGTCCTTAATTTTGACTTTCTAATCGTGTGTTAAACGACGTTGTGAGTACCTTTCGAGTGTTTACAACGAACTATACATATGAGGTCCTACACTTAGATTTTCATATTGTGTGTAATATTGGTCTTCAATCGACGTTGTGAGTACCTTTCGAGGGTTTACAACGAACTATACATATGAGGCCCTACACTTTGATTTTAAATTAGTGTGTAATTTTGGTCTTTAATCGACGTTGTGAGAACCTTTCGAGTGTCTAGAACGAACTATACATATGAGGTCCTAAACTTAGATTTTCATATAGTGTGTAATATTGGTCTTTAATCGACGTTGTGAGTACCTTTCGAGGGTTTACAACGAACTATACATATGAGGTCCTACACTTTGATTTTAAATTAGTGTGTAATTTTGGTCTTTAATCGACGTTGTGAGAACCTTTCGAGTGTCTAGAACGAACTATACATATGAGGTCCAACACTTAGATTTTAATAAAGTTTGTAATATTGGTCTTTAATCGACGTTGTGAGTACCTTTCGAGTGTCTACAACGAACTATACATATGAGGTCCTACACTTAGATTTTCATATAGTGTGTAATATTGGACCTTTAATCGACGTTATGAGTACCTTTCGAGTGTCTATAATGAACTATACATATGAGGTCCTAAACATGGATTTTCTAATCGAGTGTTAAACAACCTTGTGAGTACCTTTCGAGTGTCTACAACGAACTATACATATGAGGTCTTACACTTAAATTTTAAATTAGTGTGTAATTTTCTGCTTTAATCGACGTTGTGAGAACCTTTCGAGTGTCTAGAACGAACTATACATATGAGGTCCTTCACTTAGATTTTCATAAAGTGTGTAATATTGGTCTTTAATCGACGTTCTGAGTACCTTTCGAGTGTCTACAACGAACTATACATATGAGGTCCTACACATAGATTTTCATATAGTGTGTAATATTGGTCTTTAATCGACGTTTTGAGTACCTTTCGAGTGTCTACAACGAACTATACATATGAGGTCCTACACTTAGATTTTCATATAGTGTGTAATATTGGTTTTTAATCGACGTGGTGAGTACCTTTCGAGTGTCTACAACGAACTATACATATGAGGTCCTAAACTTAGATTTTCATAAAGTGTGTAATATTGTTCTTTAATCGACGTTGTGAGTACCTTTCGAGTGTCTAGAACAAACTATACATATGAGGTCCTAAATTTTGACTTTCTAATCGTGTGTTAAACGACGTTGTGAGTACCTTTCGAGTGTTTACAACGAACTATACATATGAGGTCCTACACTTAGATTTTCATATTGTGTGTAATATTGGTCTTTAATCGACGTTGTGAGTACCTTTCGAGGGTTTACAACGAACTATACATATGAGGTCCTACACTTTGATTTTAAATTAGTGTGTAATTTTGGTCTTTAATCGACGTTGTGAGAACCTTTCGAGTGTCTAGAACGAACTATACATATGAGGTCCTACACTTAGATTTTCATATAGTGTGTAATATTGGTCTTTAATCGACGTTGTGAGTACCTTTCGAGGGTTTACAACGAACTATACATATGAGGTCCTTCACTTAGATTTTCATAAAGTGTGTAATATTGGTCTTTAATCGACGTTGTGAGTACCTTTCGAGTGTCTACAACGAACTATACATATGAGGTCTTACACTTAAATTTTAAATTAGTGTGTAATTTTCTGCTTTAATCGACGTTGTGAGAACCTTTCGAGTGTCTAGAACGAACTATACATATGAGGTCCTTCACTTAGATTTTCATAAAGTGTGTAATATTGGTCTTTAATCGACGTTTTGAGTACCTTTCGAGTGTCTACAACGAACTATACATATGAGGTCCTACACTTAGATTTTCATATAGTGTGTAATATTGGTTTTTAATCGACGTGGTGAGTACCTCTCGAGTGTCTACAACGAACTATACATATGAGGTCCTACACTTAGATTTTCATATAGTGTGTAATATTGGTCTTTAATCGACGTTGTGAGTACCTTTCGAGTGTTTACAACGAACTATACATATGAGGTCCTACACTTAGATTTTCATAAAGTGTGTAATATTGTTCTTTAATCGACGTTGTGAGTACCTTTCGAGTGTCTAGAACAAACTATACATATGAGGTCCTTAATTTTGATTTTCTAATCGTGTGTTAAACGACGTTGTGAGTACCTTTCGAGTGTTTACAACGAACTATACAAATGAGGTCCTACACTTAGATTTTCATAAAGTGTGTAATATTGTTCTTTAATCGACGTTGTGAGTACCTTTCGAGTGTCTAGAACAAACTATACATATGAGGTCCTTAATTTTGACTTTCTAATCGTGTGTTAAACGACGTTGTGAGTACCTTTCGAGTGTTTACAACGAACTATACATATGAGGTCCTACACTTAGATTTTCATAAAGTGTGTAATATTGTTCTTTAATCGACGTTGTGAGTACCTTTCGAGTGTCTAGAACAAACTATACATATGAGGTCCTTAATTTTGACTTTCTAATCGTGTGTTAAACGACGTTGTGAGTACCTTTCGAGTGTTTACAACGAACTATACATATGAGGTCCTACACTTAGATTTTCATATTGTGTGTAATATTGGTCTTTTATCGACGTTGTGAGTACCTTTCGAGGGTTTACAACGAACTATACATATGAGGTCCTACACTTTGATTTTAAATTAGTGTGTAATTTTGGTCTTTAATCGACGTTGTGAGAACCTTTCGAGTGTCTAGAACGAACTATACATATGAGGTCCTACACTTAGATTTTCATATAGTGTGTAATATTGGTCTTTAATCGACGTTGTGAGTACCTTTCGAGGGTTTACAACGAACTATACATATGAGGTCCTACACTTTGATTTTAAATTAGTGTGTAATTTTGGTCTTTAATCGACGTTGTGAGAACCTTTCGAGTGTCTAGAACGAACAATACATATGAGGTCCTACACTTAGATTTTAATAAAGTGTGTAATATTGGTCTTTAATCGACGTTGTGAGTACCTTTCGACTGTCTACAACGAACTATACATATGAGGTCCTACACTTAGATTTTCATAAAGTGTGTAATATTGGTCTTTAATCGACGTTGTGAGTACCTTTCGAGTGTCTACAACGAACTATACATATGAGGTCCTAAACATGGATTTTCTAATCGAGTGTTAAACAACCTTGTGAGTACCTTTCGAGTGTCTAGAACGAACTATACATATGAGGTCTTACACTTAAATTTTAAATTAGTGTGTAATTTTCGTCTTTAATCGACGTTGTGAGAACCTTTCGAGTGTCTAGAACGAACTATACATATGAGGTCCTTCACTTAGATTTTCATAAAGTGTGTAATATTGGTCTTTAATCGACGTTGTGAGTACCTTTCGAGTGTCTACAACGAACTATACATGTGAGGTCCTACACATAGATTTTCATATAGTGTGTAAAATTGGTCTTTAATCGACGTTGTGAGTACCTTTCGAGTGTCTACAACGAACTATACATATGAGGTCCTACACTTAGATTTTCATATAGTGTGTAATATTGGTCTTTAATCGACGTTGTGAGTACCTTTCGAGTGTTTACAACGAACTATACATATGAGGTCCTACACTTAAATTTTAAATTAGTGTGTAATTTTGGCTTTAATCGACGTTGTGAGTACCTTTCGAGTGTCTAGAACAAACTATACATATGAGGTCCTTAATTTTGACTTTCTAATCGTGTGTTAAACGACGTTGTGAGTACCTTTCGAGTGTTTACAACGAACTATACAAATGAGGTCCTACACTTAGATTTTCATAAAGTGTGTAATATTGTTCTTTAATCGACGTTGTGAGTACCTTTCGAGTGTCTAGAACAAACTATACATATGAGGTCCTTAATTTTGACTTTCTAATCGTGTGTTAAACGACGTTGTGAGTACCTTTCGAGTGTTTACAACGAACTATACATATGAGGTCCTACACTTAGATTTTCATATTGTGTGTAATATTGGTCTTTTATCGACGTTGTGAGTACATTTCGAGGGTTTACAACGAACTATACATATGAGGTCCTACACTTAGATTTTCATAAAGTGTGTAATATTGTTCTTTAATCGACGTTGTGAGTACCTTTCGAGTGTCTAGAACAAACTATACATATGAGGTCCTTAATTTTGACTTTCTAATCGTGTGTTAAACGACGTTGTGAGTACCTTTCGAGTGTTTACAACGAACTATACATATGAGGTCCTACACTTAGATTTTCATAAAGTGTGTAATATTGTTCTTTAATCGACGTTGTGAGTACCTTTCGAGTGTCTAGAACAAACTATACATATGAGGTCCTTAATTTTGACTTTCTAATCGTGTGTTAAACGACGTTGTGAGTACCTTTCGAGTGTTTACAACGAACTATACATATGAGGTCCTACACTTAGATTTTCATATTGTGTGTAATATTGGTCTTTTATCGACGTTGTGAGTACATTTCGAGGGTTTACAACGAACTATACATATGAGGTCCTACACTTTGATTTTAAATTAGTGTGTAATTTTGGTCTTTAATCGACGTTGTGAGAACCTTTCGAGTGTCTAGAACGAACTATACATATGAGGTCCTACACTTAGATTTTCATATAGTGTGTAATATTGGTCTTTAATCGACGTTGTGAGTACCTTTCGAGGGTTTACAACGAACTATACATATGAGGTCCTACACTTAGATTTTCATATAGTGTGTAATATTGGTCTTTAATCGACGTTGTGAGTACCTTTCGAGGGTTTACAACGAACTATACATATGAGGTCCTTCACTTAGATTTTCATAAAGTGTGTAATATTGGTCTTTAATCGACGTTGTGAGTACCTTTCGAGTGTCTACAACGAACTATACATATGAGGTCTTACACTTAAATTTTAAATTAGTGTGTAATTTTCTGCTTTAATCGACGTTGTGAGAACCTTTCGAGTGTCTAGAACGAACTATACATATGAGGTCCTTCACTTAGATTTTCATAAAGTGTGTAATATTGGTCTTTAATCGACGTTTTGAGTACCTTTCGAGTGTCTACAACGAACTATACATATGAGGTCCTACACTTAGATTTTCATATAGTGTGTAATATTGGTTTTTAATCGACGTGGTGAGTACCTCTCGAGTGTCTACAACGAACTATACATATGAGGTCCTACACTTAGATTTTCATATAGTGTGTAATATTGGTCTTTAATCGACGTTGTGAGTACCTTTCGAGTGTTTACAACGAACTATACATATGAGGTCCTACACTTAGATTTTCATAAAGTGTGTAATATTGTTCTTTAATCGACGTTGTGAGTACCTTTCGAGTGTCTAGAACAAACTATACATATGAGGTCCTTAATTTTGATTTTCTAATCGTGTGTTAAACGACGTTGTGAGTACCTTTCGAGTGTTTACAACGAACTATACAAATGAGGTCCTACACTTAGATTTTCATAAAGTGTGTAATATTGTTCTTTAATCGACGTTGTGAGTACCTTTCGAGTGTCTAGAACAAACTATACATATGAGGTCCTTAATTTTGACTTTCTAATCGTGTGTTAAACGACGTTGTGAGTACCTTTCGAGTGTTTACAACGAACTATACATATGAGGTCCTACACTTAGATTTTCATATTGTGTGTAATATTGGTCTTTTATCGACGTTGTGAGTACCTTTCGAGGGTTTACAACGAACTATACATATGAGGTCCTACACTTTGATTTTAAATTAGTGTGTAATTTTGGTCTTTAATCGACGTTGTGAGAACCTTTCGAGTGTCTAGAACGAACTATACATATGAGGTCCTACACTTAGATTTTCATATAGTGTGTAATATTGGTCTTTAATCGACGTTGTGAGTACCTTTCGAGGGTTTACAACGAACTATACATATGAGGTCCTACACTTTGATTTTAAATTAGTGTGTAATTTTGGTCTTTAATCGACGTTGTGAGAACCTTTCGAGTGTCTAGAACGAACTATACATATGAGGTCCTACACTTAGATTTTAATAAAGTGTGTAATATTGGTCTTTAATCGACGTTGTGAGTACCTTTCGACTGTCTACAACGAACTATACATATGAGGTCCTACACTTAGATTTTCATAAAGTGTGTAATATTGGTCTTTAATCGACGTTGTGAGTACCTTTCGAGTGTCTACAACGAACTATACATATGAGGTCCTAAACATGGATTTTCTAATCGAGTGTTAAACAACCTTGTGAGTACCTTTCGAGTGTCTAGAACGAACTATACATATGAGGTCTTACACTTAAATTTTAAATTAGTGTGTAATTTTCGTCTTTAATCGACGTTGTGAGAACCTTTCGAGTGTCTAGAACGAACTATACATGTGAGGTCCTACACATAGATTTTCATATAGTGTGTAAAATTGGTCTTTAATCGACGTTGTGAGTACCTTTCGAGTGTCTACAACGAACTATACATATGAGGTCCTACACTTAGATTTTCATAAAGTGTGTAATATTGGTCTTTAATCGACGTTGTGAGTACCTTTCGAGTGTCTACAACGAACTATACATGTGAGGTCCTACACATAGATTTTCATATAGTGTGTAAAATTGGTCTTTAATCGACGTTGTGAGTACCTTTCGAGTGTCTACAACGAACTATACATATGAGGTCCTACACTTAGATTTTCATATAGTGTGTAATATTGGTCTTTAATCGACGTTGTGAGTACCTTTCGAGTGTTTACAACGAACTATACATATGAGGTCCTACACTTAAATTTTAAATTAGTGTGTAATTTTGGCTTTAATCGACGTTGTGAGTACCTTTCGAGTGTCTACAACGAGCTATACATATGAGGTCCTACAATTAGATTTTCATAAAGTGTGTAATATTGGTATTTAATCGACGTTGTGAGTACCTTTCGAGTGTCTAGAACAAACTATACATATGAGGTCCTTAATTTTGACTTTCTAATCGTGTGTTAAACGACGTTGTGAGTACCTTTCGAGTGTTTACAACGAACTATACATATGAGGTCCTACACTTAGATTTTCATATAGTGTGTAATATTGTACTTTAATCGACGTTGTGAGTACCTTTCGAGGGTTTACAACGAACTATACATATGAGGTCCTACACTTTGATTTTAAATTAGTGTGTAATTTTGGTCTTTAATCGACGTTGTGAGAACCTTTCGAGTGTCTACAACGAACTATACATATGAGATCCTACACTTAGATTTTCACAAAGTGTGTAATATTGGTCTTTATTTGACGTTGTGAGTACCTTTCGAGTGTCTACAACGAACTATACATATGATGTCCTACACTTAGATTTTCATATAGTGTGTAATATTGGTCTTTAATCGACGTTGTGAGTACCTTTCGAGGGTTTCCAACGAACTATACATATGAGGTCCTACACTTTGATTTTCTAATCGTGTGTCAAACGACGTCGTGAGAACCTTTCGAGTGTCTAGAACAAACTATACATATGAGGTCTTACACCTAAATTTTAAATAAGTGTGTAATTTTCGTCTTTAATCGACGTTGTGAGAACCTTTCGAGTGTCTAGAACGAACTATACATATGAGGTCCTACACTTAGATTTTCATAAAGTGTGTAATATTGGTCTTTAATCGACGTTGTGAGTACCTTTCGACTGTCTACAACGAACTATACATATGAGGTCCTACACTTAGATTTTCATAAAGTGTGTAATATTGGTCTTTAATCGACGTTGTGAGTACCTCTCGAGTGTCTACAACGAACTATACATATGAGGTCCTACACTTAAATTTTAAATTAGTGTGTAATTTTGGTCTTTAATCGACGTTGTGATAACCTTTCGAGTGTCTAGAACGAACTATACATATGAGGTCCTTAATTTTGATTTTCTAATCGTGTGTTAAACGACGTTGTGAGTACCTTTCGAGTGTTTACAACGAACTATACAAATGAGGTCCTACACTTAGATTTTCATAAAGTGTGTAATATTGTTCTTTAATCGACGTTGTGAGTACCTTTCGAGTGTCTAGAACAAACTATACATATGAGGTCCTTAATTTTGACTTTCTAATCGTGTGTTAAACGACGTTGTGAGTACCTTTCGAGTGTTTACAACGAACTATACATATGAGGTCCTACACTTAGATTTTCATATTGTGTGTAATATTGGTCTTTTATCGACGTTGTGAGTACCTTTCGAGGGTTTACAACGAACTATACATATGAGGTCCTACACTTTGATTTTAAATTAGTGTGTAATTTTGGTCTTTAATCGACGTTGTGAGAACCTTTCGAGTGTCTAGAACGAACTATACATATGAGGTCCTACACTTAGATTTTCATATAGTGTGTAATATTGGTCTTTAATCGACGTTGTGAGTACCTTTCGAGGGTTTACAACGAACTATACATATGAGGTCCTACACTTTGATTTTAAATTAGTGTGTAATTTTGGTCTTTAATCGACGTTGTGAGAACCTTTCGAGTGTCTAGAACGAACTATACATATGAGGTCCTACACTTAGATTTTAATAAAGTGTGTAATATTGGTCTTTAATCGACGTTGTGAGTACCTTTCGACTGTCTACAACGAACTATACATATGAGGTCCTACACTTAGATTTTCATAAAGTGTGTAATATTGGTCTTTAATCGACGTTGTGAGTACCTTTCGAGTGTCTACAACGAACTATACATATGAGGTCCTAAACATGGATTTTCTAATCGAGTGTTAAACAACCTTGTGAGTACCTTTCGAGTGTCTAGAACGAACTATACATATGAGGTCTTACACTTAAATTTTAAATTAGTGTGTAATTTTCGTCTTTAATCGACGTTGTGAGAACCTTTCGAGTGTCTAGAACGAACTATACATGTGAGGTCCTACACATAGATTTTCATATAGTGTGTAAAATTGGTCTTTAATCGACGTTGTGAGTACCTTTCGAGTGTCTACAACGAACTATACATATGAGGTCCTACACTTAGATTTTCATAAAGTGTGTAATATTGGTCTTTAATCGACGTTGTGAGTACCTTTCGAGTGTCTACAACGAACTATACATGTGAGGTCCTACACATAGATTTTCATATAGTGTGTAAAATTGGTCTTTAATCGACGTTGTGAGTACCTTTCGAGTGTCTACAACGAACTATACATATGAGGTCCTACACTTAGATTTTCATATAGTGTGTAATATTGGTCTTTAATCGACGTTGTGAGTACCTTTCGAGTGTTTACAACGAACTATACATATGAGGTCCTACACTTAAATTTTAAATTAGTGTGTAATTTTGGCTTTAATCGACGTTGTGAGTACCTTTCGAGTGTCTACAACGAGCTATACATATGAGGTCCTACAATTAGATTTTCATAAAGTGTGTAATATTGGTATTTAATCGACGTTGTGAGTACCTTTCGAGTGTCTAGAACAAACTATACATATGAGGTCCTTAATTTTGACTTTCTAATCGTGTGTTAAACGACGTTGTGAGTACCTTTCGAGTGTTTACAACGAACTATACATATGAGGTCCTACACTTAGATTTTCATATAGTGTGTAATATTGTACTTTAATCGACGTTGTGAGTACCTTTCGAGGGTTTACAACGAACTATACATATGAGGTCCTACACTTTGATTTTAAATTAGTGTGTAATTTTGGTCTTTAATCGACGTTGTGAGAACCTTTCGAGTGTCTACAACGAACTATACATATGAGATCCTACACTTAGATTTTCACAAAGTGTGTAATATTGGTCTTTATTTGACGTTGTGAGTACCTTTCGAGTGTCTACAACGAACTATACATATGATGTCCTACACTTAGATTTTCATATAGTGTGTAATATTGGTCTTTAATCGACGTTGTGAGTACCTTTCGAGGGTTTCCAACGAACTATACATATGAGGTCCTACACTTTGATTTTCTAATCGTGTGTCAAACGACGTCGTGAGAACCTTTCGAGTGTCTAGAACAAACTATACATATGAGGTCTTACACCTAAATTTTAAATAAGTGTGTAATTTTCGTCTTTAATCGACGTTGTGAGAACCTTTCGAGTGTCTAGAACGAACTATACATATGAGGTCCTACACTTAGATTTTCATAAAGTGTGTAATATTGGTCTTTAATCGACGTTGTGAGTACCTTTCGACTGTCTACAACGAACTATACATATGAGGTCCTACACTTAGATTTTCATAAAGTGTGTAATATTGGTCTTTAATCGACGTTGTGAGTACCTCTCGAGTGTCTACAACGAACTATACATATGAGGTCCTACACTTAAATTTTAAATTAGTGTGTAATTTTGGTCTTTAATCGACGTTGTGAGAACCTTTCGAGTGTCTAGAACGAACTATACATATGAAGTCCTACACTTAGATTTTCATATAGTGTGTAATATTGGTCTTTAATCGACGTTGTGAGTACCTTTCGAGTGTCTACAACAAACTATACATATGAGGTCCTAAACATTGATTTTCTAATTGAGTGTTAAACAACCTTGTGAGTACCTTTCGAGTGTCTACAACGAACTATACATATGAGGTCCTACACTTAAATTTTAAATAAGTGTGTAATTTTGGTCTTTAATCGACGTTGTGAGTACCTTTCGAGTGTCTACAACGAACTATACATATGAGGTCCTACACTTAGATTTTCATATAGTGTGTAATATTGGTTTTTAATCGACGTGGTGAGTACCTCTCGAGTGTCTACAACGAACTATACATATGAGGTCCTACACTTAGATTTTCATATAGTGTGTAATATTGGTCTTTAATCGACGTTGTGAGTACCTTTCGA
Organism: Leiobunum rupestre; assembly: GCF_980474605.1. Taxonomy (NCBI): domain Eukaryota; kingdom Metazoa; phylum Arthropoda; class Arachnida; order Opiliones; family Sclerosomatidae; genus Leiobunum; species Leiobunum rupestre. The sequence goes on along the minus strand of NC_143385.1, from coordinate 168,918 downwards.
GTGTTTACAACGAACTATACATATGAGGTCCTACACTTAGATTTTCATAAAGTGTGTAATATTGTTCTTTAATCGACGTTGTGAGTACCTTTCGAGTGTCTAGAACAAACTATACATATGAGGTCCTTAATTTTGACTTTCTAATCGTGTGTTAAACGACGTTGTGAGTACCTTTCGAGTGTTTACAACGAACTATACAAATGAGGTCCTACACTTAGATTTTCATAAAGTGTGTAATATTGTTCTTTAATCGACGTTGTGAGTACCTTTCGAGTGTCTAGAACAAACTATACATATGAGGTCCTTAATTTTGACTTTCTAATCGTGTGTTAAACGACGTTGTGAGTACCTTTCGAGTGTTTACAACGAACTATACATATGAGGTCCTACACTTAGATTTTCATAAAGTGTGTAATATTGTTCTTTAATCGACGTTGTGAGTACCTTTCGAGTGTCTAGAACAAACTATACATATGAGGTCCTTAATTTTGACTTTCTAATCGTGTGTTAAACGACGTTGTGAGTACCTTTCGAGTGTTTACAACGAACTATACATATGAGGTCCTACACTTAGATTTTCATATAGTGTGTAATATTGGTCTTTAATCGACGTTGTGAGTACCTTTCGAGTGTTTACAACGAACTATACATATGAGGTCCTACACTTAAATTTTAAATTAGTGTGTAATTTTGGCTTTAATCGACGTTGTGAGTACCTTTCGAGTGTCTACAACGAGCTATACATATGAGGTCCTACAATTAGATTTTCATAAAGTGTGTAATATTGGTATTTAATCGACGTTGTGAGTACCTTTCGAGTGTCTAGAACAAACTATACATATGAGGTCCTTAATTTTGACTTTCTAATCGTGTGTTAAACGACGTTGTGAGTACCTTTCGAGTGTTTACAACGAACTATACATATGAGGTCCTACACTTAGATTTTCATATAGTGTGTAATATTGTACTTTAATCGACGTTGTGAGTACCTTTCGAGGGTTTACAACGAACTATACATATGAGGTCCTACACTTTGATTTTAAATTAGTGTGTAATTTTGGTCTTTAATCGACGTTGTGAGAACCTTTCGAGTGTCTACAACGAACTATACATATGAGATCCTACACTTATATTTTCACAAAGTGTGTAATATTGGTCTTTATTTGACGTTGTGAGTACCTTTCGAGTGTCTACAACGAACTATACATATGATGTCCTACACTTAGATTTTCATATAGTGTGTAATATTGGTCTTTAATCGACGTTGTGAGTACCTTTCGAGGGTTTCCAACGAACTATACATATGAGGTCCTACACTTTGATTTTCTAATCGTGTGTCAAACGACGTCGTGAGAACCTTTCGAGTGTCTAGAACAAACTATACATATGAGGTCTTACACCTAAATTTTAAATAAGTGTGTAATTTTCGTCTTTAATCGACGTTGTGAGAACCTTTCGAGTGTCTAGAACGAACTATACATATGAGGTCCTACACTTAGATTTTCATAAAGTGTGTAATATTGGTCTTTAATCGACGTTGTGAGTACCTTTCGACTGTCTACAACGAACTATACATATGAGGTCCTACACTTAGATTTTCATAAAGTGTGTAATATTGGTCTTTAATCGACGTTGTGAGTACCTCTCGAGTGTCTACAACGAACTATACATATGAGGTCCTACACTTAAATTTTAAATTAGTGTGTAATTTTGGTCTTTAATCGACGTTGTGAGAACCTTTCGAGTGTCTAGAACGAACTATACATATGAAGTCCTACACTTAGATTTTCATATAGTGTGTAATATTGGTCTTTAATCGACGTTGTGAGTACCTTTCGAGTGTCTACAACAAACTATACATATGAGGTCCTAAACATTGATTTTCTAATTGAGTGTTAAACAACCTTGTGAGTACCTTTCGAGTGTCTACAACGAACTATACATATGAGGTCCTACACTTAAATTTTAAATAAGTGTGTAATTTTGGTCTTTAATCGACGTTGTGAGTACCTTTCGAGTGTCTACAACGAACTATACATATGAGGTCCTACACTTAGATTTTCATATAGTGTGTAATATTGGTTTTTAATCGACGTGGTGAGTACCTCTCGAGTGTCTACAACGAACTATACATATGAGGTCCTACACTTAGATTTTCATATAGTGTGTAATATTGGTCTTTAATCGACGTTGTGAGTACCTTTCGAGTGTTTACAACGAACTATACATATGAGGTCCTACACTTAGATTTTCATAAAGTGTGTAATATTGTTCTTTAATCGACGTTGTGAGTACCTTTCGAGTGTCTAGAACAAACTATACATATGAGGTCCTTAATTTTGACTTTCTAATCGTGTGTTAAACGACGTTGTGAGTACCTTTCGAGTGTTTACAACGAACTATACAAATGAGGTCCTACACTTAGATTTTCATAAAGTGTGTAATATTGTTCTTTAATCGACGTTGTGAGTACCTTTCGAGTGTCTAGAACAAACTATACATATGAGGTCCTTAATTTTGACTTTCTAATCGTGTGTTAAACGACGTTGTGAGTACCTTTCGAGTGTTTACAACGAACTATACATATGAGGTCCTACACTTAGATTTTCATAAAGTGTGTAATATTGTTCTTTAATCGACGTTGTGAGTACCTTTCGAGTGTCTAGAACAAACTATACATATGAGGTCCTTAATTTTGACTTTCTAATCGTGTGTTAAACGACGTTGTGAGTACCTTTCGAGTGTTTACAACGAACTATACATATGAGGTCCTACACTTAGATTTTCATATTGTGTGTAATATTGGTCTTTTATCGACGTTGTGAGTACCTTTCGAGGGTTTACAACGAACTATACATATGAGGTCCTACACTTTGATTTTAAATTAGTGTGTAATTTTGGTCTTTAATCGACGTTGTGAGAACCTTTCGAGTGTCTAGAACGAACTATACATATGAGGTCCTACACTTAGATTTTCATATAGTGTGTAATATTGGTCTTTAATCGACGTTGTGAGTACCTTTCGAGGGTTTACAACGAACTATACATATGAGGTCCTACACTTTGATTTTAAATTAGTGTGTAATTTTGGTCTTTAATCGACGTTGTGAGAACCTTTCGAGTGTCTAGAACGAACTATACATATGAGGTCCTACACTTAGATTTTAATAAAGTGTGTAATATTGGTCTTTAATCGACGTTGTGAGTACCTTTCGACTGTCTACAACGAACTATACATATGAGGTCCTACACTTAGATTTTCATAAAGTGTGTAATATTGGTCTTTAATCGACGTTGTGAGTACCTTTCGAGTGTCTACAACGAACTATACATATGAGGTCCTAAACATGGATTTTCTAATCGAGTGTTAAACAACCTTGTGAGTACCTTTCGAGTGTCTAGAACGAACTATACATATGAGGTCTTACACTTAAATTTTAAATTAGTGTGTAATTTTCGTCTTTAATCGACGTTGTGAGAACCTTTCGAGTGTCTAGAACGAACTATACATATGAGGTCCTTCACTTAGATTTTCATAAAGTGTGTAATATTGGTCTTTAATCGACGTTGTGAGTACCTTTCGAGTGTCTACAACGAACTATACATGTGAGGTCCTACACATAGATTTTCATATAGTGTGTAATATTGGTCTTTAATCGACGTTGTGAGTACCTTTCGAGTGTCTACAACGAACTATACATATGAGGTCCTACACTTAGATTTTCATATAGTGTGTAATATTGGTCTTTAATCGACGTTGTGAGTACCTTTCGAGTGTTTACAACGAACTATACATATGAGGTCCTACACTTAAATTTTAAATTAGTGTGTAATTTTGGCTTTAATCGACGTTGTGAGTACCTTTCGAGTGTCTACAACGAGCTATACATATGAGGTCCTACAATTAGATTTTCATAAATTGTGTAATATTGGTATTTAATCGACGTTGTGAGTACCTTTCGAGTGTCTAGAACAAACTATACATATGAGGTCCTTAATTTTGACTTTCTAATCGTGTGTTAAACGACGTTGTGAGTACCTTTCGAGTGTTTACAACGAACTATACATATGAGGTCCTACACTTAGATTTTCATATAGTGTGTAATATTGTACTTTAATCGACGTTGTGAGTACCTTTCGAGGGTTTACAACGAACTATACATATGAGGTCCTACACTTTGATTTTAAATTAGTGTGTAATTTTGGTCTTTAATCGACGTTGTGAGAACCTTTCGAGTGTCTACAACGAACTATACATATGAGATCCTACACTTAGATTTTCACAAAGTGTGTAATATTGGTCTTTATTTGACGTTGTGAGTACCTTTCGAGTGTCTACAACGAACTATACATATGATGTCCTACACTTAGATTTTCATATAGTGTGTAATATTGGTCTTTAATCGACGTTGTGAGTACCTTTCGAGGGTTTCCAACGAACTATACATATGAGGTCCTACACTTTGATTTTCTAATCGTGTGTCAAACGACGTCGTGAGAACCTTTCGAGTGTCTAGAACAAACTATACATATGAGGTCTTACACCTAAATTTTAAATAAGTGTGTAATTTTCGTCTTTAATCGACGTTGTGAGAACCTTTCGAGTGTCTAGAACGAACTATACATATGAGGTCCTACACTTAGATTTTCATAAAGTGTGTAATATTGGTCTTTAATCGACGTTGTGAGTACCTTTCGACTGTCTACAACGAACTATACATATGAGGTCCTACAATTAGATTTTCATAAAGTGTGTAATATTGGTCTTTAATCGACGTTGTGAGTACCTCTCGAGTGTCTACAACGAACTATACATATGAGGTCCTACACTTAAATTTTAAATTAGTGTGTAATTTTGGTCTTTAATCGACGTTGTGATAACCTTTCGAGTGTCTAGAACGAACTATACATATGAGGTCCTACACTTTGATTTTCTAATCGTGTGTCAAACGACGTTGTGAGAACCTTTCGAGTGTCTAGAACGAACTATACATATGAGGTCCTACACTTAAATTTTAAATTAGTGTGTAATTTTGGTCTTTAATCGACGTTGTGAGAACCTTTCGAGTGTCTAGAACGAACTATACATATGAAGTCCTACACTTAGATTTTCATATAGTGTGTAATATTGGTCTTTAATCGACGTTGTGAGTACCTTTCGAGTGTCTACAACGAACTATACATATGAGGTCCTAAACATTGATTTTCTAATTGAGTGTTAAACAACCTTGTGAGTACCTTTCGAGTGTCTACAACGAACTATACATATGAGGTCCTACACTTAAATTTTAAATAAGTGTGTAATTTTGGTCTTTAATCGACGTTGTGAGTACCTTTCGAGTGTCTACAACGAACTATACATATGAGGTCCTACACTTAGATTTTCATATAGTGTGTAATATTGGTCTTTAATCGACGTTGTGAGTACCTCTCGAGTGTCTACAACGAACTATACATATGAGGTCCTACACTTAAATTTTCATATAGTGTGTAATATTGGTCTTTATTTGACGTTGTGAGTACCTTTCGAGGGTTTACAACGAACTATACATATGAGGTCCTACACTTTGATTTTCTAATCGTGTGTCAAACGACGTTGTGAGAACCTTTCGAGTGTCTAGAACGAACTATACATATGAGGTCCTACACTTAAATTTTAAATTAGTGTGTAATTTTGGTCTTTAATCGACGTTGTGAGAACCTTTCGAGTGTCTAGAACGAACTATACATATGAGGCCCTACACTTAGATTTTCATATAGTGTGTAATATTGGTCTTTAATCGACGTTGTGAGTACCTTTCGAGTGTCTACAACGAACTATACATATGAGGTCCTACACTTAGATTTTCATATAGTGTGTAATATTGGTCTTTAATCGACGTTGTGAGTACCTTTCGAGTGTTTACAACGAACTATACATATGAGGTCCTACACTTTGATTTTCTAATCGTGTGTCAAACGACGTTGTGAGAACCTTTCGAGTGTCTAGAACGAACTATACATATGAGGTCCTACACTTAAATTTTAAATTAGTGTGTAATTTTGGTCTTTAATCGACGTTGTGAGAACCTTTCGAGTGTCTAGAACGAACTATACATATGAGGTCCTACACTTAGATTTTCATATAGTGTGTAATTTTGGTCTTTAATCGACGTTGTGAGAACCTTTCGAGTGTCTAGAACGAACTATACATATGAGGTCCTACACTTAGATTTTCATATAGTGTGTAATTTTGGCTTTAATCGACGTTGTGAGTACCTTTCGAGTGTCTACAACGAGCTATACATATGAGGTCCTACAATTAGATTTTCATAAATTGGGTAATATTGGTATTTAATCGACGTTGTGAGTACCTTTCGAGTGTCTAGAACAAACTATACATATGAGGTCCTTAATTTTGACTTTCTAATCGTGTGTTAAACGACGTTGTGAGTACCTTTCGAGTGTTTACAACGAACTATACATATGAGGTCCTACACTTAGATTTTCATATAGTGTGTAATATTGTACTTTAATCGACGTTGTGAGTACCTTTCGAGGGTTTACAACGAACTATACATATGAGGTCCTACACTTTGATTTTAAATTAGTGTGTAATTTTGGTCTTTAATCGACGTTGTGAGAACCTTTCGAGTGTCTACAACGAACTATACATATGAGATCCTACACTTAGATTTTCACAAAGTGTGTAATATTGGTCTTTATTTGACGTTGTGAGTACCTTTCGAGTGTCTACAACGAACTATACATATGATGTCCTACACTTAGATTTTCATATAGTGTGTAATATTGGTCTTTAATCGACGTTGTGAGTACCTTTCGAGGGTTTCCAACGAACTATACATATGAGGTCCTACACTTTGATTTTCTAATCGTGTGTCAAACGACGTCGTGAGAACCTTTCGAGTGTCTAGAACAAACTATACATATGAGGTCTTACACCTAAATTTTAAATAAGTGTGTAATTTTCGTCTTTAATCGACGTTGTGAGAACCTTTCGAGTGTCTAGAACGAACTATACATATGAGGTCCTACACTTAGATTTTCATAAAGTGTGTAATATTGGTCTTTAATCGACGTTGTGAGTACCTTTCGACTGTCTACAACGAACTATACATATGAGGTCCTACACTTAGATTTTCATAAAGTGTGTAATATTGGTCTTTAATCGACGTTGTGAGTACCTCTCGAGTGTCTACAACGAACTATACATATGAGGTCCTACACTTAAATTTTAAATTAGTGTGTAATTTTGGTCTTTAATCGACGTTGTGATAACCTTTCGAGTGTCTAGAACGAACTATACATATGAGGTCCTACACTTTGATTTTCTAATCGTGTGTCAAACGACGTTGTGAGAACCTTTCGAGTGTCTAGAACGAACTATACATATGAGGTCCTACACTTAAATTTTAAATTAGTGTGTAATTTTGGTCTTTAATCGACGTTGTGAGAACCTTTCGAGTGTCTAGAACGAACTATACATATGAAGTCCTACACTTAGATTTTCATATAGTGTGTAATATTGGTCTTTAATCGACGTTGTGAGTACCTTTCGAGTGTCTACAACGAACTATACATATGAGGTCCTAAACATTGATTTTCTAATTGAGTGTTAAACAACCTTGTGAGTACCTTTCGAGTGTCTACAACGAACTATACATATGAGGTCCTACACTTAAATTTTAAATAAGTGTGTAATTTTGGTCTTTAATCGACGTTGTGAGTACCTTTCGAGTGTCTACAACGAACTATACATATGAGGTCCTACACTTAGATTTTCATATAGTGTGTAATATTGGTCTTTAATCGACGTTGTGAGTACCTCTCGAGTGTCTACAACGAACTATACATATGAGGTCCTACACTTAAATTTTCATATAGTGTGTAATATTGGTCTTTATTTGACGTTGTGAGTACCTTTCGAGGGTTTACAACGAACTATACATATGAGGTCCTACACTTTGATTTTCTAATCGTGTGTCAAACGACGTTGTGAGAACCTTTCGAGTGTCTAGAACGAACTATACATATGAGGTCCTACACTTAAATTTTAAATTAGTGTGTAATTTTGGTCTTTAATCGACGTTGTGAGAACCTTTCGAGTGTCTAGAACGAACTATACATATGAGGCCCTACACTTAGATTTTCATATAGTGTGTAATATTGGTCTTTAATCGACGTTGTGAGTACCTTTCGAGTGTCTACAACGAACTATACATATGAGGTCCTACACTTAGATTTTCATATAGTGTGTAATATTGGTCTTTAATCGACGTTGTGAGTACCTTTCGAGTGTTTACAACGAACTATACATATGAGGTCCTACACTTTGATTTTCTAATCGTGTGTCAAACGACGTTGTGAGAACCTTTCGAGTGTCTAGAACGAACTATACATATGAGGTCCTACACTTAAATTTTAAATTAGTGTGTAATTTTGGTCTTTAATCGACGTTGTGAGAACCTTTCGAGTGTCTAGAACGAACTATACATATGAGGTCCTACACTTAGATTTTCATATAGTGTGTAATATTGGTCTTTAATCGACGTTGTGAGTACCTTTCGAGTGTCTACAACGAACTATACATATGAGGTCCTACACTTAGATTTTCATATAGTGTGTAATATTGGTCTTTAATAGACGTTGTGAGTACCTTTCGAGTGTTTACAACGAACTATACATATGAGGTCCTACACTTAAATTTTAAATTAGTGTGTAATTTTGGTCTTTAATCGACGTTGTGAGTACCTTTCGAGTGTCTAGAACGAACTATACATATGAGGTCCTACACTTAGATTTTCATATAGTGTGTAATATTGGTCTTTAATCGACGTTGTGAGTACCTTTCGAGTGTCTACAACGAACTATACATATGAGGTCCTACACTTAGATTTTCATATAGTGTGTAATATTGGTCTTTAATCGACGTTGTGAGTACCTTTCGAGTGTTTACAACAAACTATACATATGAGGTCCTACACTTAAATTTTAAATTAGTGTGTAATTTTGGTCTTTAATCGACGTTGTGAGTACCTTTCGAGTGTCTAGAACCAACTATACATATGAGGTCCTTAATTTTGACTTTCTAATCGTGTGTTAAACGACGTTGTGAGAACCTTTCGAGTGTCTAGAACGAACTATACATATGAGGTCCTACACTTTGATTTTCTAATCGTGTGTCAAACGACGTTGTGAGAACCTTTCGAGTGTCTAGAACGAACTATACATATGAGGTCCTACACTTAAATTTTATATTAGTGTGTAATTTTGGTCTTTAATCGACGTTGTGAGAACCTTTCGAGTGTCTAGAACGAACTATACATATGAGGTCCTACACTTAGATTTTCATATAGTGTGTAATATGGGTCTTTAATCGACGTTGTGAGTACCTCTCGAGTGTCTACAACGAACTATACATATGAGGTCCTACACTTAAATTTTCATATAGTGTGTAATATTGGTCTTTATTTGACGTTGTGAGTACCTTTCGAGGGTTTACAACGAACTATACATATGAGGTCCTACACTTTGATTTTCTAATCGTGTGTCAAACGACGTTGTGAGAACCTTTCGAGTGTCTAGAACGAACTATACATATGAGGTCCTACACTTAAATTTTAAATTAGTGTGTAATTTTGGTCTTTAATCGACGTTGTGAGAACCTTTCGAGTGTCTAGAACGAACTATACATATGAGGTCCTAAACTTAGATTTTCATATAGTGTGTAATATTGGTCTTTAATCGACGTTGTGAGTACCTTTCGAGTGTCTACAACGAACTATACATATGAGGTCCTACACTTAGATTTTCATATAGTGTGTAATATTGGTCTTTAATCGACGTTGTGAGTACCTTTCGAGTGTTTACAACGAACTATACATATGAGGTCCTACACTTAAATTTTAAATTAGTGTGTAATTTTGGTCTTTAATCGACGTTGTGAGTACCTTTCGAGTGTCTAGAACCAACTATACATATGAGGTCCTTAATTTTGACTTTCTAATCGTGTGTTAAACGACGTTGTGAGAACCTTTCGAGTGTCTAGAACGAACTATACATATGAGGTCCTACACTTAGATTTTCATAAAGTGTGTAATATTGGTCTTTAATCGACGTTGTGAGTACCTTTCGAGTGTCTACAACGAACTATACATATGAGGTCCTACACTAAGATTTTCATATAGTGTGTAATATTGGTCTTTAATCGACGTTGTGAGTACCTTTCGAGTGTTTACAACGAACTATACATATGAGGTCCTACACTTAAATTTTAAATTAGTGTGTAATTTTGGTCTTTAAACGACGTTGTGAGAATCTTTCGAGTGTCTAGAACGAACTATACATATGAGGTCCTACACTTAAATTTTCATATAGTGTGTAATATTGGTCTTTATTTGACGTTGTGAGTACCTTTCGAGTGTCTACAACGAACTATACATATGAGGTCCTACATGTAGATTTTCATATAGTGTGTAATATTGGTCTTTAATCGACGTTGTGAGTACCTTTTGAGGGTTTACAACGAACTATACATATGAGGTCCTACACTTTGATTTTCTAATCGTGTGTCAAACGACGTTGTGAGAACCTTTCGAGTGTCTAGAACGAACTATACATATGCGGTCCTACACTTAAATTTTAAATTAGTGTGTAATTTTGATCTTTAATCGACGTTGTGAGAACCTTTCGAGTGTCTATAACGAACTATACATATGAGATCCTTCACTTAGATTTTCATATAGTGTGTAATATTGTTCTTTAATCGACGTTGTGAGTACCTTTCGAGTGTCTATAACGAACTATACATATGAGGTCCTAAACATTGATTTTCTAATCGAGTGTTAAACAACCTTGTGAGTACCTTTCTAGTGTCTACAACGAACTATACATATGAGGTCCTACACTTAAATTTTAAATTAGTGTGTAAATTTGGTCTTTAATCGACGTTGTGAGAACCTTTCGAATGTCTAGAACGAACTATACATATGAGGTCCTACACTTAGATTTTCATATAGTGTGTAATATTGGTCTTTAATCGACGTTGTGAGTACCTTTCGAGTGTTTACAACGAACTATACATATGAGGTCCTACACTTAAATTTTAAATTAGTGTGTAATTTTGGTCTTTAATCGACGTTGTGAGTACCTTTTGAATGTCTAGAACGAACTATACATATGAGGTCCTACACTTGGATTTTCGTATAGTGTGTAATATTGGTCTTTAATCGACGTTGTGAGTACCTTTCGAGTGTCTAGAACAAACTATACAGATGAGGTCCTTAATTTTGACTTTCTAATCGTGTGCTAAACGACGTTGTGAGTACCTTTTGAGTGTTTACAACGAACTATACATATGAGGTCCTACACTTTGATTTTCTAATCGTGTGTTAAACGACGTTGTGAGTACCTTTCGAGTGTTTACAACGAACTATACATATGAGGTCTTACACTGAAATTTTAAATTAGTGTGTAATTTTGGTCTTTAATCGACGTTGTGAGAACCTATCGAGTGTCTAGAACGAACTATACATATGAGGTCCTACACTTAGATTTTCATAAAGTGTGTAATATTGTTCTTTAATCGACGTTGTGAGTACCTTTCGAGTGTTTACAACGAACTATACATATGAGGTCCTACACTTAAATTTTAAATTAGTGTGTAATTTTGGTCTTTAATCGACGTTGTGAGTACCTTTCGAGTGTCTACAACGAACTATACATATGAGGTCCTACACTTAGATTTTCATATAGTGTGTAATATTGGTCTTTAATCGACGTTCTGAGTACCTTTCGAGTGTCTACAACGAACTATACATATGAGGTCCTACACTTAGATTTTCATATAGTGTGTAATATTGGTCTTTAGTCGACGTTGTGAGTACCTTTCGAGTGTCTAGAACAAACTATACAGATGAGGTCCTTAATTCTGACTTTCTAATCGTGTGTTAAACGACGTTGTGAGTACCTTTCGAGTGTTTACAACGAACTATACATATGAGGTCCTACACTTTGATTTTCTAATCGAGTGTTAAACAACCTTGTGAGTACCTTTCGAGTGTCTACAACGAACTATACATATGAGGTCTTACACTTAAATTTTAAATTAGTGTGTAATTTTGGTCTTTAATCGACGTTGTGAGAACCTATCGAGTGTCTAGAACGAACTATACATATGAGGTCCTACACTTAGATTTTCATAAAGTGTGTAATATTGGTCTTTAATCGACGTTGTGAGTACCTTTCGAGTGTTTACAACGAACTATACATATGAGGTCCTACACTTAAATTTTAAATTAGTGTCTAATTTTGGTCTTTAATCGACGTTGTGAGTACCTTTCGAGTGTCTACAACGAACTATACATATGAGGTCCTACACTTAGTTTTTCATAAAGTGTGTAATATTGGTCTTCAATCGACGTTGTGAGTACCTTTCGAGTGTCTAGAACAAACTATACATATGAGGTCCTTAATTTTGACTATCTAATCGTGTGTTAAACGACGTTGTGAGTACCTTTCGAGTGTTTACAACCAACTATACATATTAGGTCCTACACTTTGATTTTCTAATCGTGTGTCAAACGACGTTGTGAGAACCTTTCGAGTGTCTAGAACGAACTATACATATGAGGTCCTACACTTAGATTTTCATATAGTGTGTAATATTGGTCTTTAATCGACGTTGTGAGTACCTTTCGAGTGTCTACAACGAACTATACATATGAGGTCCTAAACATTGATTTTCTAATCGAGTGTTAAACAACCTTGTGAGTACCTTTCGAGTGTCTACAACGAACTATACATATGAGGTCCTACACTTAGATTTTCATATAGTGTGTAATAATGGTCTTTAATCGACGTTGTGAGTACCTTTCGAGTGTCTAGAACAAACTATACATATGAGGTCCTTAATTTTGACTTTCTAATCGTGTGCTAAACGACGTTGTGAGTACCTTTCGAGTGTTTACAACGAAATATACATATGAGGTCCTACACTTTGATTTTCTAATCGTGTGTCAAACGACGTTGTGAGAACCTTTCGAGTGTCTACAACGAACTATACATATGAGGTCCTACACTTAAATTTTAAATTAGTGTGTAATTTTGGTCTTTAATCGACGTTGTGAGAACCTTTCGAGTGTCTAGAACGAACTATACATATGAGGTCCTACACTTAGATTTTCATAAAGTGTGTAATATTGGTCTTTAATCGACGTTGTGAGTACCTTTCGAGTGTCTACAACGAACTATACGTATGAGGTCCTACACTTAGATTTTCATATAGTGTGTAATATTGGTCTTTAATCGACGTTGTGAGTACCTTTCGAGTGTCTACAACGAGCTATACATATGAGGTCCTAAACATTGATTTTCTAATCGAGTGTTAAACAACCTTGTGAGTACCTTTCGAGTGTCTACAACGAACTATACATATGAGGTCTTACACTTAAATTTTAAATTAGTGTGTAATTTTGGTCTTTAATCGACGTTGTGAGAACCTATCGAGTGTCTAGAACGAACTATACATATGAGGTCCTACACTTAGATTTTCATAAAGTGTGTAATATTGGTCTTTAATCGACGTTGTGAGTACCTTTCGAGTGTTTACAACGAACTATACATATGAGGTCCTACACTTAAATTTTAAATTAGTGTGTAATTTTGGTCTTTAATCGACGTTGTGAGTACACTCTGTTTGAAAAGTCTTCGACAGCTGAAATTTTTGCCCTCTTTTTAATTCTGCTAGAAAACTATAATAGATAGTTCGATGAAACCAATTGCAACTTTTATTTTTTTTCCAATATCTTTCGTTATTTATTGGTTTCGTCCGCCAAAAATTAATAGTTTGGCGGGAACCGTCAAAACTCATTTTTGACAACTGTTTAAATATTGGTTCTACGGCACTGACTCGCGCGTTTTTGAATTCACAATGGTCGATTCATATTTAGAAAGTGGAAAAATTATCCCTCTACAACCAACGGTTGAGAAGTTATAGCGTTTCAAAACTTACCTCTAAAATGCATCAAGCGATTATAAATAACGCAACTTCGACAACAATTTGGAAACGCGATAGCTTCTCAACCGTTGGTTGTAGAGAGATAATTTTTCCACTTTCTAAATATGAATCGACCATTGTGAATTCAAAAACGCGTGAGTCAGTGCCGTAGAACCAATATTTAAACAGTTGTCAAAAATGAGTTTTGACGGTTCCCGCCAAACTATTAATTTTTGGCGGACGAAACCGATAAATAACGAAAGATATTGGAAAATAAATAAAAGTTTCAATTGGTTTCATCGAGCCATCTATTATAGTTTTCTAGCAGAATTAAAAAGAGGGCAAAAATTTCAGCTGTCGAAGACTTTTCAAACAGAGTGTACCTTTCGAGTGTCTACAACGAACTATACATATGAGGTCCTACACTTAGATTTTCATATAGTGTGTAATATTGGTCTTTAATCGACGTTCTGAGTACCTTTCGAGTGTCTACAACGAACTATACATATGAGATCCTACACTTAGATTTTCATATAGTGTGTAATATTGGTCTTTAGTCGACGTTGTGAGTACCTTTCGAGTGTCTAGAACAAACTATACAGATGAGGTCCTTAATTTTGACTTTCTAATCATGTGTTAAACGACGTTGTGAGTACCTTTCGAGTGTTTACAACGAACTATACATATGAGGTCCTACACTTAAATTTTAAATTAGTGTGTAATTTTGGTCTTTAATCGACGTTGTGAGAACCTATCGAGTGTCTAGAACGAACTATACATATGAGGTCTTACACTTAGATTTTCATAAAGTGTGTAATATTGGTCTTTAATCGACGTTGTGAGTACCTTTCGAGTGTCTACAACGAACTATACATATGAGGTCTTACACTTAAATTTTAAATTAGTGTGTAATTTTGGTCTTTAATCGACGTTGTGAGAACCTATCGAGTGTCTAGAACGAACTATACATATGAGGTCCTACACTTAGATTTTCATAAAGTGTGTAATATTGGTCTTTAATCGACGTTGTGAGTACCTTTCGAGTGTTTACAACGAACTATACATATGAGGTCCTACACTTACATTTTAAATTAGTGTGTAATTTTGGTCTTTAATCGACGTTGTGAGTACCTTTCGAGTGTCTACAACGAACTATACATATGAGGTCCTACACTTAGATTTTCATATAGTGTGTAATATTGGTCTTTAATCGACGTTGTGAGTACCTTTCGAGTGTCTACAACGAGCTATACATATGAGGTCCTAAACATTGATTTTCTAATCGAGTGTTAAACAACCTTGTGAGTACCTTTCGAATGTCTACAACGAACTATACATATGAGGTCTTACACTTAAATTTTAAATTAGTGTGTAATTTTGGTCTTTAATCGACGTTGTGAGAACCTATCGAGTGTCTAGAACGAACTATACATATGAGGTCCTACACTTAGATTTTCATTAAGTGTGTAATATTGGTCTTTAATCGACGTTGTGAGTACCTTTCGAGTGTTTACAACGAACTATACATATGAGGTCCTACACTTAAATTTTAAATTAGTGTGTAATTTTGGTCTTTAATCGACGTTGTGAGTACCTTTCGAGTGTCTACAACGAACTATACATATGAGGTCCTACACTTAGATTTTCATATAGTGTGTAATATTGGTCTTTAATCGACGTTCTGAGTACCTTTCGAGTGTCTACAACGAACTATACATATGAGATCCTACACTTAGATTTTCATATAGTGTGTAATATTGGTCTTTAGTCAACGTTGTGAGTACCTTTCGAGTGTCTAGAACAAACTATACAGATGAGGTCCTTAATTTTGACTTTCTAATCATGTGTTAAACGACGTTGTGAGTACCTTTCGAGTGTTTACAACGAACTATACATATGAGGTCCTACACTTTGATTTTCTAATCGAGTGTTAAACAACCTTGTGAGTACCTTTCGAGTGTCTACAACGAACTATACATATGAGGTCTTACACTTAAATTTTAAATTAGTGTGTAATTTTGGTCTTTAATCGACGTTGTGAGTACCTTTCGAGTGTCTACAACGAACTATACATATGAGGTCCTACACTTAGATTTTCATATAGTGTGTAATATTGGTCTTTAATCGACGTTCTGAGTACCTTTCGAGTGTCTACAACGAACTATACATATGAGGTCCTACACTTAGATTTTCATATAGTGTGTAATATTGGTCTTTAATCGACGTTGTGAGTACCTTTCGAGTGTTTACAACGAACTATACATATGAGGTCCTAAACTTACATTTTAAATTAGTGTGTAATTTTGGTCTTTAATCGACGTTGTGAGTACCTTTCGAGTGTCTACAACGAACTATACATATGAGGTCCTACACTTAGATTTTCATATAGTGTGTAATATCGGTCTTTAATCGACGTTCTGAGTACCTTTCGAGTGTCTACAACGAACTATACATATGAGGTCCTACACTTAAATTTTAAATTAGTGTGTAATTTTGGTCTTTAATCGACGTTGTGAGTACCTTTCGAGTGTCTACAACGAACTATACTTATGAGGTCCTACACTTAGATTTTCATATAGTGTGTAATATTGGTCTTCAATCGACGTTGTGAGTACCTTTCGAGTGTCTAGAACAAACTATACATATGAGGTCCTTAATTTTGATTTTCTAATCGTGTGTCAAACGACGTTGTGAGAACCTTTCGAGTGTCTAGAACGAACTGTACATATGAGGTCCTACACTTAGATTTTCATATAGTGTGTAATATTGGTCTTTAATCGACGTTGTGAGTACCTTTCGAGTGTCTACAACGAACTATACATATGAGGTCCTAAACATTGATTTTCTAATCGTGTGTTAAACGACGTTGTGAGTACCTTTCGAGTGTTTACAACCAACTATACATATTAGGTCCTACACTTTGATTTTCTAATCGTGTGTCAAACGACGTTGTGAGAACCTTTCGAGTGTCTAGAACCAACTGTACATATGAGGTTCTACACTTAGATTTTCATATAGTGTGTAATATTGGTCTTTAATCGACGTTGTGAGTACCTTTCGAGTGTCTACAACGAACTATACATATGAGGTCCTAAACATTGATTTTCTAATCGAGTGTTAAACAACCTTGTGAGTACCTTTCGAGTGTCTACAACGAACTATACATATGAGGTCCTACACTTAATATTTAAATTAGTGTGTAATTTTGGTCTTTAATCGACGTTGTGAGTACCTTTCGAGTGTCTACAACGAACTATACATATGAGGTCCTACACTTAGATTTTCATATAGTGTGTAATAATGGTCTTTAATCGACGTTGTGAGTACCTTTCGAGTGTCTAGAACAAACTATACATATGAGGTCCTTAATTTTGACTTTCTAATCGTGTGCTAAACGACGTTGTGAGTACCTTTCGAGTGTTTACAACGAAATATACATATGAGGTCCTACACATTGATTTTCTAATCGAGTGTTAAACAACCTTGTGAGTACCTTTCGAGTGTCTACAACGAACTATACATATGAGGTCTTACACTTAAATTTTAAATTAGTGTGTAATTTTGGTCTTTTATCGACGTTGTGAGAACCTATCGAGTGTCTCGAACGAACTATACATATGAGGTCCTACACTTAGATTTTCATAAAGTGTGTAATATTGGTCTTTAATCGACGTTGTGAGTACCTTTCGAGTGTTTACAACGAACTATACATATGAGGTCCTACACTTAAATTTTAAATTAGTGTGTAATTTTGGTCTTTAATCGACGTTGTGAGTACCTTTCGAGTGTCTACAACGAACTATACATATGAGGTCCTACACTTAGATTTTCATATAGTGTGTAATATTGGTCTTTAATCGACGTTCTGAGTACCTTTCGAGTGTCTACAACGAACTATACATATGAGGTCCTACACTTAGATTTTCATATAGTGTGTAATATTGGTCTTTAGACGACGTTGTGAGTACCTTTCGAGTGTCTAGAACAAACTATACAGATGAGGTCCTTAATTTTGACTTTCTAATCGTGTGTTAAACGACGTTGTGAGTACCTTTCGAGTGTTTACAACGAACTATACATATGAGGTCCTACACTTTGATTTTCTAATCGAGTGTTAAACAACCTTGTGAGTACCTTTCGAGTGTCTACAACGAACTATACATATGAGGTCTTACACTTAAATTTTAAATTAGTGTGTAATTTTGGTCTTTAATCGACGTTGTGAGAACCTATCGAGTGTCTAGAACGAACTATACATATGAGGTCCTACACTTAGATTTTCATATAGTGTGTAATATTGGTCTTTAATCGACGTTGTGAGTACCTTTCGAGTGTTTACAACGAACTATACATATGAGGTCCTACACTTAAATTTTAAATTAGTGTGTAATTTCGGTCTTTAATCGACGTTGTGAGTACCTTTCGAGTGTCTACAACGAACTATACATATGAGGTCCTACACTTAGATTTTCATATAGTGTGTAATATTGGTCTTTAATCGACGTTCTGAGTACCTTTCGAGTGTCTACAACGAACTATACATATGAGGTCCTACACTTAGATTTTCATATAGTGTGTAATATTGGTCTTTAATCGACGTTGTGAGTACCTTTCGAGTGTTTACAACGAACTATACATATGAGGTCCTAAACTTACATTTTAAATTAGTGTGTAATTTTGGTCTTTAATCGACGTTGTGAGTACCTTTCGAGTGTCTACAACGAACTATACATATGAGGTCCTACACTTAGATTTTCATATAGTGTGTAATATCGGTCTTTAATCGACGTTCTGAGTACCTTTCGAGTGTCTACAACGAACTATACATATGAGGTCCTACACTTAAATTTTAAATTAGTGTGTAATTTTGGTCTTTAATCGACGTTGTGAGTACCTTTCGAGTGTCTACAACGAACTATACTTATGAGGTCCTACACTTAGATTTTCATATAGTGTGTAATATTGGTCTTCAATCGACGTTGTGAGTACCTTTCGAGTGTCTAGAACAAACTATACATATGAGGTCCTTAATTTTGATTTTCTAATCGTGTGTCAAACGACGTTGTGAGAACCTTTCGAGTGTCTAGAACGAACTGTACATATGAGGTCCTACACTTAGATTTTCATATAGTGTGTAATATTGGTCTTTAATCGACGTTGTGAGTACCTTTCGAGTGTCTACAACGAACTATACATATGAGGTCCTAAACATTGATTTTCTAATCGTGTGTTAAACGACGTTGTGAGTACCTTTCGAGTGTTTACAACCAACTATACATATTAGGTCCTACACTTTGATTTTCTAATCGTGTGTCAAACGACGTTGTGAGAACCTTTCGAGTGTCTAGAACCAACTGTACATATGAGGTTCTACACTTAGATTTTCATATAGTGTGTAATATTGGTCTTTAATCGACGTTGTGAGTACCTTTCGAGTGTCTACAACGAACTATACATATGAGGTCCTAAACATTGATTTTCTAATCGAGTGTTAAACAACCTTGTGAGTACCTTTCGAGTGTCTACAACGAACTATACATATGAGGTCCTACACTTAATATTTAAATTAGTGTGTAATTTTGGTCTTTAATCGACGTTGTGAGTACCTTTCGAGTGTCTACAACGAACTATACATATGAGGTCCTACACTTAGATTTTCATATAGTGTGTAATAATGGTCTTTAATCGACGTTGTGAGTACCTTTCGAGTGTCTAGAACAAACTATACATATGAGGTCCTTAATTTTGACTTTCTAATCGTGTGCTAAACGACGTTGTGAGTACCTTTCGAGTGTTTACAACGAAATATACATATGAGGTCCTACACATTGATTTTCTAATCGAGTGTTAAACAACCTTGTGAGTACCTTTCGAGTGTCTACAACGAACTATACATATGAGGTCTTACACTTAAATTTTAAATTAGTGTGTAATTTTGGTCTTTTATCGACGTTGTGAGAACCTATCGAGTGTCTCGAACGAACTATACATATGAGGTCCTACACTTAGATTTTCATAAAGTGTGTAATATTGGTCTTTAATCGACGTTGTGAGTACCTTTCGAGTGTTTACAACGAACTATACATATGAGGTCCTACACTTAAATTTTAAATTAGTGTGTAATTTCGGTCTTTAATCGACGTTGTGAGTACCTTTCGAGTGTCTACAACGAACTATACATATGAGGTCCTACACTTAGATTTTCATATAGTGTGTAATATTGGTCTTTAATCGACGTTCTGAGTACCTTTCGAGTGTCTAGAACAAACTATACATATGAGGTCCTTAATTTTGACTATCTAATCGTGTGTTAAACGACGTTGTGAGTACCTTTCGAGTGTTTACAACCAACTATACATATTAGGTCCTACACTTTGATTTTCTAATCGTGTGTCAAACGACGTTGTGAGAACCTTTCGAGTGTCTAGAACGAACTGTACATATGAGGTCCTACACTTAGATTTTCATATAGTGTGTAATATTGGTCTTTAATCGACGTTGTGAGTACCTTTCGAGTGTCTACAACGAACTATACATATGAGGTCCTAAACATTGATTTTCTAATCGAGTGTTAAACAACCTTGTGAGTACCTTTCGAGTGTCTACAACGAACTATACATATGAGGTCCTACACTTAAATTTTAAATTAGTGTGTAATTTTGGTCTTTAATCGACGTTGTGAGTACCTTTCGAGTGTCTACAACGAGCTATACATATGAGGTCCTAAACATTGATTTTCTAATCGAGTGTTAAACAACCTTGTGAGTACCTTTCGAGTGTCTACAACGAACTATACATATGAGGTCCTACACTTAAATTTTAAATTAGTGTGTAATTTTGATCTTTAATCGACGTTGTGAGTACCTTTCGAGTGTCTACAACGAACTATACATATCAGGTCCTACACTTAGATTTTCATATAGTGTGTAATAATGGTCTTTACTCGACGTTGTGAGTACCTTTCGAGTATCTAGAACAAACTATACATATGAGGTCCTTAATTTTGACTTTCTAATCGTGTTCTAAACGACGTTGTGAGTACCTTTCGAGTGTTTACAACGAACTATACATATGAGGTCCTACACTTTGATTTTCTAATCGTGTGTCAAACGACGTTGTGAGAACCTTTCGAGTGTCTACAACGAACTATACATATGAGGTCCAACACTTAAATTTTAAATAAGTGTGTAATTTTGGTCTTTAATCGACGTTGTGAGAACCTTTCGAGTGTCTAGAACGAACTATACATATGAGGTCCTTGACTTAGATTTTCATAAAGTGTGTAATATTGGTCTTTAATCGACGTTGTGAGTACCGTTCGAGTGTCTACAACGAACTATACATATGAGGTCCTTCACTTAGATTTTCACATAGTGTGTTATATTGGTCTTTAATCGACGTTGTGAGTACCTTTCGACTGTCTAGAACGAACTATACATATGAGGTCCTACACTTAGATTTTCATATAGTGTGTAATATTGGTCTTTAATCGACGTTGTGAGTACCTTTCGAGTGTCTACAACGAACTATACATATGAGGTCCTACACTTAGATTTTCATATAGTGTGTAATATTGGTCTTTAATCGACGTTCTGAGTACCTTTCGAGTGTCTACAACGAACTATACATATGAGGTCCTACACTTAGATTTTCATATAGTGTGTAATATTGGTCTTTAGTCGACGTTGTGAGTACCTTTCGAGTGTCTAGAACAAACTATACAGATGAGGTCCTTAATTTTGACTTTCTAATCGTGTGTTAAACGACGTTGTGAGTACCTTTCGAGTGTTTACAACGAACTATACATATGAGGTCCTACACTTTGATTTTCTAATCGAGTGTTAAACAACCTTGTGAGTACCTTTCGAGTGTCTACAACGAACTATACATATGAGGTCTTACACTTAAATTTTAAATTAGTGTGTAATTTTGGTCTTTAATCGACGTTGTGAGAACCTATCGAGTGTCTAGAACGAACTATACATATGAGGTCCTACACTTAGATTTTCATATAGTGTGTAATATTGGTCTTTAATCGACGTTGTGAGTACCTTTCGAGTGTTTACAACGAACTATACATATGAGGTCCTACACTTAAATTTTAAATTAGTGTGTAATTTCGGTCTTTAATCGACGTTGTGAGTACCTTTCGAGTGTCTACAACGAACTATACATATGAGGTCCTACACTTAGATTTTCATATAGTGTGTAATATTGGTCTTTAATCGACGTTCTGAGTACCTTTCGAGTGTCTAGAACAAACTATACATATGAGGTCCTTAATTTTGACTATCTAATCGTGTGTTAAACGACGTTGTGAGTACCTTTCGAGTGTTTACAACCAACTATACATATTAGGTCCTACACTTTGATTTTCTAATCGTGTGTCAAACGACGTTGTGAGAACCTTTCGAGTGTCTAGAACGAACTGTACATATGAGGTCCTACACTTAGATTTTCATATAGTGTGTAATATTGGTCTTTAATCGACGTTGTGAGTACCTTTCGAGTGTCTACAACGAACTATACATATGAGGTCCTAAACATTGATTTTCTAATCGAGTGTTAAACAACCTTGTGAGTACCTTTCGAGTGTCTACAACGAACTATACATATGAGGTCCTACACTTAAATTTTAAATTAGTGTGTAATTTTGGTCTTTAATCGACGTTGTGAGTACCTTTCGAGTGTCTACAACGAACTATACATATGAGGTCCTACACTTAGATTTTCATATAGTGTGTAATAATGGTCTTTAATCGACGTTGTGAGTACCTTTCGAGTGTCTAGAACAAACTATACATATGAGGTCCTTAATTTTGACTTTCTAATCGTGTGCTAAACGACGTTGTGAGTACCTTTCGAGTGTTTACAACGAAATATACATACGAGGTCCTACACTTTGATTTTCTAATCGAGTGTTAAACAACCTTGTGAGTACCTTTCGAGTGTCTACAACGAACTATACACATGAGGTCTTACACTTAAATTTTAAATTAGTGTGTAATTTTGGTCTTTAATCGACGTTGTGAGAACCTATCGAGTGTCTAGAACGAACTATACATATGAGGTCCTACACTTAGATTTTCATAAAGTGTGTAATATTGGTCTTTAATCGACGTTGTGAGTACCTTTCGAGTGTCTACAACGAACTATACATATGAGGTCCTACACTTAGATTTTCATATAGTGTGTAATATTGGTCTTTAATCGACGTTGTGAGTACCTTTCGAGTGTCTACAACGAGCTATACATATGAGGTCCTAAACATTGATTTTCTAATCGAGTGTTAAACAACCTTGTGAGTACCTTTCGAGTGTCTACAACGAACTATACATATGAGGTCCTACACTTAAATTTTAAATTAGTGTGTAATTTTGATCTTTAATCGACGTTGTGAGTACCTTTCGAGTGTCTACAACGAACTATACATATCAGGTCCTACACTTAGATTTTCATATAGTGTGTAATAATGGTCTTTACTCGACGTTGTGAGTACCTTTCGAGTATCTAGAACAAACTATACATATAAGGTCCTTAATATTGACTTTCTAATCGTGTTCTAAACGACGTTGTGAGTACCTTTCGAGTGTTTACAACGAACTATACATATGAGGTCCTACACTTTGATTTTCTAATCGTGTGTCAAACGACGTTGTGAGAACCTTTCGAGTGTCTACAACGAACTATACATATGAGGTCCAACACTTAAATTTTAAATAAGTGTGTAATTTTGGTCTTTAATCGACGTTGTTAGAACCTTTCGAGTGTCTAGAACGAACTATACATATGAGGTACTACACTTAGATTTTCATAAAGTGTGTAATATTGGTCTTTAATCGACGTTGTGAGTACCGTTCGAGTGTCTACAACGAACTATACATATGAGGTCCTTCACTTAGATTTTCACATAGTGTGTTATATTGGTCTTTAATCGACGTTGTGAGTACCTTTCGACTGTCTAGAACGAACTATACATATGAGGTCCTACACTTAGATTTTCATATAGTGTGTAATATTGGTCTTTAATCGACGTTGTGAGTACCTTTCGAGTGTCTACAACGAACTATACATATGAGGTCCTTCACTTAGATTTTCACATAGTGTGTTATATTGGTCTTTAATCGACGTTGTGAGTACCTTTCGACTGTCTACAACAAACTATACATATGAGGTCCTACACTTAGATTTTCATATAGTGTGTAATATTGGTCTTTAATCGACGTTGTGAGTACCTCTCGAGTGTCTACAACGAACTATACATATGAGGTCCTACACTTAAATTTTCATATAGTGTGTAATATTGGTCTTTATTTGACGTTGTGAGTACCTTTCGAGTGTCTACAACGAACTATACATATGAGGTCCTACACTTATATTTTCATATAGTGTGTAATATTGGTCTTTAATCGACGTTGTGAGTACCTTTCGAGTGTCTACAACGAACTATACATATGAGGTCCTACATTTAAATTTTAAATTAGTGTGTAATTTTGGTATTTAATCGACGTTGTGAGTACCTTTCGAGTCTCTAGAACGAACTATACATATGAGGTCCTACACTTAGATTTTCATAAAGTGTGTAATATTGGTCTTTAATCGACGTTGTGAGTACCTTTCGAGTGTCTACAACGAACTATACATATGAGGTTTTACACTTAGATTTTCATATAGTGTGTAATATTGGTCTTTAATCGACGTTGTGAGTACCTTTCGAGTGTCTACAACGAACTATACATATGAGGTCCTAAACATTGATTTTCTAATCGAGTGTTAAACAACATTGTGAGTACCTTTCGAGTGTCTACAACGAACTATACATATGAGGTCCTACACTTAAATTTTAAATTAGTGTGTAATTTTGGTCTTTAATCGACGTTGTGAGTACCTTTCGAGTGTCTACAACGAACTATACATATGAGGTCCTACACTTAGATTTTCATATAGTGTGTAATAATGGTCTTTAATCGACGTTGTGAGTACCTTTCGAGTATCTAGAACAAACTATACATATGAGGTCCTTAATTTTGACTTTCTAATCGTGTGCTAAACGACGTTGTGAGTACCTTTCGAGTGTTTACTACGAACTATACATATGAGGTCCAACACTTAAATTTTAAATTAGTGTGTAATTTTGGTCTTTAATCGACGTTGTGAGTACCTTTCGAGTGTCTACAACGAGCTATACATATGAGGTCCTAAACATTGATTTTCTAATCGAGTGTTAAACAACCTTGTGAGTACCTTTCGAGTGTCTACAACGAACTATACATATGAGGTCCTACACTTAAATTTTAAATTAGTGTGTAATTTTGATCTTTAATCGACGTTGTGAGTACCTTTCGAGTGTCTACAACGAACTATACATATCAGGTCCTACACTTAGATTTTCATATAGTGTGTAATAATGGTCTTTACTCGACGTTGTGAGTACCTTTCGAGTATCTAGAACAAACTATACATATGAGGTCCTTAATTTTGACTTTCTAATCGTGTTCTAAACGACGTTGTGAGTACCTTTCGAGTGTTTACAACGAACTATACATATGAGGTCCTACACTTTGATTTTCTAATCGTGTGTTAAACGACGTTGTGAGAACCTTTCGAGTGTCTACAACGAACTATACATATGAGGTCCAACACTTAAATTTTAAATAAGTGTGTAATTTTGGTCTTTAATCGACGTTGTGAGAACCTTTCGAGTGTCTAGAACGAACTATACATATGAGGTCCTTGACTTAGATTTTCATAAAGTGTGTAATATTGGTCTTTAATCGACGTTGTGAGTACCGTTCGAGTGTCTACAACGAACTATACATATGAGGTCCTTCACTTAGATTTTCACATAGTGTGTTATATTGGTCTTTAATCGACGTTGTGAGTACCTTTCGACTGTCTAGAACGAACTATACATATGAGGTCCTACACTTAGATTTTCATATAGTGTGTAATATTGGTCTTTAATCGACGTTGTGAGTACCTTTCGAGTGTCTACAACGAACTATACATATGAGGTCCTACACTTAGATTTTCATATAGTGTGTAATATTGGTCTTTAATCGACGTTCTGAGTACCTTTCGAGTGTCTACAACGAACTATACATATGAGGTCCTACACTTAGATTTTCATATAGTGTGTAATATTGGTCTTTAGTCGACGTTGTGAGTACCTTTCGAGTGTCTAGAACAAACTATACAGATGAGGTCCTTAATTTTGACTTTCTAATCGTGTGTTAAACGACGTTGTGAGTACCTTTCGAGTGTTTACAACGAACTATACATATGAGGTCCTACACTTTGATTTTCTAATCGAGTGTTAAACAACCTTGTGAGTACCTTTCGAGTGTCTACAACGAACTATACATATGAGGTCTTACACTTAAATTTTAAATTAGTGTGTAATTTTGGTCTTTAATCGACGTTGTGAGAACCTATCGAGTGTCTAGAACGAACTATACATATGAGGTCCTACACTTAGATTTTCATATAGTGTGTAATATTGGTCTTTAATCGACGTTGTGAGTACCTTTCGAGTGTTTACAACGAACTATACATATGAGGTCCTACACTTAAATTTTAAATTAGTGTGTAATTTCGGTCTTTAATCGACGTTGTGAGTACCTTTCGAGTGTCTACAACGAACTATACATATGAGGTCCTACACTTAGATTTTCATATAGTGTGTAATATTGGTCTTTAATCGACGTTCTGAGTACCTTTCGAGTGTCTAGAACAAACTATACATATGAGGTCCTTAATTTTGACTATCTAATCGTGTGTTAAACGACGTTGTGAGTACCTTTCGAGTGTTTACAACCAACTATACATATTAGGTCCTACACTTTGATTTTCTAATCGTGTGTCAAACGACGTTGTGAGAACCTTTCGAGTGTCTAGAACGAACTGTACATATGAGGTCCTACACTTAGATTTTCATATAGTGTGTAATATTGGTCTTTAATCGACGTTGTGAGTACCTTTCGAGTGTCTACAACGAACTATACATATGAGGTCCTAAACATTGATTTTCTAATCGAGTGTTAAACAACCTTGTGAGTACCTTTCGAGTGTCTACAACGAACTATACATATGAGGTCCTACACTTAGATTTTCATATAGTGTGTAATAATGGTCTTTAATCGACGTTGTGAGTACCTTTTGAGTGTCTAGAACAAACTATACATATGAGGTCCTTAATTTTGACTTTCTAATCGTGTGCTAAACGACGTTGTGAGTACCTTTCGAGTGTTTACAACGAAATATACATACGAGGTCCTACACTTTGATTTTCTAATCGAGTGTTAAACAACCTTGTGAGTACCTTTCGAGTGTCTACAACGAACTATACACATGAGGTCTTACACTTAAATTTTAAATTAGTGTGTAATTTTGGTCTTTAATCGACGTTGTGAGAACCTATCGAGTGTCTAGAACGAACTATACATATGAGGTCCTACACTTAGATTTTCATATAGTGTGTAATATTGGTCTTTAATCGACGTTGTGAGTACCTTTCGAGTGTCTACAACGAACTATACATATGAGGTCCTACACTTAGATTTTCATATAGTGTGTAATATTGGTCTTTAATCGACGTTCTGAGTACCTTTCGAGTGTCTACAACGAACTATACATATGAGGTCCTACACTTAGATTTTCATATAGTGTGTAATATTGGTCTTTAGTCGACGTTGTGAGTACCTTTCGAGTGTCTAGAACAAACTATACAGATGAGGTCCTTAATTTTGACTTTCTAATCGTGTGTTAAACGACGTTGTGAGTACCTTTCGAGTGTTTACAACGAACTATACATATGAGGTCCTACACTTTGATTTTCTAATCGAGTGTTAAACAACCTTGTGAGTACCTTTCGAGTGTCTACAACGAACTATACATATGAGGTCTTACACTTAAATTTTAAATTAGTGTGTAATTTTGGTCTTTAATCGACGTTGTGAGAACCTATCGAGTGTCTAGAACGAACTATACATATGAGGTCCTACACTTAGATTTTCATATAGTGTGTAATATTGGTCTTTAATCGACGTTGTGAGTACCTTTCGAGTGTTTTCAACGAACTATACATATGAGGTCCTACACTTAAATTTTAAATTAGTGTGTAATTTCGGTCTTTAATCGACGTTGTGAGTACCTTTCGAGTGTCTACAACGAACTATACATATGAGGTCCTACACTTAGATTTTCATATAGTGTGTAATATTGGTCTTTAATCGACGTTCTGAGTACCTTTCGAGTGTCTAGAACAAACTATACATATGAGGTCCTTAATTTTGACTATCTAATCGTGTGTTAAACGACGTTGTGAGTACCTTTCGAGTGTTTACAACCAACTATACATATTAGGTCCTACACTTTGATTTTCTAATCGTGTGTCAAACGACGTTGTGAGAACCTTTCGAGTGTCTAGAACGAACTGTACATATGAGGTCCTACACTTAGATTTTCATATAGTGTGTAATATTGGTCTTTAATCGACGTTGTGAGTACCTTTCGAGTGTCTACAACGAACTATACATATGAGGTCCTAAACATTGATTTTCTAATCGAGTGTTAAACAACCTTGTGAGTACCTTTCGAGTGTCTACAACGAACTATACATATGAGGTCCTACACTTAAATTTTAAATCAGTGTTTAATTTTGGTCTTTAATCGACGTTGTGAGTACCTTTCGAGTGTCTACAACGAACTATACATATGAGGTCCTACACTTAGATTTTCATATAGTGTGTAATAATGGTCTTTAATCGACGTTGTGAGTACCTTTTGAGTGTCTAGAACAAACTATACATATGAGGTCCTTAATTTTGACTTTCTAATCGTGTGCTAAACGACGTTGTGAGTACCTTTCGAGTGTTTACAACGAAATATACATACGAGGTCCTACACTTTGATTTTCTAATCGAGTGTTAAACAACCTTGTGAGTACCTTTCGAGTGTCTACAACGAACTATACACATGAGGTCTTACACTTAAATTTTAAATTAGTGTGTAATTTTAGTCTTTAATCGACGTTGTGAGAACCTATCGAGTGTCTAGAACGAACTATACATATGAGGTCCTACACTTAGATTTTCATAAAGTGTGTAATATTGGTCTTTAATCGACGTTGTGAGTACCTTTCGAGTGTCTACAACGAACTATACATATGAGGTCCTACACTTAGATTTTCATATAGTGTGTAATATTGGTCTTTAATCGACGTTGTGAGTACCTTTCGAGTGTCTACAACGAGCTATACATATGAGGTCCTAAACATTGATTTTCTAATCGAGTGTTAAACAACCTTGTGAGTACCTTTCGAGTGTCTACAACGAACTATACATATGAGGTCCTACACTTAAATTTTAAATTAGTGTGTAATTTTGATCTTTAATCGACGTTGTGAGTACCTTTCGAGTGTCTACAACGAACTATACATATCAGGTCCTACACTTAGATTTTCATATAGTGTGTAATAATGGTCTTTACTCGACGTTGTGAGTACCTTTCGAGTATCTAGAACAAACTATACATATGAGGTCCTTAATATTGACTTTCTAATCGTGTTCTAAACGACGTTGTGAGTACCTTTCGAGTGTTTACAACGAACTATACATATGAGGTCCTACACTTTGATTTTCTAATCGTGTGTCAAACGACGTTGTGAGAACCTTTCGAGTGTCTACAACGAACTATACATATGAGGTCCAACACTTAAATTTTAAATAAGTGTGTAATTTTGGTCTTTAATCGACGTTGTTAGAACCTTTCGAGTGTCTAGAACGAACTATACATATGAGGTCCTACACTTAGATTTTCATAAAGTGTGTAATATTGGTCTTTAATCGACGTTGTGAGTACCGTTCGAGTGTCTACAACGAACTATACATATGAGGTCCTTCACTTAGATTTTCACATAGTGTGTTATATTGGTCTTTAATCGACGTTGTGAGTACCTTTCGACTGTCTAGAACGAACTATACATATGAGGTCCTACACTTAGATTTTCATATAGTGTGTAATATTGGTCTTTAATCGACGTTGTGAGTACCTTTCGAGTGTCTACAACGAACTATACATATGAGGTCCTTCACTTAGATTTTCACATAGTGTGTTATATTGGTCTTTAATCGACGTTGTGAGTACCTTTCGACTGTCTACAACAAACTATACATATGAGGTCCTACACTTAGATTTTCATATAGTGTGTAATATTGGTCTTTAATCGACGTTGTGAGTACCTCTCGAGTGTCTACAACGAACTATACATATGAGGTCCTACACTTAAATTTTCATATAGTGTGTAATATTGGTCTTTATTTGACGTTGTGAGTACCTTTCGAGTGTCTACAACGAACTATACATATGAGGTCCTACACTTATATTTTCATATAGTGTGTAATATTGGTCTTTAATCGACGTTGTGAGTACCTTTCGAGTGTCTACAACGAACTATACATATGAGGTCCTACACTTAAATTTTAAATTAGTGTGTAATTTTGGTCTTTAATCGACGTTGTGAGTACCTTTCGAGTGTCTACAACGAACTATACATATGAGGTCCTACACTTAGATTTTCATATAGTGTGTAATAATGGTCTTTAATCGACGTTGTGAGTACCTTTCGAGTATCTAGAACAAACTATACATATGAGGTCCTTAATTTTGACTTTCTAATCGTGTGCTAAACGACGTTGTGAGTACCTTTCGAGTGTTTACTACGAACTATACATATGAGGTCCAACACTTAAATTTTAAATTAGTGTGTAATTTTGGTCTTTAATCGACGTTTTGAGAACCTTTCGAGTGTCTAGAACGAACTATACATATGAGGTCCTACACTTAGATTTTCATAAAGTGTGTAATATTGGTCTTTAATCGACGTTGTGAGTACCTTTCGAGTGTCTACAACGAACTATACATATGAGGTCCTTCACTTAGATTTTCACAAAGTGTGTTATATTGGTCTTTAATCGACGTTGTGAGTACCTTTCGACTGTCTACAACGAACTATACATATGAGGTCCTACACTTAGATTTTCATATAGTGTGTAATATTGGTCTTTAATCGACGTTGTGAGTACCTTTCGAGTGTCTACAACGAACTATACATATGAGGTCCTAAACATTGATTTTCTAATCGAGTGTTAAACAACCTTGTGAGTACCTTTCGAGTGTCTACAACGAACTATACATATGAGGTCCTACACTTAAATTTTAAATTAGTGTGTAATTTTGGTCTTTAATCGACGTTGTGAGTACCTTTCGAGTGTCTACAACGAACTATACATATGAGGTCCTACACTTAGATTTTCATATAGTGTGTAATAATGGTCTTTAATCGACGTTGTGAGTACCTTTCGAGTGTCTAGAACAAACTATACATATGAGGTCCTTAATTTTGACTTTCTAATCGTGTGCTAAACGACGTTGTGAGTACCTTTCGAGTGTTTACAACGAAATATACATACGAGGTCCTACACTTTGATTTTCTAATCGAGTGTTTAACAACCTTGTGAGTACCTTTCGAGTGTCTACAACGAACTATACACATGAGGTCTTACACTTAAATTTTAAATTAGTGTGTAATTTTGGTCTTTAATCGACGTTGTGAGAACCTATCGAGTGTCTAGAACGAACTATACATATGAGGTCCTACACTTAGATTTTCATAAAGTGTGTAATATTGGTCTTTAATCGACGTTGTGAGTACCTTTCAAGTGTCTACAACGAACTATACATATGAGGTCCTACACTTAGATTTTCATATAGTGTGTAATATTGGTCTTTAATCGACGTTGTGAGTACCTTTCGAGTGTCTACAACGAGCTATACATATGAGGTCCTAAACATTGATTTTCTAATCGAGTGTTAAACAACCTTGTGAGTACCTTTCGAGTGTCTACAACGAACTATACATATGAGGTCCTACACTTAAATTTTAAATTAGTGTGTAATTTTGATCTTTAATCGACGTTGTGAGTACCTTTCGAGTGTCTACAACGAACTATACATATCAGGTCCTACACTTAGATTTTCATATAGTGTGTAATAATGGTCTTTACTCGACGTTGTGAGTACCTTTCGAGTATCTAGAACAAACTATACATATGAGGTCCTTAATATTGACTTTCTAATCGTGTTCTAAAGACGTTGTGAGTACCTTTCGAGTGTTTACAACGAACTATACATATGAGGTCCTACACTTTGATTTTCTAATCGTGTGTCAAACGACGTTGTGAGAACCTTTCGAGTGTCTACAACGAACTATACATATGAGGTCCAACACTTAAATTTTAAATAAGTGTGTAATTTTGGTCTTTAATCGACGTTGTTAGAACCTTTCGAGTGTCTAGAACGAACTATACATATGAGGTCCTACACTTAGATTTTCATAAAGTGTGTAATATTGGTCTTTAATCGACGTTGTGAGTACCGTTCGAGTGTCTACAACGAACTATACATATGAGGTCCTTCACTTAGATTTTCACATAGTGTGTTATATTGGTCTTTAATCGACGTTGTGAGTACCTTTCGACTGTCTAGAACGAACTATACATATGAGGTCCTACACTTAGATTTTCATATAGTGTGTAATATTGGTCTTTAATCGACGTTGTGAGTACCTTTCGAGTGTCTACAACGAACTATACATATGAGGTCCTTCACTTAGATTTTCACATAGTGTGTTATATTGGTCTTTAATCGACGTTGTGAGTACCTTTCGACTGTCTACAACAAACTATACATATGAGGTCCTACACTTAGATTTTCATATAGTGTGTAATATTGGTCTTTAATCGACGTTGTGAGTACCTCTCGAGTGTCTACAACGAACTATACATATGAGGTCCTACACTTAAATTTTCATATAGTGTGTAATATTGGTCTTTATTTGACGTTGTGAGTACCTTTCGAGTGTCTACAACGAACTATACATATGAGGTCCTACACTTATATTTTCATATAGTGTGTAATATTGGTCTTTAATCGACGTTGTGAGTACCTTTCGAGTGTCTACAACGAACTATACATATGAGGTCCTACATTTAAATTTTAAATTAGTGTGTAATTTTGGTATTTAATCGACGTTGTGAGTACCTTTCGAGTCTCTAGAACGAACTATACATATGAGGTCCTACACTTAGATTTTCATAAAGTGTGTAATATTGGTCTTTAATCGACGTTGTGAGTACCTTTCGAGTGTCTACAACGAACTATACATATGAGGTTTTACACTTAGATTTTCATATAGTGTGTAATATTGGTCTTTAATCGACGTTGTGAGTACATTTCGAGTGTCTACAACGAACTATACATATGAGGTCCTAAACATTGATTTTCTAATCGAGTGTTAAACAACATTGTGAGTACCTTTCGAGTGTCTACAACGAACTATACATATGAGGTCCTACACTTAAATTTTAAATTAGTGTGTAATTTTGGTCTTTAATCGACGTTGTGAGTACCTTTCGAGTGTCTACAACGAACTATACATATGAGGTCCTACACTTAGATTTTCATATAGTGTGTAATAATGGTCTTTAATCGACGTTGTGAGTACCTTTCGAGTATCTAGAACAAACTATACATATGAGGTCCTTAATTTTGACTTTCTAATCGTGTGCTAAACGACGTTGTGAGTACCTTTCGAGTGTTTACTACGAACTATACATATGAGGTCCAACACTTAAATTTTAAATTAGTGTGTAATTTTGGTCTTTAATCGACGTTTTGAGAACCTTTCGAGTGTCTAGAACGAACTATACATATGAGGTCCTACACTTAGATTTTCATAAAGTGTGTAATATTGGTCTTTAATCGACGTTGTGAGTACCTTTCGAGTGTCTACAACGAACTATACATATGAGGTCCTTCACTTAGATTTTCACAAAGTGTGTTATATTGGTCTTTAATCGACGTTGTGAGTACCTTTCGACTGCCTACAACGAACTATACATATGAGGTCCTACACTTAGATTTTCATATAGTGTGTAATATTGGTCTTTAATCGACGTTGTGAGTACCTCTCGAGTGTCTACAACGAAATATACATATGAGGTCCTACACTTAGATTTTCATATAGTGTGTAATATTGGTCTTTAATCGACGTTCTGAGTACCTTTCGAGTGTCTACAACGAACTATACATATGAGATCCTACACTTAGATTTTCATATAGTGTGTAATATTGGTCTTTAGTCGACGTTGTGAGTACCTTTCGAGTGTCTAGAACAAACTATACAGATGAGGTCCTTAATTTTGACTTTCTAATCATGTGTTAAACGACGTTGTGAGTACCTTTCGAGTGTTTACAACGAACTATACATATGAGGTCCTACACTTTGATTTTCTAATCGAGTGTTAAACAACCTTGTGAGTACCTTTCGAGTGTCTACAACGAACTATACATATGAGGTCTTACACTTAAATTTTAAATTAGTGTGTAATTTTGGTCTTTAATCGACGTTGTGAGAACCTATCGAGTGTCTAGAACGAACTATACATATGAGGTCCTACACTTAGATTTTCATAAAGTGTGTAATATTTTTCTTTAATCGACGTTGTGAGTACCTTTCGAGTGTTTACAACGAACTATACATATGAGGTCCTACACTTACATTTTAAATTAGTGTGTAATTTTGGTCTTTAATCGACGTTGTGAGTACCTTTCGAGTGTCTACAACGAACTATACATATGAGGTCCTACACTTAGATTTTCATATAGTGTGTAATATTGGTCTTTAATCGACGTTCTGAGTACCTTTCGAGTGTCTACAACGAACTATACATATGAGGTCCTACACTTAAATTTTAAATTAGTGTGTAATTTTGGTCTTTAATCGACGTTGTGAGTACCTTTCGAGTGTCTACAACGAACTATACTTATGAGGTCCTACACTTAGATTTTCATATAGTGTGTAATATTGGTCTTCAATCGACGTTGTGAGTACCTTTCGAGTGTCTAGAACAAACTATACATATGAGGTCCTTAATTTTGATTTTCTAATCGTGTGTCAAACGACGTTGTGAGAACCTTTCGAGTGTCTAGAACGAACTGTACATATGAGGTCCTACACTTAGATTTTCATATAGTGTGTAATATTGGTCTTTAATCGACGTTGTGAGTACCTTTCGAGTGTCTACAACGAACTATACATATGAGGTCCTAAACATTGATTTTCTAATCGTGTGTTAAACGACGTTGTGAGTACCTTTCGAGTGTTTACAACCAACTATACATATTAGGTCCTACACTTTGATTTTCTAATCGTGTGTCAAACGACGTTGTGAGAACCTTTCGAGTGTCTAGAACGAACTGTACATATGAGGTTCTACACTTAGATTTTCATATAGTGTGTAATATTGGTCTTTAATCGACGTTGTGAGTACCTTTCGAGTGTCTACAACGAACTATACATATGAGGTCCTAAACATTGATTTTCTAATCGAGTGTTAAACAACCTTGTGAGTACCTTTCGAGTGTCTACAACGAACTATACATATGAGGTCCTACACTTAATATTTAAATTAGTGTGTAATTTTGGTCTTTAATCGACGTTGTGAGTACCTTTCGAGTGTCTACAACGAACTATACATATGAGGTCCTACACTTAGATTTTCATATAGTGTGTAATAATGGTCTTTAATCGACGTTGTGAGTACCTTTCGAGTGTCTAGAACAAACTATACATATGAGGTCCTTAATTTTGACTTTCTAATCGTGTGCTAAACGACGTTGTGAGTACCTTTCGAGTGTTTACAACGAAATATACATATGAGGTCCTACACATTGATTTTCTAATCGAGTGTTAAACAACCTTGTGAGTACCTTTCGAGTGTCTACAACGAACTATACATATGAGGTCTTACACTTAAATTTTAAATTAGTGTGTAATTTTGGTCTTTTATCGACGTTGTGAGAACCTATCGAGTGTCTCGAACGAACTATACATATGAGGTCCTACACTTAGATTTTCATAAAGTGTGTAATATTGGTCTTTAATCGACGTTGTGAGTACCTTTCGAGTGTTTACAACGAACTATACATATGAGGTCCTACACTTAAATTTTAAATTAGTGTGGAATTTTGGTCTTTAATCGACGTTGTGAGTACCTTTCGAGTGTCTACAACGAACTATACATATGAGGTCCTACACTTAGATTTTCATATAGTGTGTAATATTGGTCTTTAATCGACGTTCTGAGTACCTTTCGAGTGTCTACAACGAACTATACATATGAGGTCCTACACTTAGATTTTCATATAGTGTGTAATATTGGTCTTTAGTCGACGTTGTGAGTACCTTTCGAGTGTCTAGAACAAACTATACAGATGAGGTCCTTAATTTTGACTTTCTAATCGTGTGTTAAACAACGTTGTGAGTACCTTTCGAGTGTTTACAACGAACTATACATATGAGGTCCTACACTTTGATTTTCTAATCGAGTGTTAAACAACCTTGTGAGTACCTTTCGAGTGTCTACAACGAACTATACATATGAGGTCGTACACTTAAATTTTAAATTAGTGTGTAATTTTGGTCTTTAATCGACGTTGTGAGAACCTATCGAGTGTCTAGAACGAACTATATATGAAAATCTAAGTGTAGGACCTCATATGTATAGTTCGTTCTAGACACTCGATAGGTTCTCACAACGTCGATTAAAGACCAAAATTACACACTAATTTAAAATTTAAGTGTACGACCTCATATGTATAGTTCGTTGTAGACACTCGAAAGGTACTCACAAGGTTGTTTAACACTCGATTAGAAAATCAAAGTGTAGGACCTCATATGTATAGTTCGTTGTAAACACTCGAAAGGTACTCACAACGTTGTTTAACACACGATTAGAAAGTCAAAATTAAGGACCTCATCTGTATAGTTTGTTCTAGACACTCGAAAGGTACTCACAACGTCGACTAAAGACCAATATTACACACTATATGAAAATCTAAGTGTAGGACCTCATATGTATAGTTCGTTGTAGACACTCGAAAGGTACTCAGAACGTCGATTAAAGACCAATATTACACACTATATGAAAATCTAAGTGTAGGAC
This sequence comes from Leiobunum rupestre, assembly GCF_980474605.1. Taxonomy (NCBI): domain Eukaryota; kingdom Metazoa; phylum Arthropoda; class Arachnida; order Opiliones; family Sclerosomatidae; genus Leiobunum; species Leiobunum rupestre. The sequence continues at coordinate 131,856 of NC_143385.1, read as the reverse complement.
CTCATATGTATAGTTCGTTGTAGACACTCGAAAGGTACTCACAACGTCGATTAAAGACCAAAATTCCACACTAATTTAAAATTTAAGTGTAGGACCTCATATGTATAGTTCGTTGTAAACACTCGAAAGGTACTCACAACGTCGATTAAAGACCAATATTACACACTTTATGAAAATCTAAGTGTAGGACCTCATATGTATAGTTCGTTCGAGACACTCGATAGGTTCTCACAACGTCGATAAAAGACCAAAATTACACACTAATTTAAAATTTAAGTGTAAGACCTCATATGTATAGTTCGTTGTAGACACTCGAAAGGTACTCACAAGGTTGTTTAACACTCGATTAGAAAATCAATGTGTAGGACCTCATATGTATATTTCGTTGTAAACACTCGAAAGGTACTCACAACGTCGTTTAGCACACGATTAGAAAGTCAAAATTAAGGACCTCATATGTATAGTTTGTTCTAGACACTCGAAAGGTACTCACAACGTCGATTAAAGACCATTATTACACACTATATGAAAATCTAAGTGTAGGACCTCATATGTATAGTTCGTTGTAGACACTCGAAAGGTACTCACAACGTCGATTAAAGACCAATATTACACACTATATGAAAATCTAAGTGTAGGACCTCATATGTAGTGTGTAATATTGGTCTTTAATCGACGTTGTGAGTACCTTTCGAGTGTTTACAACGAACTATACATATGAGGTCCTACACTTAAATTTTAAATTAGTGTGTAATTTCGGTCTTTAATCGACGTTGTGAGTACCTTTCGAGTGTCTACAACGAACTATACATATGAGGTCCTACACTTAGATTTTCATATAGTGTGTAATAATGGTCTTTAATCGACGTTGTGAATACCTTTCGAGTGTCTAGAACAAACTATACATATGAGGTCCTTAATTTTGACTTTCTAATCGTGTGCTAAACGACGTTGTGAGTACCTTTCGAGTGTTTACAACGAAATATACATATGAGGTCCTACACATTGATTTTCTAATCGAGTGTTAAACAACCTTGTGAGTACCTTTCGAGTGTCTACAACGAACTATACATATGAGGTCTTACACTTAAATTTTAAATTAGTGTGTAATTTTGGTCTTTTATCGACGTTGTGAGAACCTATCGAGTGTCTCGAACGAACTATACATATGAGGTCCTACACTTAGATTTCCATAAAGTGTGTAATATTGGTCTTTAATCGACGTTGTGAGTACCTTTCGAGTGTTTACAACGAACTATACATATGAGGTCCTACACTTAAATTTTAAATTAGTGTGTAATTTTGGTCTTTAATCGACGTTGTGAGTACCTTTCGAGTGTCTACAACGAACTATACATATGAGGTCCTACACTTAGATTTTCATATAGTGTGTAATATTGGTCTTTAATCGACGTTCTGAGTACCTTTCGAGTGTCTACAACGAACTATACATATGAGGTCCTACACTTAGATTTTCATATAGTGTGTAATATTGGTCTTTAGTCGACGTTGTGAGTACCTTTCGAGTGTCTAGAACAAACTATACAGATGAGGTCCTTAATTTTGACTTTCTAATCGTGTGTTAAACGACGTTGTGAGTACCTTTCGAGTGTTTACAACGAACTATACATATGAGGTCCTACACTTTGATTTTCTAATCGAGTGTTAAACAACCTTGTGAGTACCTTTCGAGTGTCTACAACGAACTATACATATGAGGTCGTACACTTAAATTTTAAATTAGTGTGTAATTTTGGTCTTTAATCGACGTTGTGAGAACCTATCGAGTGTCTAGAACGAACTATACATATGAGGTCCTACACTTAGATTTTCATATAGTGTGTAATATTGGTCTTTAATCGACGTTGTGAGTACCTTTCGAGTGTTTACAACGAACTATACATATGAGGTCCTACACTTAAATTTTAAATTAGTGTGTAATTTCGGTCTTTAATCGACGTTGTGAGTACCTTTCGAGTGTCTACAACGAACTATACATATGAGGTCCTACACTTAGATTTTCATATAGTGTGTAATATTAATCTTTAATCGACGTTCTGAGTACCTTTCGAGTGTCTAGAACAAACTATACATATGAGGTCCTTAATTTTGACTATCTAATCGTGTGTTAAACGACGTTGTGAGTACCTTTCGAGTGTTTACAACCAACTATACATATTAGGTCCTACACTTTGATTTTCTAATCGTGTGTCAAACGACGTTGTGAGAACCTTTCGAGTGTCTAGAACGAACTGTACATATGAGGTCCTACACTTAGATTTTCATATAGTGTGTAATATTGGTCTTTAATCGACGTTGTGAGTACCTTTCGAGTGTCTACAACGAACTATACATATGAGGTCCTAAACATTGATTTTCTAATCGAGTGTTAAACAACCTTGTGAGTACCTTTCGAGTGTCTACAACGAACTATACATATGAGGTCCTACACTTAAATTTTAAATTAGTGTGTAATTTTGGTCTTTAATCGACGTTGTGAGTACCTTTCGAGTGTCTACAACGAACTATACATATGAGGTCCTACACTTAGATTTTCATATAGTGTGTAATAATGGTCTTTAATCGACGTTGTGAGTACCTTTCGAGTGTCTAGAACAAACTATACATATGAGGTCCTTAATTTTGACTTTCTAATCGTGTGCTAAACGACGTTGTGAGTACCTTTCGAGTGTTTACAACGAAATATACATATGAGGTCCTACACTTTGATTTTCTAATCGAGTGTTAAACAACCTTGTGAGTACCTTTCGAGTGTCTACAACGAACTATACATATGAGGTCTTACACTTAAATTTTAAATTAGTGTGTAATTTTGGTCTTTAATCGACGTTGTGAGAACCTATCGAGTGTCTAGAACGAACTATACATATGAGGTCCTACACTTAGATTTTCATAAAGTGTGTAATATTGGTCTTTAATCGACGTTGTGAGTACCTTTCGAGTGTCTACAACGAACTATACATATGAGGTCCTACACTTAGATTTTCATATAGTGTGTAATATTGGTCTTTAATCGACGTTGTGAGTACCTTTCGAGTGTCTACAACGAGCTATACATATGAGGTCCTAAACATTGATTTTCTAATCGAGTGTTAAACAACCTTGTGAGTACCTTTCGAGTGTCTACAACGAACTATACATATGAGGTCCTACACTTAAATTTTAAATTAGTGTGTAATTTTGATCTTTAATCGACGTTGTGAGTACCTTTCGAGTGTCTACAACGAACTATAAATATCAGGTCCTACACTTAGATTTTCATATAGTGTGCAATAATGGTCTTTACTCGACGTTGTGAGTACCTTTCGAGTATCTAGAACAAACTATACATATGAGGTCCTTAATGTTGACTTTCTAATCGTGTTCTAAACGACGTTGTGAGTACCTTTCGAGTGTTTACAACGAACTATACATATGAGGTCCTACACTTTGATTTTCTAATCGTGTGTCAAACGACGTTGTGAGAACCTTTCGAGTGTCTACAACGAACTATACATATGAGGTCCAACACTTAAATTTTAAATAAGTGTGTAATTTTGGTCTTTAATCGACGTTGTGAGAACCTTTCGAGTGTCTAGAACGAACTATACATATGAGGTCCTACATTTAAATTTTAAATTAGTGTGTAATTTTGGTATTTAATCGACGTTGTGAGTACCTTTCGAGTCTCTAGAACGAACTATACATATGAGGTCCTACACTTAGATTTTCATAAAGTGTGTAATATTGGTCTTTAATCGACGTTGTGAGTACCTTTCGAGTGTCTACAACGAACTATACATATGAGGTTTTACACTTAGATTTTCATATAGTGTGTAATATTGGTCTTTAATCGACGTTGTGAGTACCTTTCGAGTGTCTACAACGAACTATACATATGAGGTCCTAAACATTGATTTTCTAATCGAGTGTTAAACAAGATTGTGAGTACCTTTCGAGTGTCTACAACGAACTATACATATGAGGTCCTACACTTAAATTTTAAATTAGTGTGTAATTTTGGTCTTTAATCGACGTTGTGAGTACCTTTCGAGTGTCTACAACGAACTATACATATGAGGTCCTACACTTAGATTTTCATATAGTGTGTAATAATGGTCTTTAATCGACGTTGTGAGTACCTTTCGAGTATCTAGAACAAACTATACATATGAGGTCCTTAATTTTGACTTTCTAATCGTGTGCTAAACGACGTTGTGAGTACCTTTCGAGTGTTTACTACGAACTATACATATGAGGTCCAACACTTAAATTTTAAATTAGTGTGTAATTTTGGTCTTTAATCGACGTTTTGAGAACCTTTCGAGTGTCTAGAACGAACTATACATATGAGGTCCTACACTTAGATTTTCATAAAGTGTGTAATATTGGTCTTTAATCGACGTTGTGAGTACCTTTCGAGTGTCTACAACGAACTATACATATGAGGTCCTTCACTTAGATTTTCACAAAGTGTGTTATATTGGTCTTTAATCGACGTTGTGAGTACCTTTCGACTGTCTACAACGAACTATACATATGAGGTCCTACACTTAGATTTTCATATAGTGTGTAATATTGGTCTTTAATCGACGTTGTGAGTACCTCTCGAGTGTCTACAACGAAATATACATATGAGGTCCTACACTTAGATTTTCATATAGTGTGTAATATTGGTCTTTAATCGACGTTGTGAGTACCTTTCGAGTGTTTACAACGAACTATACATATGAGGTCCTACACTTAAATTTTAAATTAGTGTGTAATTTTGGTCTTTAATCGACGTTGTGAGTACCTTTCGAGTGTCTAGAACAAACTATACATATGAGGTCCTTAATTTTGACTTTCTTATCGTGTGTTAAACGACGTTGTGAGAACCTTTCGAGTATCTAGAACGAACTATACATATGAGGTCCTACACTTAAATTTTCATATAGTGTGTAATATTGGTCTTTATTTGACGTTGTGAGTACCTTTCGAGTGTCTACAACGAACTATACATATGAGGTCCTACACTTATATTTTCATATAGTGTGTAATATTGGTATTTAATCGACGTTGTGAGTACCTTTCGAGGGTTTACAACGAACTATACATATGAGGTCCTACACTTTGATTTTCTAATCGTGTGTCAAACGACGTTGTGAGAACCTTTCGAGTGTCTAGAACGAACTATACATATGAGGTCCTACACTTAAATTTTAAATTAGTGTGTAATTTTGATCTTTAATCGACGTTGTGAGTACCTTTCGAGTGTCTATAACGAACTATACATATGAGGTCCTAAACATTGATTTTCTAATCGAGTGTTAAACAACCTTGTGAGTACCTTTCTAGTGTCTACAACGAACTATACATATGTGGTCCTACACTTAAATTTTAAATTAGTGTGTAATTTTGGTCTTTAATCGACGTTGTGAGAACCTTTCGAATGTCTAGAACGAACTATACATATGAGGTCCTACACTTAGATTTGCATATAGTGTGTAATATTGGTCTTTAATCGACGTTGTGAGAACCTTTCGAGTGTCTACAACGAACTATACATATGAGGTCCTACACTTAAATTTTAAATTAGTGTGTAATTTTGGTCTTTAATCGACGTTGTGAGTACCTTTCGAGTGTCTACAACGAACTATACATATGAGGTCCTACACTTAGATTTTCATATAGTGTGTAATAATGGTCTTTAATCGACGTTGTGAGTACCTTTCGAGTGTCTAGAACAAACTATACATATGAGGTCCTTAATTTTGACTTTCTAATCGTGTGCTAAACGACGTTGTGAGTACCTTTCGAGTGTTTACAACGAAATATACATATGAGGTCCTACACTTTGATTTTCTAATCGAGTGTTAAACAACCTTGTGAGTACCTTTCGAGTGTCTACAACGAACTATACATATGAGGTCTTACACTTAAATTTTAAATTAGTGTGTAATTTTGGTCTTTAATCGACGTTGTGAGAACCTATCGAGTGTCTGAAACGAACTATACATATGAGGTCCTACACTTAGATTTTCATAAAGTGTGTAATATTGGTCTTTAATCGACGTTGTGAGTACCTTTCGAGTGTCTACAACGAACTATACATATGAGGTCCTAAACATTGATTTTCTAATCGAGTGTTAAACAACCTTGTGAGTACCTTTCGAGTGTCTACAACGAACTATACATATCAGGTCCTACACTTAGATTTTCATATAGTGTGTAATAATGGTCTTTACTCGACGTTGTGAGTACCTTTCGAGTATCTAGAACAAACTATACATATGAGGTCCTTAATTTTGACTTTCTAATCGTGTTCTAAACGACGTTGTGAGTACCTTTCGAGTGTTTACAACGAACTATACATATGAGGTCCTACACTTTGATTTTCTAATCGTGTGTCAAACGACGTTGTGAGAACCTTTCGAGTGTCTACAACGAACTATACATATGAGGTCCAACACTTAAATTTTAAATAAGTGTGTAATTTTGGTCTTTAATCGACGTTGTGAGAACCTTTCGAGTGTCTACAACGAACTATACATATGAGGTCCTTCACTTAGATTTTCACATAGTGTGTTATATTGGTCTTTAATCGACGTTGTGAGTACCTTTCGACTGTCTAGAACGAACTATACATATGAGGTCCTACACTTAGATTTTCATATAGTGTGTAATATTGGTCTTTAATCGACGTTGTGAGTACCTTTCGAGTGTCTACAATGAACTATACATATGAGGTCCTTCACTTAGATTTTCACATAGTGTGTTATATTGTTCTTTAATCGACGTTGTGAGTACCTTTCGACTGTCTAGAACGAACTATACATATGAGGTCCTACACTTAGATTTTCATATAGTGTGTAATATTGGTCTTTAATCGACGTTGTGAGTACCTTTCGAGTGTCTACAACGAACTATACATATGAGGTCCTTCACTTAATTTTCACATAGTGTGTTATATTGGTCTTTAATCGACGTTGTGAGTACCTTTCGACTGTCTACAACAAACTATACATATGAGGTCCTACACTTAGATTTTCATATAGTGTGTAATATTGGTCTTTAATCGACGTTGTGAGTACCTCTCGAGTGTCTACAACGAACTATACATATGAGGTCCTACACTTTGATTTTCTAATCGTGTGTCAAACGACGTTGTGAGAACCTTTCGAGTGTCTAGAACGAACTATACATATGAGGTCCTACACTTAAATTTTAAATTAGTGTGTAATTTTGATCTTTAATCGACGTTGTGAGAACCTTTCGAGTGTCTACAACGAACTATACATATGAGATCCTTCACTTAGATTTTCATATAGTGTGTAATATTGCTCTTTAATCGACGTTGTGAGTACCTTTCGAGTGTCTATAACGAACTATACATATGAGGTCCTAAACATTGATTTTCTAATCGAGTGTTAAACAACCTTGTGAGTACCTTTCTAGTGTCTACAACGAACTATACATATGAGGTCCTACACTTAAATTTTAAATTAGTGTGTAATTTTGGTCTTTAATCGACGTTGTGAGAACCTTTCGAATGTCTAGAACGAACTATACATATGAGGTCCTACACTTAGATTTGCATATAGTGTGTAATATTGGTCTTTAATCGACGTTGTGAGTACCTTTCGAGTGTCTACAACGAACTATACATATGAGGTTTTACACTTAGATTTTCATATAGTGTGTAATATTGGTCTTTAATCGACGTTGTGAGTACCTTTCGAGTGTCTACAACGAACTATACATATGAGGTCCTAAACATTGATTTTCTAATCGAGTGTTAAACAACATTGTGAGTACCTTTCGAGTGTCTACAACGAACTATACATATGAGGTCCTACACTTAAATTTTAAATTAGTGTGTAATTTTGGTCTTTAATCGACGTTGTGAGTACCTTTCGAGTGTCTACAACGAACTATACATATGAGGTCCTACACTTAGATTTTCATATAGTGTGTAATAATGGTCTTTAATCGACGTTGTGAGTACCTTTCGAGTATCTAGAACAAACTATACATATGAGGTCCTTAATTTTGACTTTCTAATCGTGTGCTAAACGACGTTGTGAGTACCTTTCGAGTGTTTACTACGAACTATACATATGAGGTCCAACACTTAAATTTTAAATTAGTGTGTAATTTTGGTCTTTAATCGACGTTTTGAGAACCTTTCGAGTGTCTAGAACGAACTATACATATGAGGTCCTACACTTAGATTTTCATAAAGTGTGTAATATTGGTCTTTAATCGACGTTGTGAGTACCTTTCGAGTGTCTACAACGAACTATACATATGAGGTCCTTCACTTAGATTTTCACAAAGTGTGTTATATTGGTCTTTAATCGACGTTGTGAGTACCTTTCGACTGTCTACAACGAACTATACATATGAGGTCCTACACTTAGATTTTCATATAGTGTGTAATATTGGTCTTTAATCGACGTTGTGAGTACCTCTCGAGTGTCTACAACGAAATATACATATGAGGTCCTACACTTAGATTTTCATATAGTGTGTAATATTGGTCTTTAATCGACGTTGTGAGTACCTTTCGAGTGTTTACAACGAACTATACATATGAGGTCCTACACTTTGATTTTCTAATCGTGTGTCAAACGACGTTGTGAGAACCTTTCGAGTGTCTAGAACGAACTATACATATGAGGTCCTACACTTAAATTTTAAATTAGTGTGTAATTTTGGTCTTTAATCGACGTTGTGAGTACCTTTCGAGTGTCTAGAACAAACTATACATATGAGGTCCTTAATTTTGACTTTCTTATCGTGTGTTAAACGACGTTGTGAGAACCTTTCGAGTATCTAGAACGAACTATACATATTAGGTCCTACACTTAAATTTTCATATAGTGTGTAATATTGGTCTTTATTTGACGTTGTGAGTACCTTTCGAGTGTCTACAACGAACTATACATATGAGGTCCTACACTTATATTTTCATATAGTGTGTAATATTGGTCTTTAATCGACGTTGTGAGTACCTTTCGAGGGTTTACAACGAACTATACATATGAGGTCCTACACTTTGATTTTCTAATCGTGTGTCAAACGACGTTGTGAGAACCTTTCGAGTGTCTAGAACGAACTATACATATGAGGTCCTACACTTAAATTTTAAATTAGTGTGTAATTTTGATCTTTAATCGACGTTGTGAGAACCTTTCGAGTGTCTACAACGAACTATACATATGAGATCCTTCACTTAGATTTTCATATAGTGTGTAATATTGCTCTTTAATCGACGTTGTGAGTACCTTTCGAGTGTCTATAACGCACTATACATATGAGGTCCTAAACATTGATTTTCTAATCGAGTGTTAAACAACCTTGTGAGTACCTTTCTAGTGTCTACAACGAACTATACATATGAGGTCCTACACTTAAATTTTAAATTAGTGTGTAATTTTGGTCTTTAATCGACGTTGTGAGAACCTTTCGAATGTCTAGAACGAACTATACATATGAGGTCCTACACTTAGATTTGCATATAGTGTGTAATATTGGTCTTTAATCGACGTTGTGAGAACCTTTCGAGGGTCTAGAACGAACTATACATATGAGGTCCTACACTTAGATTTTAATATAGTGTGTAATATTGGTCTTTAATCGACGTTGTGAGTACCTTTCGAGTGTTTACAACGAACTATACATATGAGGTCCTACACTTAAATTTTAAATTAGTGTGTAATTTTGGTCTTTAATCGACGTTGTGAGTACCTTTTGAGTGTCTACAACGAACTATACATATGAGGTCCTACACTTAGATTTTCATATAGTGTGTAATATTGGTCTTTAATCGACGTTGTGAGTACCTTTCGAGTGTCTACAACGAACTATACATATGAGGTCCTACACTTAAATTTTAAATTAGTGTGTAATTTTGGTATTTAATCGACGTTGTGAGTACCTTTCGAGTGTCTACAACGAACTATACATATGAGGTCCTACACTTAGATTTTCATATAGTGTGTAATATTGGTCTTCAATCGACCTTGTAAGTACCTTTCGAATGTCTAGAACAAACTATACATATGAGGTCCTTAATTTTGACTATCTAATCGTGTGTTAAACGACGTTGTGAGTACCTTTCGAGTGTCTACAACGAACTATACATATGAGGTCCTACACTTTGATTTTCTAATCGTGTGTCAAACGACGTTGTGAGAACCTTTCGAGTGTCTACAACGAACTATACATATGAGGTCCTACACTTAAATTTTAAATTAGTGTGTAATTTTGGTCTTTAATCGACGTTGTGAGAACCTTTCGAGTGTCTAGAACGAACTATACATATGAGGTCCTTAATTTTGACTTTCTTATCGTGTGCTAAACGACGTTGTGAGTACCTTTCGAGTGTTTACAACGAACTATACATATGAGGTCCTACACTTTGATTTTCTAATCGTGTGTCAAACGACGTTGTGAGAACCTTTCGAGTGTCTACAACGAACTATACATATGAGGTCCTACACTTAAATTTTAAATTAGTGTGTAATTTTGGTCTTTAATCGACGTTGTGAGAACCTTTCGAGTGTCTAGAACGAACTATACATATGAGGTCCTACACTTAGATTTTCATATAGTGTGTAATATTGGTCTTTAATCGACGTTGTGAGTACCTTTCGAGTGTTTACAACGAACTATACATATGAGGTCCTACACTTAAATTTTAAATTAGTGTGTAATTTTGGTCTTTAATCGACGTTGTGAGTACCCTTCGAGTGTCTAGAACAAACTATACATATGAGGTCCTTAATTTTGACTTTCTAATCGTGTGTTAAACGACGTTGTGAGAACCTTTCGAGTGTCTAGAACGAACTATACATATGAGGTCCTACACTTAAATTTTCATATAGTGTGTAATATTGGTCTTTATTTGACGTTGTGAGTACCTTTCGAGTGTCTACAACGAACTATACATATGAGGTCCTACACTTAGATTTTCATATAGTGTGTAATATTGGTCTTTAATCGACGTTGTGAGTACCTTTCGAGGGTTTACAACGAACTATACATATGAGGTCCTACACTTTGATTTTCTAATCGTGTGTCAAACGACGTTGTGAGAACCTTTCGAGTGTCTAGAACGAACTATACATATGAGGTCCTACACTTAAATTTTAAATTAGTGTGTAATTTTGATCTTTAATCGACGTTGTGAGAACCTTTCGAGTGTCTACAACGAACTATACATATGAGATCCTTCACTTAGATTTTCATATAGTGTGTAATATTGCTCTTTAATCGACGTTGTGAGTACCTTTCGAGTGTCTATAACGAACTATACATATGAGGTCCTAAACATTGATTTTCTAATCGAGTGTTAAACAGTCTTGTGAGTACCTTTCTAGTGTCTACAACGAACTATACATATGAGGTCCTACACTTAAATTTTAAATTAGTGTGTAATTTTGGTCTTTAATCGACGTTGTGAGTACCTTTCGAGTGTCTACAACGAACTATACATATGAGGTCCTACACTTAGATTTTCATATAGTGTGTAATAATGGTCTTTAATCGACGTTGTGAGTACTTTCGAGTATCTAGAACAAACTATACATATGAGGTCCTTAATTTTGACTTTCTAATCGTGTGCTAAACGACGTTGTGAGTACCTTTCGAGTGTTTACTACGAACTGTACATATGAGGTCCAACACTTAAATTTTAAATTAGTGTGTAATTTTGGTCTTTAATCGACGTTGTGAGAACCTTTCGAGTGTCTAGAACGAACTATACATATGAGGTCCTTCACTTAGATTTTCACATAGTGTGTTATATTGGTCTTTAATCGACGTTGTGAGTACCTTTCGACTGTCTAGAACGAACTATACATATGAGGTCCTAAACTTAGATTTTCACATAGTGTGTTATATTGGTCTTTAATCGACGTTGTGAGTACCTTTCGACTGTCTAGAACGAACTATACATATGAGGTCCTAAACTTAGATTTTCATATAGTGTGTAATATTGGTCTTTAATCGACGTTGTGAGTACCTTTCGAGTGTCTACAACGAACTATACATATGAGGTCCTTCACTTAGATTTTCACATAGTGTGTTATATTGGTCTTTAATCGACGTTGTGAGTACCTTTCGACTGTCTACAACGAACTATACATATGAGGTCCTACACTTAGATTTTCATATAGTGTGTAATATTGGTCTTTAATCGACGTTGTGAGTACCTCTCGAGTGTCTACAACGAACTATACATATGAGGTCCTACACTTAGATTTTCATATAGTGTGTAATATTGGTCTTTAATCGACGTTGTGAGTACCTTTCGAGTGTTTACAACGAACTATACATATGAGGTCCTACACTTTGATTTTCTAATCGTGTGTCAAACGACGTTGTGAGAACCTTTCGAGTGTCTAAAACGAACTATACATATGAGGTCCTACACTTAAATTTTAAATTAGTGTGTAATTTTGGTCTTTAATCGACGTTGTGAGTACCTTTCGAGTGTCTAGAACAAACTATACATATGAGGTCCTTAATTTTGACTTTCTTATCGTGTGTTAAACGACGTTGTGAGAACCTTTCGAGTATCTAGAACGAACTATACATATGAGGTCCTACACTTAAATTTTCATATAGTGTGTAATATTGGTCTTTATTTGACGTTGTGAGTACCTTTCGAGTGTCTACAACGAACTATACATATGAGGTCCTACACTTAGATTTTCATATAGTGTGTAATATTGGTCTTTAATCGACGTTGTGAGTACCTTTCGAGGGTTTACAACGAACTATACATATGAGGTCCTACACTTTGATTTTCTAATCGTGTGTCAAACGACGTTGTGAGAACCTTTCGAGTGTCTAGAACGAACTATACATATGAGGTCCTAAACTTAAATTTTAAATTAGTGTGTAATTTTGATCTTTAATCGACGTTGTGAGAACCTTTCGAGTGTCTACAACGAACTATACATATGAGATCCTTCACTTAGATTTTCATATAGTGTGTAATATTGCTCTTTAATCGACGTTGTGAGTACCTTTCGAGTGTCTATAACGAACTATACATATGAGGTCCTAAACATTGATTTTCTAATCGAGTGTTAAACAGTCTTGTGAGTACCTTTCTAGTGTCTACAACGAACTATACATATGAGGTCCTACACTTAAATTTTAAATTAGTGTGTAATTTTGGTCTTTAATCGACGTTGTGAGTACCTTTCGAGTGTCTACAACGAACTATACATATGAGGTCCTACACTTAGATTTTCATATAGTGTGTAATAATGGTCTTTAATCGACGTTGTGAGTACCTTTCGAGTATCTAGAACAAACTATACATATGAGGTCCTTAATTTTGACTTTCTAATCGTGTGCTAAACGACGTTGTGAGTACCTTTCGAGTGTTTACTACGAACTATACATATGAGGTCCAACACTTAAATTTTAAATTAGTGTGTAATTTTGGTCTTTAATCGACGTTGTGAGAACCTTTCGAGTGTCTAGAACGAACTATACATATGAGGTCCTACACTTAGATTTTCATAAAGTGTGTAATATTGGTCTTTAATCGACGTTGTGAGTACCTTTCGAGTGTCTACAACGAACTATACATATAAGGTCCTTCACTTAGATTTTCACATAGTGTGTTATATTGGTCTTTAATTGACGTTGTGAGTACCTTTCGACTGTCTAGAACGAACTATACATATGAGGTCCTAAACTTAGATTTTCATATAGTGTGTAATATTGGTCTTTAATCGACGTTGTGAGTACCTTTCGAGTGTCTACAACGAACTATACATATGAGGTCCTTCACTTAGATTTTCACATAGTGTGTTATATTGGTCTTTAATCGACGTTGTGAGTACCTTTCGACTGTCTACAACGAACTATACATATGAGGTCCTACACTTAGATTTTCATATAGTGTGTAATATTGGTCTTTAATCGACGTTGTGAGTACCTCTCGAGTGTCTACAACGAACTATACATATGAGGTCCTGCACTTAGATTTTCATATAGTGTGTAATATTGGTCTTTAATCGACGTTGTGAGTACCTTTCGAGTGTTTACAACGAACTATACATATGAGGTCCTTAATTTTGACTTTCTAATCGTGTGTTAAACGACGTTGTGAGAACCTTTCGAGTGTCTAGAACGAACTATACATATGAGGTCCTACACTTAAATTTTCATATAGTGTGTAATATTGGTCTTTATTTGACGTTGTGAGTACCTTTCGAGTGTCTACAACGAACTATACATATGAGGTCCTACACTTAGATTTTCATATAGTGTGTAATATTGGTCTTTAATCGACGTTGTGAGTACCTTTCGAGGGTTTACAACGAACTATACATATGAGGTCCTACACTTTGATTTTCTAATCGTGTGTCAAACGACGTTGTGAGAACCTTTCGAGTGTCTAGAACGAACTATACATATGAGGTCCTACACTTAAATTTTAAATTAGTGTGTAATTTTGATCTTTAATCGACGTTGTGAGAACCTTTCGAGTGTCTACAACGAACTATACATATGAGATCCTTCACTTAGATTTTCATATAGTGTGTAATATTGCTCTTTAATCGACGTTGTGAGTACCTTTCGAGTGTCTATAACGAACTATACATATGAGGTCCTAAACATTGATTTTCTAATCGAGTGTTAAACAGTCTTGTGAGTACCTTTCTAGTGTCTACAACGAACTATACATATGAGGTCCTACACTTAAATTTTAAATTAGTGTGTAATTTTGGTCTTTAATCGACGTTGTGAGTACCTTTCGAGTGTCTACAACGAACTATACATATGAGGTCCTACACTTAGATTTTCATATAGTGTGTAATAATGGTCTTTAATCGACGTTGTGAGTACTTTCGAGTATCTAGAACAAACTATACATATGAGGTCCTTAATTTTGACTTTCTAATCGTGTGCTAAACGACGTTGTGAGTACCTTTCGAGTGTTTACTACGAACTATACATATGAGGTCCAACACTTAAATTTTAAATTAGTGTGTAATTTTGGTCTTTAATCGACGTTGTGAGAACCTTTCGAGTGTCTAGAACGAACTATACATATGAGGTCCTACACTTAGATTTTCATAAAGTGTGTAATATTGGTCTTTAATCGACGTTGTGAGTACCTTTCGAGTGTCTACAACGAACTATACATATGAGGTCCTTCACTTAGATTTTCACATAGTGTGTTATATTGGTCTTTAATCGACGTTGTGAGTACCTTTCGACTGTCTAGAACGAACTATACATATGAGGTCCTAAACTTAGATTTTCATATAGTGTGTAATATTGGTCTTTAATCGACGTTGTGAGTACCTTTCGAGTGTCTACAACGAACTATACATATGAGGTCCTTCACTTAGATTTTCACATAGTGTGTTATATTGGTCTTTAATCGACGTTGTGAGTACCTTTCGACTGTCTACAACGAACTATACATATGAGGTCCTACACTTAGATTTTCATATAGTGTGTAATATTGGTCTTTAATCGACGTTGTGAGTACCTCTCGAGTGTCTACAACGAACTATACATATGAGGTCCTACACTTAGATTTTCATATAGTGTGTAATATTGGTCTTTAATCGACGTTGTGAGTACCTTTCGAGTGTTTACAACGAACTATACATATGAGGTCCTACACTTTGATTTTCTAATCGTGTGTCAAACGACGTTGTGAGAACCTTTCGAGTGTCTAAAACGAACTATACATATGAGGTCCTACACTTAAATTTTAAATTAGTGTGTAATTTTGGTCTTTAATCGACGTTGTGAGTACCTTTCGAGTGTCTAGAACAAACTATACATATGAGGTCCTAAATTTTGACTTTCTTATCGTGTGTTAAACGACGTTGTGAGAACCTTTCGAGTATCTAGAACGAACTATACATATGAGGTCCTACACTTAAATTTTCATATAGTGTGTAATATTGGTCTTTATTTGACGTTGTGAGTACCTTTCGAGTGTCTACAACGAACTATACATATGAGGTCCTACACTTAGATTTTCATATAGTGTGTAATATTGGTCTTTAATCGACGTTGTGAGTACCTTTCGAGGGTTTACAACGAACTATACATATGAGGTCCTACAATTTGATTTTCTAATCGTGTGTCAAACGACGTTGTGAGAACCTTTCGAGTGTCTAGAACGAACTATACATATGAGGTCCTAAACTTAAATTTTAAATTAGTGTGTAATTTTGATCTTTAATCGACGTTGTGAGAACCTTTCGAGTGTCTACAACGAACTATACATATGAGATCCTTCACTTAGATTTTCATATAGTGTGTAATATTGCTCTTTAATCGACGTTGTGAGTACCTTTCGAGTGTCTATAACGAACTAGACATATGAGGTCCTAAACATTGATTTTCTAATCGAGTGTTAAACAGTCTTGTGAGTACCTTTCTAGTGTCTACAACGAACTATACATATGAGGTCCTACACTTAAATTTTAAATTAGTGTGTAATTTTGGTCTTTAATCGACGTTGTGAGTACCTTTCGAGTGTCTACAACGAACTATACATATGAGGTCCTACACTTAGATTTTCATATAGTGTGTAATAATGGTCTTTAATCGACGTTGTGAGTACCTTTCGAGTATCTAGAACAAACTATACATATGAGGTCCTTAATTTTGACTTTCTAATCGTGTGCTAAACGACGTTGTGAGTACCTTTCGAGTGTTTACTACGAACTATACATATGAGGTCCAACACTTAAATTTTAAATTAGTGTGTAATTTTGGTCTTTAATCGACGTTGTGAGAACCTTTCGAGTGTCTAGAACGAACTATACATATGAGGTCCTACACTTAGATTTTCATAAAGTGTGTAATATTGGTCTTTAATCGACGTTGTGAGTACCTTTCGAGTGTCTACAACGAACTATACATATAAGGTCCTTCACTTAGATTTTCACATAGTGTGTTATATTGGTCTTTAATTGACGTTGTGAGTACCTTTCGACTGTCTAGAACGAACTATACATATGAGGTCCTAAACTTAGATTTTCATATAGTGTGTAATATTGGTCTTTAATCGACGTTGTGAGTACCTTTCGAGTGTCTACAACGAACTATACATATGAGGTCCTTCACTTAGATTTTCACATAGTGTGTTATATTGGTCTTTAATCGACGTTGTGAGTACCTTTCGACTGTCTAGAACGAACTATACATATGAGGTCCTAAACTTAGATTTTCATATAGTGTGTAATATTGGTCTTTAATCGACGTTGTGAGTACCTTTCGAGTGTCTACAACGAACTATACATATGAGGTCCTTCACTTAGATTTTCACATAGTGTGTTATATTGGTCTTTAATCGACGTTGTGAGTACCTTTCGACTGTCTACAACGAACTATACATATGAGGTCCTACACTTAGATTTTCATATAGTGTGTAATATTGGTCTTTAATCGACGTTGTGAGTACCTCTCGAGTGTCTACAACGAACTATACATATGAGGTCCTACACTTAGATTTTCATATAGTGTGTAATATTGGTCTTTAATCGACGTTGTGAGTACCTTTCGAGTGTTTACAACGAACTATACATATGAGGTCCTACACTTAAATTTTAAATTAGTGTGTAATTTTGGTCTTTAATCGACGTTGTGAGTACCCTTCGAGTGTCTAGAACAAACTATACATATGAGGTCCTTAATTTTGACTTTCTAATCGTGTGTTAAACGACGTTGTGAGTACCTTTCGAGTGTCTAGAACGAACTATACATATGAGGTCCTACACTTAAATTTTCATATAGTGTGTAATATTGGTCTTTATTTGACGTTGTGAGTACCTTTCGAGTGTCTAGAACGAACTATACATATGAGGTCCTACACTTAGATTTTCATATAGTGTGTAATATTGGTCTTTAATCGACGTTGTGAGTACCTTTCGAGGGTTTACAACGAACTATACATATGAGGTCCTACACTTTGATTTTCTAATCGTGTGTCAAACGACGTTGTGAGAACCTTTCGAGTGTCTAGAACGAACTATACATATGAGGTCCAACACTTAAATTTTAAATTAGTGTGTAATTTTGGTCTTTAATCGACGTTGTGAGAACCTTTCGAGTGTCTAGAACGAACTATACATATGAGGTCCTACACTTAGATTTTCATAAAGTGTGTAATATTGGTCTTTAATCGACGTTGTGAGTACCTTTCGAGTGTCTACAACGAACTATACATATGAGGTCCTTCACTTAGATTTTCACATAGTGTGTTATATTGGTCTTTAATCGACGTTGTGAGTACCTTTCGACTGTCTAGAACGAACTATACATATGAGGTCCTAAACTTAGATTTTCATATAGTGTGTAATATTGGTCTTTAATCGACGTTGTGAGTACCTTTCGAGTGTCTACAACGAACTATACATATGAGGTCCTTCACTTAGATTTTCACATAGTGTGTTATATTGGTCTTTAATCGACGTTGTGAGTACCTTTCGACTGTCTACAACGAACTATACATATGAGGTCCTACACTTAGATTTTCATATAGTGTGTAATATTGGTCTTTAATCGACGTTGTGAGTACCTCTCGAGTGTCTACAACGAACTATACATATGAGGTCCTACACTTAGATTTTCATATAGTGTGTAATATTGGTCTTTAATCGACGTTGTGAGTACCTTTCGAGTGTTTACAACGAACTATACATATGAGGTCCTACACTTTGATTTTCTAATCGTGTGTCAAACGACGTTGTGAGAACCTTTCGAGTGTCTAAAACGAACTATACATATGAGGTCCTACACTTAAATTTTAAATTAGTGTGTAATTTTGGTCTTTAATCGACGTTGTGAGTACCTTTCGAGTGTCTAGAACAAACTATACATATGAGGTCCTTAATTTTGACTTTCTTATCGTGTGTTAAACGACGTTGTGAGAACCTTTCGAGTATCTAGAACGAACTATACATATGAGGTCCTACACTTAAATTTTCATATAGTGTGTAATATTGGTCTTTATTTGACGTTGTGAGTACCTTTCGAGTGTCTACAACGAACTATACATATGAGGTCCTACACTTAGATTTTCATATAGTGTGTAATATTGGTCTTTAATCGACGTTGTGAGTACCTTTCGAGGGTTTACAACGAACTATACATATGAGGTCCTACACTTTGATTTTCTAATCGTGTGTCAAACGACGTTGTGAGAACCTTTCGAGTGTCTAGAACGAACTATACATATGAGGTCCTAAACTTAAATTTTAAATTAGTGTGTAATTTTGATCTTTAATCGACGTTGTGAGAACCTTTCGAGTGTCTACAACGAACTATACATATGAGATCCTTCACTTAGATTTTCATATAGTGTGTAATATTGCTCTTTAATCGACGTTGTGAGTACCTTTCGAGTGTCTATAACGAACTAGACATATGAGGTCCTAAACATTGATTTTCTAATCGAGTGTTAAACAGTCTTGTGAGTACCTTTCTAGTGTCTACAACGAACTATACATATGAGGTCCTACACTTAAATTTTAAATTAGTGTGTAATTTTGGTCTTTAATCGACGTTGTGAGTACCTTTCGAGTGTCTACAACGAACTATACATATGAGGTCCTACACTTAGATTTTCATATAGTGTGTAATAATGGTCTTTAATCGACGTTGTGAGTACCTTTCGAGTATCTAGAACAAACTATACATATGAGGTCCTTAATTTTGACTTTCTAATCGTGTGCTAAACGACGTTGTGAGTACCTTTCGAGTGTTTACTACGAACTATACATATGAGGTCCAACACTTAAATTTTAAATTAGTGTGTAATTTTGGTCTTTAATCGACGTTGTGAGAACCTTTCGAGTGTCTAGAACGAACTATACATATGAGGTCCTACACTTAGATTTTCATAAAGTGTGTAATATTGGTCTTTAATCGACGTTGTGAGTACCTTTCGAGTGTCTACAACGAACTATACATATAAGGTCCTTCACTTAGATTTTCACATAGTGTGTTATATTGGTCTTTAATTGACGTTGTGAGTACCTTTCGACTGTCTAGAACGAACTATACATATGAGGTCCTAAACTTAGATTTTCATATAGTGTGTAATATTGGTCTTTAATCGACGTTGTGAGTACCTTTCGAGTGTCTACAACGAACTATACATATGAGGTCCTTCACTTAGATTTTCACATAGTGTGTTATATTGGTCTTTAATCGACGTTGTGAGTACCTTTCGACTGTCTACAACGAACTATACATATGAGGTCCTACACTTAGATTTTCATATAGTGTGTAATATTGGTCTTTAATCGACGTTGTGAGTACCTCTCGAGTGTCTACAACGAACTATACATATGAGGTCCTACACTTAGATTTTCATATAGTGTGTAATATTGGTCTTTAATCGACGTTGTGAGTACCTTTCGAGTGTTTACAACGAACTATACCTATGAGGTCCTACACTTAAATTTTAAATTACTGTGTAATTTTGGTCTTTAATCGACGTTGTGAGTACCTTTCGAGTGTTTACAACGAACTATACATATGAGGTCCTACACTTTGATTTTCTAATCGTGTGTCAAACGACGTTGTGAGAACCTTTCGAGTGTCTAGAACGAACTATACATATGAGGTCCTACACTTAAATTTTAAATTAGTGTGTAATTTTGGTCTTTAATCGACGTTGTGAGTACCTTTCGAGTGTCTAGAACAAACTATACATATGAGGTCCTTAATTTTGACTTTCTTATCGTGTGTTAAACGACGTTGTGAGAACCTTTCGAGTATCTAGAACGAACTATACATATGAGGTCCTACACTTATATTTTCATATAGTGTGTAATATTGGTCTTTAATCGACGTTGTGAGTACCTTTCGAGGGTTTACAACGAACTATACATATGAGGTCCTACACTTTGATTTTCTAATCGTGTGTCAAACGACGTTGTGAGAACCTTTCGAGTGTCTAGAACGAACTATACATATGAGGTCCTACACTTAAATTTTAAATTAGTGTGTAATTTTGATCTTTAATCGACGTTGTGAGAACCTTTCGAGTGTCTACAACGAACTATACATATGAGATCCTTCACTTAGATTTTCATATAGTGTGTAATATTGCTCTTTAATCGACGTTGTGAGTACCTTTCGAGTGTCTATAACGAACTATACATATGAGGTCCTAAACATTGATTTTCTAATCGAGTGTTAAACAACCTTGTGAGTACCTTTCTAGTGTCTACAACGAACTATACATATGAGGTCCTACACTTAAATTTTAAATTAGTGTGTAATTTTGGTCTTTAATCGACGTTGTGAGAACCTTTCGAATGTCTAGAACGAACTATACATATGAGGTCCTACACTTAGATTTGCATATAGTGTGTAATATTGGTCTTTAATCGACGTTGTGAGTACCTTTCGAGTGTTTACAACGAACTATACATATGAGGTCCTACACTTAAATTTTAAATTAGTGTGTAATTTTGGTCTTTAATCGACGTTGTGAGTACCCTTCGAGTGTCTAGAACAAACTATACATATGAGGTCCTTAATTTTGACTTTCTAATCGTGTGTTAAACGACGTTGTGAGTACCTTTCGAGTGTCTAGAACGAACTATACATATGAGGTCCTACACTTAAATTTTCATATAGTGTGTAATATTGGTCTTTATTTGACGTTGTGAGTACCTTTCGAGTGTCTAGAACGAACTATACATATGAGGTCCTACACTTAGATTTTCATATAGTGTGTAATATTGGTCTTTAATCGACGTTGTGAGTACCTTTCGAGGGTTTACAACGAACTATACATATGAGGTCCTACACTTTGATTTTCTAATCGTGTGTCAAACGACGTTGTGAGAACCTTTCGAGTGTCTAGAACGAACTATACATATGAGGTCCTACACTTAAATTTTAAATTAGTGTGTAATTTTGATCTTTAATCGACGTTGTGAGAACCTTTCGAGTGTCTACAACGAACTATACATATGAGATCCTTCACTTAGATTTTCATATAGTGTGTAATATTGCTCTTTAATCGACGTTGTGAGTACCTTTCGAGTGTCTATAACGAACTATACATATGAGGTCCTAAACATTGATTTTCTAATCGAGTGTTAAACAACCTTGTGAGTACCTTTCTAGTGTCTACAACGAACTATACATATGAGGTCCTACACTTAAATTTTAAATTAGTGTGTAATTTTGGTCTTTAATCGACGTTGTGAGAACCTTTCGAATGTCTAGAACGAACTATACATATGAGGTCCTACACTTAGATTTGCATATAGGGTGTAATATTGGTCTTTAATCGACGTTGTGAGTACCTTTCGAGTGTTTACAACGAACTATACATATGAGGTCCTACACTTAAATTTTAAATTAGTGTGTAATTTTGGTCTTTAATCGACGTTGTGAGTACCCTTCGAGTGTCTAGAACAAACTATACATATGAGGTCCTTAATTTTGACTTTCTAATCGTGTGTTAAACGACGTTGTGAGAACCTTTCGAGTGTCTAGAACGAACTATACATATGAGGTCCTACACTTAAATTTTCATATAGTGTGTAATATTGGTCTTTATTTGACGTTGTGAGTACCTTTCGAGTGTCTACAACGAACTATACATATGAGGTCCTACACTTAGATTTTCATATAGTGTGTAATATTGGTCTTTAATCGACGTTGTGAGTACCTTTCGAGGGTTTACAACGAACTATACATATGAGGTCCTACACTTTGATTTTCTAATCGTGTGTCAAACGACGTTGTGAGAACCTTTCGAGTGTCTAGAACGAACTATACATATGAGGTCCTACACTTAAATTTTAAATTAGTGTGTAATTTTGATCTTTAATCGACGTTGTGAGAACCTTTCGAGTGTCTACAACGAACTATACATATGAGATCCTTCACTTAGATTTTCATATAGTGTGTAATATTGCTCTTTAATCGACGTTGTGAGTACCTTTCGAGTGTCTATAACGAACTATACATATGAGGTCCTAAACATTGATTTTCTAATCGAGTGTTAAACAGTCTTGTGAGTACCTTTCTAGTGTCTACAACGAACTATACATATGAGGTCCTACACTTAAATTTTAAATTAGTGTGTAATTTTGGTCTTTAATCGACGTTGTGAGTACCTTTCGAGTGTCTACAACGAACTATACATATGAGGTCCTACACTTAAATTTTAAATTAGTGTGTAATTTTGATCTTTAATCGACGTTGTGAGAACCTTTCGAGTGTCTACAACGAACTATACATATGAGATCCTTCACTTAGATTTTCATATAGTGTGTAATATTGCTCTTTAATCGACGTTGTGAGTACCTTTCGAGTGTCTATAACGAACTATACATATGAGGTCCTAAACATTGATTTTCTAATCGAGTGTTAAACAACCTTGTGAGTACCTTTCTAGTGTCTACAACGAACTATACATATGAGGTCCTACACTTAAATTTTAAATTAGTGTGTAATTTTGGTCTTTAATCGACGTTGTGAGAACCTTTCGAATGTCTAGAACGAACTATACATATGAGGTCCTACACTTAGATTTGCATATAGTGTGTAATATTGGTCTTTAATCGACGTTGTGAGAACCTTTCGAGTGTCTAGAACGAACTATACATATGAGGTCCTACACTTAGATTTTAATATAGTGTGTAATATTGGTCTTTAATCGACGTTGTGAGTACCTTTCGAGTGTTTACAACGAACTATACATATGAGGTCCTACACTTAAATTTTAAATTAGTGTGTAATTTTGGTCTTTAATCGACGTTGTGAGTACCTTTTGAGTGTCTACAACGAACTATACATATGAGGTCCTACACTTAGATTTTCATATAGTGTGTAATATTGGTCTTTAATCGACGTTGTGAGTACCTTTCGAGTGTCTACAACGAACTATACATATGAGGTCCTACACTTAAATTTTAAATTAGTGTGTAATTTTGGTATTTAATCGACGTTGTGAGTACCTTTCGAGTGTCTACAACGAACTATACATATGAGGTCCTACACTTAGATTTTCATATAGTGTGTAATATTGGTCTTCAATCGACGTTGTAAGTACCTTTCGAATGTCTAGAACAAACTATACATATGAGGTCCTTAATTTTGACTATCTAATCGTGTGTTAAACGACGTTGTGAGTACCTTTCGAGTGTCTACAACGAACTATACATATGAGGTCCTACACTTTGATTTTCTAATCGTGTGTCAAACGACGTTGTGAGAACCTTTCGAGTGTCTACAACGAACTATACATATGAGGTCCTACACTTAAATTTTAAATTAGTGTGTAATTTTGGTCTTTAATCGACGTTGTGAGAACCTTTCGAGTGTCTAGAACGAACTATACATATGAGGTCCTTAATTTTGACTTTCTTATCGTGTGCTAAACGACGTTGTGAGTACCTTTCGAGTGTTTACAACGAACTATTCATATGAGGTCCTACACTTTGATTTTCTAATCGTGTGTCAAACGACGTTGTGAGAACCTTTCGAGTGTCTACAACGAACTATACATATGAGGTCCTACACTTAAATTTTAAATTAGTGTGTAATTTTGGTCTTTAATCGACGTTGTGAGAACCTTTCGAGTGTCTAGAACGAACTATACATATGAGGTCCTACACTTAGATTTTCATAAAGTGTGTAATATTGGTCTTTAATCGACGTTGTGAGTACCTTTCAAGTGTCTACAACGAACTATACATATGAGGTCCTACACTTAGATTTTCATATAGTGTGTAATATTGGTCTTTAATCGACGTTGTGAGTACCTTTCGAGTGTCTAGAACGAACTATACATATGAGGTCCTACACTTAGATTTTCATATAGTGTGTAATATTGGTCTTTAATCAACGTTGTGAGTACCTTTCGAGTGTCTACAACGAACTATACATATGAGGTCCTACACTTAAATTTTAAATTAGTGTGTAATTTTGGTCATTAATCGACGTTGTGAGTACCTTTCGAGTGTCTACAACGAACTATACATATGAGGTCCTACACTTAGATTTTCATAAAGTGTGTAATATTGGTCTTTAATCGACGTTGTGAGTACCTCTCGAGTGTCTACAACGAACTATACATATGAGGTCCTACACTTAGATTTTCATATAGTGTGTAATATTGGTCTTTAATCGACGTTGTGAGTACCTTTCGAGTGTTTACAACGAACTATACATATGAGGTCCTACACTTAAATTTTAAATTAGTGTGTAATTTTGGTCTTTAATCGACGTTGTGAGTACCCTTCGAGTGTCTAGAACAAACTATACATATGAGGTCCTTAATTTTGACTTTCTAATCGTGTGTTAAACGACGTTGTGAGAACCTTTCGAGTGTCTAGAACGAACTATACATATGAGGTCCTACACTTAAATTTTCATATAGTGTGTAATATTGGTCTTTATTTGACGTTGTGAGTACCTTTCGAGTGTCTACAACGAACTATACATATGAGGTCCTACACTTAGATTTTCATATAGTGTGTAATATTGGTCTTTAATCGACGTTGTGAGTACCTTTCGAGGGTTTACAACGAACTATACATATGAGGTCCTACACTTTGATTTTCTAATCGTGTGTCAAACGACGTTGTGAGAACCTTTCGAGTGTCTAGAACGAACTATACATATGAGGTCCTACACTTAAATTTTAAATTAGTGTGTAATTTTGATCTTTAATCGACGTTGTGAGAACCTTTCGAGTGTCTACAACGAACTATACATATGAGATCCTTCACTTAGATTTTCATATAGTGTGTAATATTGCTCTTTAATCGACGTTGTGAGTACCTTTCGAGTGTCTATAACGAACTATACATATGAGGTCCTAAACATTGATTTTCTAATCGAGTGTTAAACAGTCTTGTGAGTACCTTTCTAGTGTCTACAACGAACTATACATATGAGGTCCTACACTTAAATTTTAAATTAGTGTGTAATTTTGGTCTTTAATCGACGTTGTGAGAACCTTTCGAATGTCTAGAACGAACTATACATATGAGGTCCTTAATTTTGACTTTCTAATCGTGTGTTAAACGACGTTGTGAGAACCTTTCGAGTGTCTAGAACGAACTATACATATGAGGTCCTACACTTAGATTTTCATATAGTGTGTAATATTGGTCTTTAATCGACGTTGTGAGTACCTTTCGACTGTTTACAACGAACTATACATATGAGGTCCTACACTTAAATTTTAAATTAGTGTGTAATTTTGGTCTTTAATCGACGTTGTGAGTACCTTTAGAGTGTTTACAACGAACTATACATATGAGGTCCTACACTTAAATTTTAAATTAGTGTGTAATTTTGGTCTTTAATCGACGTTGTGAGTACCTTTCGAGTGTCTAGAACAAACTATACATATGAGGTCCTTAATTTTGACTTTCTAATCGTGTGTTAAACGACGTTGTGAGAACCTTTCGAGTGTCTAGAACGAACTATACATATGAGGTCCTACACTTAGATTTTCATATAGTGTGTAATATTGGTCTTTAATCGACGTTGTGAGTACCTTTCGAGTGTTTACAACGAACTATACATATGAGGTCCTACACTTAAATTTTAAATTAGTGTGTAATTTTGGTCTTTAATCGACGTTGTGAGTACCTTTCGAATGTCTAGAACGAACTATACATATGAGGTCCTACACTTAGATTTTCATATAGTGTGTAATATTGGTCTTTAATCGACGTTGTGAGTACCTTTCGAGTGTCTACAACGAACTATATATATGAGGTCCTACACTTAGATTTTCATATAGTGTGTAATATTGGTCTTTAATCGACGTTGTGAGTACCTTTCGAGTGTCTACAACGAACTATACATATGAGGTCCTACACTTAGATTTTCATATAGTGTGTAATATTGGTCTTTAATCGACGTTGTGAGTACCTTTCGAGGGTTTACAACGAACTATACATATGAGGTCCTACACTTTGATTTTCTAATCGTGTGTCAAACGACGTTGTGAGAACCTTTCGAGTGTCTAGAACGAACTATACATATGAGGTCCTACACTTAAATTTTAAATTAGTGTGTAATTTTGATCTTTAATCGACGTTGTGAGAACCTTTCGAGTGTCTACAACGAACTATACATATGAGATCCTTCACTTAGATTTTCATATAGTGTGTAATATTGCTCTTTAATCGACGTTGTGAGTACCTTTCGAGTGTCTATAACGAACTATACATATGAGGTCCTAAACATTGATTTTCTAATCGAGTGTTAAACAGTCTTGTGAGTACCTTTCTAGTGTCTACAACGAACTATACATATGAGGTCCTACACTTAAATTTTAAATTAGTGTGTAATTTTGGTCTTTAATCGACGTTGTGAGAACCTTTCGAATGTCTAGAACGAACTATACATATGAGGTCCTTAATTTTGACTTTCTAATCGTGTGTTAAACGACGTTGTGAGAACCTTTCGAGTGTCTAGAACGAACTATACATATGAGGTCCTACACTTAAATTTTAAATTAGTGTGTAATTTTGATCTTTAATCGACGTTGTGAGAACCTTTCGAGTGTCTACAACGAACTATACATATGAGATCCTTCACTTAGATTTTCATATAGTGTGTAATATTGCTCTTTAATCGACGTTGTGAGTACCTTTCGAGTGTCTATAACGAACTATACATATGAGGTCCTAAACATTGATTTTCTAATCGAGTGTTAAACAGTCTTGTGAGTACCTTTCTAGTGTCTACAACGAACTATACATATGAGGTCCTACACTTAAATTTTAAATTAGTGTGTAATTTTGGTCTTTAATCGACGTTGTGAGAACCTTTCGAATGTCTAGAACGAACTATACATATGAGGTCCTTAATTTTGACTTTCTAATCGTGTGTTAAACGACGTTGTGAGAACCTTTCGAGTGTCTAGAACGAACTATACATATGAGGTCCTACACTTAGATTTTCATATAGTGTGTAATATTGGTCTTTAATCGACGTTGTGAGTACCTTTCGACTGTTTACAACGAACTATACATATGAGGTCCTACACTTAAATTTTAAATTAGTGTGTAATTTTGGTCTTTAATCGACGTTGTGAGTACCTTTAGAGTGTTTACAACGAACTATACATATGAGGTCCTACACTTAAATTTTAAATTAGTGTGTAATTTTGGTCTTTAATCGACGTTGTGAGTACCTTTCGAGTGTCTAGAACAAACTATACATATGAGGTCCTTAATTTTGACTTTCTAATCGTGTGTTAAACGACGTTGTGAGAACCTTTCGAGTGTCTAGAACGAACTATACATATGAGGTCCTACACTTAGATTTTCATATAGTGTGTAATATTGGTCTTTAATCGACGTTGTGAGTACCTTTCGAGTGTTTACAACGAACTATACATATGAGGTCCTACACTTAAATTTTAAATTAGTGTGTAATTTTGGTCTTTAATCGACGTTGTGAGTACCTTTCGAATGTCTAGAACGAACTATACATATGAGGTCCTACACTTAGATTTTCATATAGTGTGTAATATTGGTCTTTAATCGACGTTGTGAGTACCTTTCGAGTGTCTACAACGAACTATATATATGAGGTCCTACACTTAGATTTTCATATAGTGTGTAATATTGGTCTTTAATCGACGTTGTGAGTACCTTTCGAGTGTCTACAACGAACTATACATATGAGGTCCTACACTTAGATTTTCATATAGTGTGTAATATTGGTCTTTAATCGACGTTGTGAGTACCTTTCGAATG
Source organism: Leiobunum rupestre (assembly GCF_980474605.1). NCBI lineage: Eukaryota > Metazoa > Arthropoda > Arachnida > Opiliones > Sclerosomatidae > Leiobunum > Leiobunum rupestre. Next base: position 103,111 of record NC_143385.1, on the reverse strand, counting down.
TCTAGAACGAACTATACATATGAGGTCCTACACTTAGATTTTCATATAGTGTGTAATATTGGTCTTTAATCGACGTTGTGAGTACCTTTCGAGTGTCTACAACGAACTATATATATGAGGTCCTACACTTAGATTTTCATATAGTGTGTAATATTGGTCTTTAATCGACGTTGTGAGTACCTTTCGAGGGTTTACAACGAACTATACATATGAGGTCCTACACTTTGATTTTCTAATCTTGTGTCAAACGACGTTGTGAGAACCTTTCGAGTGTCTAGAACGAACTATACATATGAGGTCCTACACTTAAATTTTAAATTAGTGTGGAATTTTGATCTTTAATCGACGTTGTGAGAACCTTTCGAGTGTCTACAACGAACTATACATATGAGGTCCTACACTTAGATTTTCATATAGTGTGTAATAATGGTCTTTAATCGACGTTGTGATTACCTTTCGAGTGTCTAGAACAAACTATACATATGAGGTCCTTAATTTTGACTTTCTAATCGTGTGCTAAACGACGTTGTGAGTACCTTTCGAGTGTTTACAACGAACTATACATATGAGGTCCTACACTTTGATTTTCTAATCGTGTGTCAAACGACGTTGTGAGAACCTTTCGAGTATCTACAACGAACTATACATATGAGGTCCTACACTTAAATTTTAAATTAGTGTGTAATTTTGGTCTTTAATCAACGTTGTGAGAACCTTTCGAGTGTCTAGAACGAACTATACATATGAGGTCCTTCACTTAGATTTTCATAAAGTGTGTAATATTGGTCTTTAATCGACGTTGTGAGAACCTTTCGAGTGTCTAGAACGAACTATACATATGAGGTCCTACACTTAGATTTTCATAAAGTGTGTAATATTGGTCTTTAATCGACGTTGTGAGTACCTTTCGAGTGTCTACAACGAACTATACATATGAGGTCCTTCACTTAGATTTTCACATAGTGTGTTATATTGGTCTTTAATCGACGTTGTGAGTACCTTTCGACTGTCTACAACGAACTATACATATGAGGTCCTACACTTAAATTTTAAATTAGTGTGTAATTTTAGTCTTTAATCGACGTTGCGTTCTTTATTGCATACTATTACCATATTTTAGTTTGGGCTTACTGTATTTAAAACCATGGCGCCATCTAAACTTTGAAATAATCCTTAATTAAATATATTGATAAACGGGCTCAAGTGATGACACTTCTACTATTTTCCGTGAAGTAACGATTCTCACGTGACTTTCATTTTTCCGTGCGCGCGCACGTTTAATAAGATAACTGCACTTTGAGCAATTTTTTTACACGTAGATTTTCATAGTACTAAAAATTCTCGATAGGGGCTCGTGACGTACCGATTCTCACGTGACTCGTTCATATTTCTGTGCGCGCGCACGTTTAATAAGATAACTGAACTTTGAGCAATGGGTTTTTTCCACACGATAATAGGTTCAGAAAAATCTCGTTAGAGGTCCTCCTCCTGATAAACCGTCAGTGGGGGTTTTTTTCCACTGGTACTTAAGATATGACGTCAGTGTAGTCATGGGAATAAATTCTTAGGTGCAGTTTTCGATATCTCAATAAAGAGTTATCTACACGTCACGTAGCGTTCTTTCTTTCAGTCCTAGGGAATTGTCATTGAAGGTCACGCAGTTTTTACTCCGCTCCGTTCGTCAGCTCTATTTTACGGCATAGGCTTAAGAATTTCCGACCGTAAAATAGAAAAAAGTAAGTTTCTATTTTATTATATTTAAAATGAAATTTTTAGGCGTTCTTTTATATATAAGACAGAAAAATAGGCCTAAATTAGCTCGTGTAGGGGTAAGATTAGCGTAGAAAGTAAGTTACTATTTTTATTTTGTAGTAAACTATATATATATTTTAGACAATTTTCCAAACAATTTGCGTATTGAAAAAGCGTTTATATTGAGAATTTTAGCGTATAAATTTAACCTTATAGAGAAAATTTGGTTTAGTAGGCTTAGTGATAAATTTAGGCTTAGCATGTAGGCTATAGAAACTAGCTATATGAAACTATAGAACATATTTTGTCTAGAACAACTATGGAAAATGAAACGTATCGACTTGAAACGTTTCGTCACTGGAACAACCCACACGTCACTGAAGAAAAACTAGAGAAGGCTGGATTCTACTACATTGTACGTGGGGATGATGACGTACCAGAACTTGAACATGCCATTTCCTTCCCACGCTGTCCGTCAAGGGATAATTCACCCTCGGAAAAAAAGTACCTCTCACAAGAATGGGACATTCCGCCTACGCCAAGGGCAACTACTACTGTCGTTGACAAATGCTTCTCACCTGTACCTGAAGAAGAAGACGACGTTTGTGACTGTCCCTCATGTGACAGATGGTACTGCTGTTAGACACTACAAATACGTAAGTTAGAACTTTTAATTAAATTATTTATACAAGTTGCACTTGCAGAAGGTAGTTTCAGCCCTTTAATTGAAATTGTATATATCCCTTTCGAAATTCGAATTAATTACTATAGATAAATTACTATTTAAACGAGTAAAATGTCGAATTAGTCATAGAACCAATTTTACGTAATCATGTAAACAAGGTTCTAAAATAAAAATAAATTAAATTTAAATAACTTGTCCTTATTAATTATATTTTAGAAATTAGAAGCGCTTAGTTTTTCCAACTGCTTTTCTGATGTACCCAAAAATGGACCAACATGGACCGGAAGTACCCTAAAAGAAACCAAAGTCACCATTTTCGGCCCTGTGTACCCCATTTCGGACCAAAAGTACCCCAAACCGGACCTATTAGCTTTATTGTAATGTTAAACTCCCATAGAGATTTCCCTAAAAAGAAACAATTTGCGGTCCATTTTTGGGAACATGAAGTATTTCGGAGAGGTAAAGCTAATTCTGGAGAACGGGGTAGAGGGGAGGGGTAATGTCCACCCTCCAGAAATCTGCACGAAGAAAACTAAGTCTGGAGAACGGGGAGAAAGCGAAGGAGGAAAACAAATTCTGGAGAACGGGGGAAAGCGGAGGGGTTAAATCCATCCTCCAGAAATCTTTGCGAGGAAAACTAATTCTGGAGAACGGGGGAAAGCGGAGGGGTAAAATCCATCCTCCTGAAATCTGCGCGAGGAAAAAGTAAATAAAATTTAGAAATGTATATATCTTTGTTTTTATTATGCAATGCGCGTCGCTTTCGATTAGGATACGGGGCACGGGTAGCTGCGAATATATTCGAACTTCGCTTAACATATAGGGAAGAAGAGATAGCGCACTGATAGCTGATAATTTACGTGGCATAGAAAGCTTTACGGGGCATGGGGGGGGGGATGAGCTACGAACTGATATATAGAAAGCTTTTTACGGGGCGCTAGCTTCATTGGGCATGGGGGGCAAAAGCCTGATAGGGGGATGAGCTACGAACTGATATATAGAAAGTTTTTTCTGGGCATGGGGGACACAAGCCTTATAGGGGATATGATAGAAAGCTTTTTACGGGGCACTGAGCCTGTTACCCTTAGGGGAATGAGATTTGAGCTTCAAATCTCGTGATCCCAAGGGTAACCCTTCTCTCTGGAATAAATTTATTTATGTAAAATGTTACTTACGTGGAATCTGTTGAATATGTCGATCGGGTGATGGTGCTTGGTTTTCTGATGGGTTTTTTCTTCCTGCTGTGGTGGCCGTTCTTGCTCTTTATATGGGCAGTTTTGTTCGATGTGACCGGGTTGACGACAGGAGTAACATTTTCTTCTACCTCTGTAACCACCTCTGTTTCCACCTTTCGTTATGTTAATAACTGACTTTGCTGTTGGACGTTATAACTTTAACTTATGTAACCTTTAAACTTATATAGTTTCTGGTTAAAACCGAAAAAAATCTGCGTGTTGTAAAGTGGAAAGATATCAAAGGTCATAAGGGATAAAAAAAATTAACGTTATCAAATATTTGGTTTCCGTTTTTTCTCGAGGTCGTTTTTTTATTAAAGGGATTTACCGAACGGCCTAGAAGCTTCAACGGCGACGTTGAGAGCTACAGTATCATTATTAACGTCTTGTTTTCCACGTTAATTTTAAGCCGTTGGCCTTTTATACCGTCCGCTGATTATCTTTAATAACAGCAACTTAAGTTTATCCGGTAAGTTGGTTATTACAAAACGCCCTTGTAGTGCGTACTAAGGGGTGGGAAAATAGAATGGCGAGCTTCAATTGTGTGGACTACAATGCTGTCGTGGCAATTTTAATCCAAATTTAAATTTTTGTGAAAGGTAAAATTTGGCACTTGGGGTTGTAAAGTTTTTGAATCTGTGTATCTAACTTAATGTAATCAAAAACTTATAGATGTACTAAAAATTATGAAACATTCCAATGCCGGTGTCTAATGTTTTATTTCTCAACTTAATCAAATATTCTGGCGCTTTCTAGTGCTTATATTTCCATATCAACGTGGAAAGTAGTATCTCAAATGTAGTTCATATTTCTCAGATGGTGTTAAGGACCGTTTTAATTGCGCTTGATCCTGAGAAGTTAAAGATCTTGGCCGCAGGGAATGATGATATCGATCATAGTTCTTAATACATCTATGTGTTCTTGATGTAAGGGTAGAAACGATGAATTGTTTTGGGTGTTTTAAGGGTTTTTTAGATTTTGAACTGCTGAATGTCGTTTACCGGCGTTAGTATTTTAATTTAAGTAGATTTTATTTTTAGGTATGGCTCAAAGATATTCAAATTTTAATTAAAAAATAATCCTTGGGTTATTTTGCAGAAAGTAGCCGGGGATTAATCGCAAAAATGGCCTTTGCCATTCGCTTCGCTTTTGTTTAAAACCACAATTTAAAGTACTAACCAACTTAATATGTTGGCAGCATTTGGATATATGAATGGCATTCCCCCATTCATGGTGCTCGAAGCTTTAAATTTCAATTGCTCGTTCATACCTTATAAGAATACGTTGCACACCCTCCAGCAACTGTGCGCTTTTTTGGACAATTGTCCTGAAAGTGCTAGCTTAATTGGTAGGTTTTCTATTTCCAAAAAAAGTATTGTTACGTGGATGGAACCGAGTGAGTATATGCGTAATAGCATAAGACTAGTGATATTTCCCTAAGTTTGAATTGGGCAAAAGCGTTCATTTATTCAGCACTAGACAAGTGTGGGTGTAACCAATATTAGGATCTACGTTACCTGGCGGAGAAAAAGAAAATAACTTCTATCTGCTCCCGCTAAGCTTCTCGCAGTTTAAGACGTAGTTTCCGGTAGAATGCATTTGGAATTTGTGTGCAAGTTTCAGATTTTCACCACCAAATAGATTAATTTTGCCATTTTGTGTAGTCATTAGCCTAACGTTTAAATACCCTTCGTTTTAAACTTAGGGTGGTCTTGTAAGCCTTATGGTTATAGGGTTTGGATTTGTATTATTTGGTTGCTTTTTTGCACATTTTTGGTATGTTGGTTATTTTGGAACGTAAAAAGGTATGCTGTGAGGCAACGGGGTTTGTTTTTAAATTAGATTATTTGTAATTGATATAGAATTAAAAGAGCGCTGTACACCTTATATTGAAGGTGGGTGTTGTTAAAGTCCCAGTGCATGAAAAACCGAGAGACAGCTTTATTTAGAAAATTGTTCAAGCTGCTCTCAATTTCGTCTACTAAATTTTAATATTTATTAAGTATTAAAGCTGTGTAATTTTCGATCAAACGGACGAAAATGTGAGCAATTTTTCCCCGCTGCGGGGGGGCTAGTATTACCAGATATCTAATCTAGGTACGAGATTAATTTTTTTATTTCGAATTCTTGTTTTCGCTGGTTGCGAACACGAATGGTTTATAAATATTTATTTTTTTATAGAGCTTACTTTATGTTAATACCGTTAGACACAAGAAATTAATTTATATACGAGTTACTTATTATATGTACCAAAAGTTATACCTGAAATATTATATTGAAATAGAATGCTTTTATTTTGCATGTTCTTTAAAACTGAATATTATTCTAGCGTGTTTCTTTTTTATATTAGAATAAGCTGTTTAGTGTTGTATTCTTGTTCATTAATTTCAAAAAGGTTACCTTTGTTCCGTTAAATTTTTATTTCTCTACGGAAAGTGTTTATTCTGGTATAAGCTTTGCGTTAAACCTTAGCTTTGCCCTTGTATCTCTGGGAAGCTGTTTCGCTATACTTTTTTTCTCGCTGTCATAACGTAATTTTTAGTTTAAGATACTGTAAGGCGACAACTGATGTGGAGAAGTAATGGTTTGCTTCTATTGAGTCCTTGCAACGAGACCGGTAGCACTGCCAAATGCGCGCAAGGCATTATTGGTATTCACTTTATACTAATTGCTGGTAGCCCTGGGCCTCGTTCAGTGACGCTCAACGGAGGGGAAATTGTTAATTAACCGTTGATCTCCGTTTGCAATCGTGACGCCACGTCTGTTGAAGGCTTTTTAACGATTGTTGTAAATTTTATAAAATATCGTCTGTCGTGTCGTCTGCAACTAGCTTTCCCGCGTGCTGTGTCGTCACGGATGCGTTTATCAACAAAATAACCGGCTCTTTCAGCCGCTTATTTCGTTGACTCAGTTTGCAAACATGACGTATATCGCGGAAGTGAAAAGTCGTAGAGTAGCGAATGCGCATTCAACGGTCCAAACGTTTGCTGTTACTGAACGCGGCCCCTGTTTGAAGATTTTGTCGTCTGCTACATAAATAATAACTATTTCTCCAAACAGGGTTACTAGCCCTCATACCAACGATTAGTATAAAGCGATTAACCATAATGCCTTGGTCGCATTTTGCAATGCTACCGGTCTCGTTGCAAGTCGTCAATTGGAGTTACACAGCACCTTGATACGATATGTTTCTAAAAGTGAAATTATATTTTTCACAATTTGTTCAACTGAAATTGAAAAAAAAAAAATGGTTCGTTAATCGGCATAACCATTCAATCAACCGCTGTTTCTCAAAATAGGTATTTTTTAATTTTGTGGGTTTTTAGTAGGTTTTTTTAAAGTTTAATCTTGTTTATATCGATTCCTGGCACAGTTTGGATTTTCCAATTTTGTATTTTCCAGTACGATTGAATTTTTTTATTAAAAAGGTATGGCAGTTCAGTCTATTGGCACGCATTCTACTAGCTAATTTAATCTCACTTTTATCTTCATGGTGAATGTTATACATTCGTTAAAGAGTAAATGCGCGAGAGAGTGAATTAAACGCCTCAAAGAGCCAGAAATAAATCGGTCCAGAGGACTAAAACTCCTAATTAAGGTACTTTTGGTTGTATAGAATAGTTAGAAAAACGTCCGCTACTCTTATTGCCGATGTTTTTGAAATGAAAAATTGCAAGAAACTTAACAGTCTCGAACTCCACGCTAACACGAAGTTTGAGTTTGGAAGATTGTGTTTAAATATCTCTTAAATTGAAAATGGCGTTTTTTCTTGTGTATATAGATATTTAAAAGAATACTCTACTTTTACACAACTAAAAATACTTAATTACAATAAAGCACTCCATGTTTCGACGTGCTCTCACGTCGTCGTCAGGTTTAAATTGTGTAAAAGTCGAGTATTCTTTTAAAAAAATATTTAAATATCTCGATATAAATCTTTTTATTAGTTTGTCTTAACCAATGAAAGTGACAAAATAGGAGATAGTGACGATGATCTATTGTCACTGTCTTTGAATAATTATAAAGATTTTGAGATAGTTAAAAATGTTCTGTTGAAAATAGTGTAAGTTGAAAATCTAGCTATAGTTTTTGTTCTTCATGTTATATTTTAATCACTCCCAAATAATTGGGTATAAGATTGATTAAGAAATGTAAGCTTAATCATAATTGTATATTTGTCATTTATTAATTCTTTTTCTTTAGGGAAATTGTTCATAATACTCCAGAGAAAAATAATATTGTTTCTCAAGACATTTTTGAAGATAATTAAAATATTTTATAACATTGCAATATATGATCATGTTCAATTCAATTTATATTAATTTCTTTAATAACTGTTGCGATGCTGTTATTAAGCCCCTGGGCTAGAGAGCTGACCTTAAACACTGGACAAATATATTCTGCAAAAAAAATTGTTTGGTAAACTTGAGAAAACGTAGATTTTAGGTACCCGTTTATAGATAAGGGGAAATATGTAATATCTCTTAAGATTTCTTGTTTTGTTATTCCTTTGAAAAATAAATCGCCGTTATAACAGTTGTTATTGAAGGATCGTTGTTGTCGTGAATTTTGTTTAAGCGTATTTACTTCTTCGGCGAAATTGGAAGCGTTTTGTTACGAGCTTATCCGTTTCATGATAACTGTGTCCAAAGTTCCTAATTTATTGACGAGTTATCTTATCGACTTTGATATATTAATGCGGTAGCGTTGGTTTGACGTTTATTAATATACAAGCTGTCGTTTAGTTAAGTGGCTCTTTGTGCTTTGTTAATGACATGGTTTTCGCTTCATAATAATATATTTTCTATTGGTGTGGATATTGGGATATCTACGATTCCTAATGCAGTCATTGAATCCTGGGTGTAAGAGTCATTATATGATATCGGAAATTGGACGGCATTGGTCGTTTCCATGCGGTATGTGTCTCAAGGTCAACAGGAAGTCTACGAATCGTCAACTACTAGTCGTCGAATATAGATAGCTATTCTACGGTATTTTCATCAAGGGCGAGTGTTGAAATATAATGAACGTTAAAGATACGACTAGTATTTCGTAAGCGAGAAAAATACAAATACCCTCTGTAGATATTTATTTCATTAAAATTTGCTTCGTATTATATTTAACTGATAAACTTGTTCTGTAAAAAGGGTTAAATTCAATTGTGCATTGTTTTAGTAAGTCTAACTCACTGTTGTAACTACTTAATTTATATTATTCTGAATAAATTAAACTCGGTTGTTTCGTCTCAATTATTTTAATTAAATTTAAAATTTTATGCCGGGCGGGATTGAACCAGGATTACGTTTTTAATAAATAACTCTGAATTGCGGAGATATCTTTAAGGGTCGTCTCAAGAAATTAATACCACTAGGGACAATTCTTCCGAGGAGAGGTATATTTTGACTTGCCAACTTGTTTTAAATTTAGTCGGTTTGGATCTGTTTTAAGTTATATAACGTGCGAAAAATTACTGACTTATCTAGGAATTCAGTACTCCCCTAGGAGAACATGTCGGCCAAATCTAAAAATATATATTAACATGTATCAAGAGGTTGTCTGATGCTAATTTCAAACCGCATCAAAATGTGGTAATAATGAGGGAATTCCTGATCCCCAGGACATTGCATGAGCTAACTCTCTCTAATGTTATGAAGCAAGACCTTAAGTCACTTTATAGTAAGGTGAAAAGCACTGTAAGACACTGGCTTCGACTTCCTAATTATGCGCCAGAAGGCTTCTTTTACGCTCGTGCCCGGGACGGTGGCCTGGGGCTTACCTCATTAGCCACTAAAATTCCTATTAACGCTATTGATCGGTTAAAGAATTTTCAAAACAACCGTAGCCCGATTGTTGCCGAACTATGCACTACTCCTTACTATGAGCGGCTCCTCGTTAAATATAACAAACTCATAAGTCCTATCGACCCCGATAAGAAAGCGGTGGTACAATACTGGCAGGATAAGCTCTATGGCCCGGGATATGATAGTGCCATCAATCAGGCTAAAGATTGCAATAGAATCTAATGATCTCTTTATGAGGCTAGATAATGAAGCTTCTGCCAGAAAAATAATTAATTTAACAAAAACGAGACTAACTATTTTACCCTGTAAAGGCGCGCCGCGTAACCGTGGGGATCGGCAGGGTGTAACAAGGTCGAAAGCCTCAGTCATATTTGTAGCTCTTGTCCCTCGGTTAAAGCTGAAATTATTGAAAGGCTTGACAAAATTGTCCATTTACTTATGGAAGAAATTTTCTTGTTTTCATAAAAAAGCGTTGCATTCTTAATTAATCCGGGGGCTCTTAAGTCATAAGGAGGCGGGGTGAACTAGCTATCTCTTAATAACGAAGTGCACGGGAAAAATTTAGGCTACTTAATTAAATTTTATTTACTTAAAATTTTTTTTTTTATTACGAGAAGCAGATAATCCAGTTACGCGAGCAAACTTAATTTGCCAAGTGCAGACGAAGGGCTACCTTTTGAGGCATTTGAAGAGAAATCACAAGAAGGAGCTTACGGCACAAGAAATGCTTGAGACCAACAAGAAAACTCGAGACGCACTGTATATTAATGATCAAGAGGTCGAACTGGACAATATGCGAAGAATTTAAGATGCTCACAGAGCAGATGGACATTTAAGTGAAAAGGGTAATATCTTGCTTTCATTTCCAAGGAATTTTAAAATTAACGTTTATTTTTTTATTTTAATTAAGTTGATGATTTATTATTTCAGTTGTAATTGCCGTTCTGAGCTATGTGGGCGTCAGAGTAGTGGAAAACGGCAAAAAACATTACCGAACAAGACACTTACCCAGATCCAATACCGGAAAGGCCTAGTACTCTTTCTGAGCCTGAGAACCCAAAGAAAGGTAAGGTAAGTGCTCTTCCAATTGTCGTTGCTGTATTGACTTTCAAAGGTTTTTAATTTAGTTTTGATTATTTTTTTTACTAGAGGGCGCCGGTGACGAAGAGCCACCCCGAAAAAAAATGCGAGCCCATCGAGGACTTCAATTTCGAAACCAGTTCGAAAATCTAAAACTGCCGTAGTGTTTGATGGTTGGTTTTAAATCTTTTGTATATTAAAGTACTAAGTAACTAGTTTTACATTTTTGTTTAGATTATTCTTCCGGTAGTGAAGAAATCACCCAAGAAGTTAATGTGTGCATCGAAAGACGATGCGAATGTAGGTGAAACATCTTCGACATAGAGATGGGAAAAGGGGGCCAGAGGTGAAATGTTGAACAAGAGGTTGTATGACTCTTTCCCAAATACAACGGAAATTTAACAACACTTTGACAAGTATATGCTTGAATCTGAAAACAATATTAGTCAGAGTAAGTAGTCCTCATATTAAAATAAAGTTTTCATTAGAAAAAGTATTAGAGTTTTAGATTTAAACCTTTCATAATCTTTGAATATTTACCCAGACACTAGGAGCGAAACTGTTCGTCATATGTCAAAAAGGTTTAAGTAAATGAAATTTGGATTTTCTCTTGGTTTCTCTTTTTCATACTTTTAACTGAAGTATTTAAGGGGATTATTACGAAACCAAATTTAAACGAAATTGAACTTTATAATAACTTGGATTACTCGATTTTTCAGGCGCAGGCGCATAGCATGAAAAATATATTTTCAGCTTTATCTCGATTTTGCAAATTATTAAGAATTGCGAAGTCAAAAGCGGCCCATTGTAAGTGGATAAACACGATTTAAATTTTTTCAAAACCTAATTTTGAATTATTTTTATGTACAGCCACCGAGTTTTACCAACACATAATGCATTTCGAAAATGACTGTGTACCAACTTGGAAGTTGGGTATCTCAAGAGCAATTTCTCGCGAAACCGCTTCGAAAGAGTTTGATATAGCAATAAGGAATGAAGTCCCGAAAATTGCTTACAACTTAGACTTTTTTAAAAAGACGATATAAAAAATACAATTTTGAACGGAATTGGTGCCTGCCAAGAAGCTTCGCTGAAGAATGAACTAGATAAGAAGGCTTTTGTTATAGCTAGAAGGTGAGAATGTTTCATTTCAAAGTGCTCGAAAAGTATCTTTTTTACTTGAATTAAATGTGTTAACTTAAACTAAAGCCATGATATTAAATATTTAACGATATTTTATAGATTTTTAATGACCTACTCAGCGCTAGGTAATGGAACGAATATATAATTATATACCTAAATTTAAATAAAATAAATAATATTAACAATATGTTTCGTTTATTAATGTTAAGTTTGTGTTTTTCGTTTTGTATATCCCATTTATGAATGTTAATAGAAATGAGACTGTTTTTCGTTTTGTGTGCCCCCATACTCCTATATTTGATAAATTTCCCATAGTCTATATCAAATATAATAAAAAATCCCCAATTGATTAAAAATCATTTAATACACTTAATTAACCCCTACGATACTTGGTATGGCATGTGTGGTATGTTTGGAAAGCCGCAGAAAAATCCCAGAAAATAGATATAATTTAAAATTATAAATATTAAAATTAAATTAAAAAATCCATAAAACGTAAAAGTTTATTTAAAACCATAATTTAGTAAATCTATTCTATTCATTGTCCCACCTTAGTGTTACCTTCCCCCAGATAGACAATCCGGCGCCCGGAAAATAGAAAATCCACCCAGATTGCACCATGAGGCGACCATTCCAAACAAGAGAGAGCGTCGCCCTCCAAACTCCAGAGAAAGTATAGCTGCACGTAAAAACCACTACCAAGCCTACACTTCCGACACCCTGTCCCGAAAACGAGAAAAGCCCCGCGTTGAGAGCCCCGAACAATACCCCTTTATTCCGAACAGTATAAAAACCTAGCTCCTAACCCAGAACTGTATCTTAACCGATTTCTACCTTCTCGACGCCAGTCTAAATTTAAAGCTACTCTCCTCAATAATTTCTAAAAGCTCTAAATTTAAGCGCCTAACGCAAGTTCTTTTTCTATATTATTTTTCTTTACCGCCTAAATTTAAGTGTTATAACCATCACCATGGCTGCCAGGTATCCCGAGGATACGTACTATTTAAGTAAGAAGTCCCATTTTTAACTTTTCGTTTATATTGTGTATTTTTATTATTTATATCTATCAATAAAAGCATTTCAATCGATAATTTCATTGAGTATCCTAATCACTGTCCGATATTATCATCTTTCTTTACTTATTATCATCAACGCACTGCAACGTCGTAATATTAAACGATACACGCGGGAGCGAGGGATAATACAAGTACACCATTCTTTCAAAGTGATCTTGAGATGTCTCTAGTTTTTTATATTGCACACGCAAAACGTGTTAAGATTTTGAATACATTAATTCAGAGTCTCAACTAAATCTAACAGAATATTTTTCAAGCTGAATTTTTAATGTACGATGATTTAACTATTGCGAGTCGCTGCTTTGTATTTAGTTTCGACCTGAACATCGGAGGGATGTTAACTAATTCATAAGTGAAAAATGTTAGTTTGTGTATTTGTTTTGTGCATGCCAATAGGATTGCAGGTTTCAACATAATCAACATTTAAAATAATTTGTAGGCACAATTATCCTGATAATTGATGGTTTTTAAAAAAATTACCATCGCACCAATCTTTCATAATATAATCATCAGATCTATGAGAATTTGTAAGCCAAAACTGAACGTCTGGGATTTGTACTAAAGCTTTCAAGCTTTCTAACATTGGAATACTATAACCAAACACAGATTTTTGATGCAGTTGGCAGTACTTGACCATTACGAATTATCATTCCAGGTGCTATTTCTCAACTACTCAGTGTGCGGCTGTGAGCGACCAAAATAATCTAATACAGCTGCCAGTGGATAACAAAAAGTATGAGAAAAAAACACAAATCTGGTTTGTAATGATAATGTACTGCCACCAGGTACTATTTCTCAACTATTCAAAGTGCGAATCACCAAAATAATCTAATACAGCTGCATGGGATAACAAAAAGTATGAGAAAAAACCACAAATCTGGTTTGTAATGGTCAACTACTGCCATCAGGTGTTACTACTCAACTATTCAAAGTGCGAAACACCAAAATAATAGAATTTTTGGATTTTCTAAATAATGTAAAGGAGACGCCTCCTAATACTACAATCAATCAATGCATAGGACTAACAACCAAAATGTTTAAAATTTGTAATTCCAATAAAATTTGATTTATTTCACAAAAATTATGGCATGTTTTCCGTTGAGTTTTCGTTGGGAGCAGGGCTTAATTTGGGGTGTGGAAAATCGTGGGAAATTTACTATCCAGAAATGGGAATTTCGACTTTCGAACATTGGCAACTCGGTTACTGTCGCCATTTTCGGAGTTCCCACCGCCAGCACAAGATGACTACTCGATGTTCTTTCTTCTCATTCTTAAGTTTTTAATTCGATATATTTTAAAATGCTTATTTCTGTTGTGAAGAGCGGATTTCTACCTCCCAGAGGTTTAAAGAAACCTTAATGCGCTCACATAGTCGAAATAAGTTCAATTTTAAAGTATTACAACCTAGTAAGGTGAAGATTGGAGGCCTACAATGACATCTTCAAGTATCCTAACGAAGCGATTCTCACGTATTTTAAAAACCGATTGTATCTTTACGACAATTCATGATGATAATTGTAAAAGATAATCAGTTTACACGATAACCCATCCTAACACCAAGTAGAGTTGTACACTTGATAACTCTGATGTGACATGAACTAAATTATAAGCTTAATCTATACTTAAACGAGATGTTCAAAGGTTTTGAAAGTAACCCTTTTATGAGTGAATGGTTAATAATTCTTTAAAATAGTTTTTCTTTCTTTTTTATAAAAGTGCATTAATATGCAACTCAAATTAAAACCCATAAAGGTACAGAAGTTTAAAATGAATAGATATTAAGAAGTGATGCTTTAGAAAGTTTAAATCGCTATAGCGGTTCATATTTTAGAAGTTTAAAGTCAGTCGCAAACTTGTGGTTAGACCTTTCATTTTCAAATTTAAGATAAAATGATTGACAGTTCTCTCTTAAACATGTTTACAGTGCTCATTTGGAGCTAGCTTTAATTATCTGAGTAGAGAGCGAGGAAATTGTGATTATTTGGTTGTGTGCTTAAATATGGGAAACAAAGCGTATGGTAAAACTATTTTGTGATATTCGCAGTTTAAGATAACCTTTTATTGGATAACCTAACCTTTTGACCCATATTTAACTTCTTCTGTGGCAGGAATATTTAAAATTTTTAATGCTTATTATATTTGAAATGCCTAATTTGGGAAAAGAATTATCACGGATTTCAAAATGCTTCGAGCATCACTTTCTCCATATGATAAATATTTTAGGCCAATAATTTCATGCAAATGCCAAAACCTTAAAACGTGCCTCCAAAATGCTTGAAGTCTGGAAAACTAAGTGCACCTTGGTTTGGTTTATTTTTTCCATCAAAATCCCAGTCGTTGGCAGTTACGTTAGTGACGAACACATTTTTTTTAATTTTCATAATTACCATTAAAATAAAAGGATAAGAATTAAAATATATAGTCCTAAATATCATTCTGTTAAAGAAGAAACTTACAAGGAGATGACCCGAGGTGTAACGAACCTATTTGGTTCAAACTCAGGGGTTTGGTAGACTTTCGTGTAACTTGAAAAACCCTTAAGGGAATTTATTCAATGGGCAACCGTTTTGCCATGGCACCAAAAATGTTTTTGACAACACAAAATGGAAATTTTCCCATTGAATATAACATGGGAATCTGACCAATATTAAGAGTACCCCTGTAAAGATTTTAATCATTTTTTTCTCATTTATATATTTTTTTTTAGCATTTTCAAAAATTAAATTTTTTACAGGGGGGTACCCTTAATATTCGTCATATTCCCATGTTTGAAGTAAAATAACTTGATTACGGAATACTCATGAGTTTTAAAAACATTTAATATATAATAATAAAATTAATATATCAAAAATCATCCTCTCTATTAGATTCCCATGTTATTTTCTATGGGGAAATTTCCATTTTGTGTTGTCAAAAACATTTTTGGTTGCCATGGCAAAACGGTTGTCTATGGAGACATTTCCCTTTGGGGTTTATCAAGTTACATGAAGGTCTACCAAACCCCCGAGTTTGAACCAAATCGGTGTGTTACACCTCGGGTTGTCTCCTTGTTAGTGCACCTTGATTTTGTTTAAATTGGGTATTTTGACCTAAAATTCCTGTCCTTGGTAGATAAGCAAGTGACGAACAAACCTTATTTTAGATTTCCTTAAATAGAGTGCGGTTAGTTTTCTGAAGCCCCAAACAATTAAAAGGATAAGAATTAATATGTACAGTCCTAAATATCATTCTGTTTAAGATGAAACTTAGTGCACCTTGATTTTGTATAAATTGGGCATTTTTACCTAAAATTCCTGTCCTTGGTAGATAAGAAAGCTAAATTGCACTTTTCATATTTTATAACAGGTTGTTCAGTTGGACCATGTTTTGACAAATATCCTCAATTCAAGGGTTTCAATTTTTATATAAATGATCAAATATACTTTTAGATTTCAAAAGATAAAAAAATTACTATTTTACTTAAGAGTAATTTTAGGTTACATGCCAAGTTGTATATTTTGATGATAAATCAGCATTTTTAACTTCTAAATTACTTATCAAACAAATACAAGAATTACACAAGAAAATTTTTCTAATAGAGCAAGAAGTATTTTAAATGAATATACATTTTCATGACTAGTATTATTTTGTAAAATTAAAAACCCCTTAATACACAAGTGGAAAGATATTTGTGAGTACCAATTTTTTTTAACATAACTGCTTATTGACTGATTTAAAATTTTTAAAAACCAAAAGGTACATTGCTCTAGCTGTGGTAAATCGTTTTAAGGTATAATCAAAATAAACATAAGTGTCATACTTATGTTTAATTAATTTAACGAAGAATGACGGTAAAGTGGTTACCCCGCATGCCACTGCTAATCACTAGCAGATCATTTCTTTCTATTATATAACCATAGGTATAAAGCTCAGTGCTTCATAAACTTTTCTTGGTCATATATGACAAAAAATGTTTAATGTTTTGTAAACTTGCATTTACTTGCTCATTCACTTGAGTAATTAGGGATACAAATTCAGTATACTCTGATAAATTGTAACCCACAGAGCAGCCTATGGAATAATAAAAAAATGATTTGGTATCACCAGACGAAATCGAACCAATGAGGGCCAAGGGTATGAGCTTAATATAACAGGGTTCATTCCTATGAAAGAGGCCAAGGGGTTGAAGTAGGTAACACCGCAAAAATTGCTACAAAAACCGCCCAATTGGGCCCACCTTCAATATTTTCTTCAATATTTGTCGAAAATGGGCAAAAAATGAGAGATGCCATTACAAAATGTACTATATAAAAGGTACAATATATAAAAGGTCTAATAAACCTCCTTTCGGGACCAAGGGTAAAAATTGGGGCTTTGGGTGGGGTATAAATAAAAGGTACAATATATATAAGGTAATAGTGTTGGAAAGGCTTCTATTATAGGACAACTAGCGTCCTATATGAGAGGCCAATAGCAAGATGTTACGTTGGAATGGCCTCTGTTATAGGACAACTAGCGTCCGATATCAGAGGCCAATAGCTAGGTGTTACGTTGGAATGGCCTCTGTTATAGGACAACTAGCGTCCTATATGAGAGGCCAATAGCAAGATGTTACGTTGGAATGGCCTCTGTCATAGGACTGAGAGCGTCCTATGTGAGAGGCCATTCCAAAATGTACTAGATAACCATGGTACGAAAAGGTTAGGTTAGGTTAGCCGGGCGCACCGCAGGCGCGTAGGCACCGTTTTCATGTAGGCCACTATTTCATGTAAAACCACGATTTGATTGTAGTGACTTTTTTCATGCTATAGTACGGGTTATGTGTAACATGAGTAAGTGAAATTACTAAACGGGTTTTCAAAAAAATGCTATTTATTTGTTCAACTTGAAAGAAAATACAATTTAGTTGTCTTTTCTGTTTGGATCATAAACGGCGGCTATATATTTCAGCATTTCGCCAAAAAAAGGTTTTTCGTCTTTTTTGGCTTTGAATTTTATCATTTCAACGGCTAAATAACCTTCTAAAAATTCAGTTTTATAACTAAATCGTGGAAGACTTCTTTTCACTCCATTCCACTTTTCTTCGATTGTGTTTGTGTGGACGCCTGTTTCGAAGTCTTTAAAACTAATAGAATGGTTGACCTGCAAATTAGTATATTGGGGATGTTCTTTTAGTTTATCATACGCTTTCCAGCAATCGCTATATATTGTGGTTTGCGGCTTTATCCAATTTTCGATCAAAGGAAAGAGTCAGTACGTCCCTTTTAGGGACAGGTACAACGAAGTACTCCCCTGTTCGCCTTTCAATACCTCCAAAAACCCAAGTGCCTTTTAGCCGGTGGCCTCTGTTATATTTCATCTTACCAAATTGCGACTCATCTATTTCCACTATTTTTCCTTCGCCTCCGATTTTTTGGCTTTTGTCTATTGCCGTGATAACCGCGACTTCTCTAATGAAATTCGCCCAGTCGGTGATTGTATTTTTATTGAGGTGAAGGTGGTTAACTTACTGGGAGGTGAAATTGAAATAACAAAGAACATATTATAGACTTTCTGGTGGGAACTTTTATAAGGGGTTATCAGCTTGAGTTAGGAGCAAGCAGAGCTTTACGAGAAAAAGAAAATAATTTATAGCGTATGGAATTAACAGTTTGGTAATTGGAGAGTAGGGGTTTTCTGGTTTTTTGAATTGTTAGGTTGGGAAGCATATCAAAATCTGTCGCCCCTGAGAGTTGGGGCGTGTTTGTCCCAACCCGCAATATGCTTGAAATTTTCTCTTTCCGCCGCGAATTTCGGAAGGAGGAGGGGGGATCGTATGGGGTAGTTTCAGAACTTCAGAAGGCCTGTGAGTGTGAGTTTTGGGAACGGGGAGGTGAAGGGGTTTCGGGTTCGTTCCAATATGAAAGTCCTGTGGCCTTTATGCACCAGCCATTAAATACAGGGGGTTTAAATGGGTACAGGGGGGGGGGTTTGGTACGACTGCGAGTTTGAGTTATTTTTTCGAGGAAAAGGGTACCACGGAAATTCTCGCATTGGAAAGGGGGAGGGGAGTACTACGGAAATTCTCGCATGGAGAAAATAGGAAGGTGGGTACCCCGGTAATTATCACATGATAAAAAAGGGGAGGAAGAGCCTTACTGGGGTGGTGCGACTATGGGGAAAAGGGTGCCACGGAAATTATCGCATGGGTAAAAGGGGGAGGGTGCCTAACTGCGGTGGTTCGACTAAGGAGAAAAGGGTGACACGGAAATAATCCCATGGGAAAAAGGGGTTGGGGGCGTACTGGGGTGAAGTGCCTCGAAACTCACAACTATATATATATCGATGTAGAACTAAAAAAGAAATCAAGAGTCAGGTAGTATATCTTCTAAGATATACTACCTGACTCTTGATTTCTTCAAACATTCCTTTAATTTAGTTTAACCCTTTGCCCCTCCAAAAGGTATTCTAGTGCGGATTGTCGAGCGTCTTGGTAAATGTATTGTATTATGTTAATTATAACTTTTGAGTTACAATAAAACGCCATTTTCATTGCATTAGTTGTATTTTCCTATATTCACTTATACTTGGTAACCCCAATGACAACTCGGGCAATCCGAACCCTAAATAAATGTGATGTACACGACACCAAAGAAAACCTCAAAAACTCTCTTTGCATTTATTAGCGCGGGATCCTCTATTAAAGCCTAAACCTTAAAGCCCCCTCGCTCGTAATTGTACCCGGTTTCGGCCACGAAAACGGAAACGTCGTGATAAAGAGTCCTACCTCATTTATTCTTTAGAATGACGCAGTCTCAAATTCAAGATATGAAGTCATTACTTGGGCTAACAGAGATGGAAGTTAAGTCCTCAACTGTCTCTCAAAACAAGCAAATGCAAGTTAAAGTATTTAAATGAATCGGTGCTTAAAAGTTAAATTTATTGGCTAGCTACGATGTCAATTTGCGTATATGTTTTTAGTTTGTTATTGTAAAAATTAGGAAATATTAATATACAGTCAGTTTTACTGATATCGGCAGATTTCCGAGTATAGTCAGAGTTCTTACACAGTACTGATGATCCCCAAAAGGGCGAAACAGGTCTACTGTTGGAATATCTGGCTAAAATTTTGACTTTTGTATATTTCACTGTTTTTAACATTTTTTTGTTTTATACATTTATTTTTTTGTTATATATAGAAGCAGACTTTTATAATACTTCCCTTCGTGGGAAGTATTCCAATTCCCATTAAAACTGTAAAATTTTGATGAAACATCATATTGTGTCAGTTCGTAAAACGCCACCGCTTCTGATTGGTTCATACGATTTCAAAACAGTACAGAAGGATATCAAGTGACGGTTGTGTTTTCGATCTTCTAACGAGGCGCAAGCGCGGGGAAATATAATTAACTGCGAATAGTGCTGCGTTGTATTTCGCCGAGTTGTTAAAATTCCCTGAACTAACGCAGAATGATGTTATAATTTCTATTTTTTTAATGTATTAAGATTCTCTGTTAATTTTTTAGATTTCCAAATGTGGATGTAATGGAAGTATACGACAGTGAAGACGATATATTGTTGTCTCAAACTTTAAATATCTTTGAAGACCACGAGATTGTGCAAAATGTTCTTTTTGAATTGGTGTAATTTATTTTTAATTCAAAACCTCCCTGAAATGGAATATTACCCCATAAGTGTTCTAAATGGAACACCTATCTCTTAAGAAAAACATTAGGCAGCGACCTCAATTAAGGGCATGAGTGGAAAAGAATGAAATCCCCAGGGATCGACAAAAATACGAGGAGTACTACTCCCTTTAATGTCGAGGCATAGCGTTCGTACTTATTGAAACCGAAGGGATAGTGGTAGGTTAACATGCGGCTTGGGGATTGGTTCTGTTTTAAAGGGAGTACAACCCCAGGGCCTTCTTTTTGATCGACCCCCAGGAAAAATCACTTTGCAGCGACAAAAAAATTTAAAGCCAAAGGCGGTAGTGGCGTTGATTGGAAGTTTGACCGACCCGGTCCAAACACAAGATTATACTCCCTTTAACCATTAAAAAACGGAAGGAAATTAACGGTAAATATTCTCAATTATTCATTTGATAAACCCATAGAAATACATCGTAGATAAGTTGTCCTCGTTCTAAAAATTTATTGTTTGAAGGAATCATTTAAAACGAACGAATAACGATATAGAAACCCCGGGTCCAGCTCGCAGCTTTGCTAGAATAAGGCTTGTTATTTGTGTGGTGAAATTAATATGATCGTGATGAAAAGGAGTCTAAATTTATAGATATTCTAAAAAATAATTGTCATTATCTATATACAAAGGTAGGAACGGCTAAAAAATGGAACACTACAGGGGCAACGAAAATACGTGGGGTAATAATCGCTTTAAAGTGCGCGATGTTTTTCTTATATTATCCTTTGTTTCAATTTGTATTAATTGTTTACATCAATCACGGTCGCTCCTATAGTTCTTTTTTGTCTTTAGCGATATCGTTGAAACATAAGTTGATACATGTACATAAGTGATAGATCCATCGCAAAATATTTTTGAGGATCGCAATTAACCAATGAAGATGTTTATTAATATCTTCTGTAGTGTGGCTTTTTAGCTTTACGATTGACCTGTGTTGCTTACTTAAGATTTTACTTTCACCATGTATGTGTGGCCGCGAATACGTTCGCACTTTCGTTATCGACGGGAATGGAAACTGCGCCGCTTGGGTAGTAGGCGGACGTTTTATTTTCAAGCCACTGTCGCTGAATAAATCGAGGGTAATAATGTTATCCTGGTTCCTGGTGATGTCCTAGGTGTACAAGACATATATGATTTTGGACGGCACCGGTCTTTTTTAAGAGGAATGTGTCACGAACTCAACAGGTAGTCCACGAGTGGTCCACCACCAGATGTCGAATATCCGAATGCTAGTGTTGAAATAGAAAGAACGATATAAGTATCGAAATTTAAATCAAAAATCCTCTGTAGATGTTTTGTTTATTAAAATTTGCTTCGTATTTTTTTACTGCCGACTGTGGAGTATAAATATGATAATTTGTAATATTTTGAATAAATTAAACTTCATTGTTTCGTATCAATAATTTAATCTAATAAAACTGCTATCGAGGAGAGGTTATATTATGGTTTGTCAACCTGTTTTCTTTTCTTTTTTAACAATGTATTATGACCCCATCTAGTTTTTAAATAATTTTATAAATGTTTAATACCGACGTTAGTCCTATAACGTTTATACTTGGTTAATTTTTTTATCTTTTATTAGTTTTATAAACATTTCATATTGACGTTTAATAGACGTTAATCCTACAACGTTAACACTTGGTGAATTTGTTATCATTTAATATTATGGTTTTCGTTTAATATAAACGTTAATCATATAACGTTTATTCTTAGGTTTCTGTTAGTATTTAAAGACTTAATATCAACCGTTTTATAAACCGTCTATTTTGGTGACATCGTCAACCATTTCATAACGTTTAACTCTCAACATAGTTTCAACGATTCACAAACGGTTTATCTAAGAGATTTTGCTTCCTGGGTAGGTACTTAACATCGCTTCCAACGAGCTATCTATCACGCTTTACTCTGAATTTGCAATTAAGACTTGCTGATTTTTCAAAAGGGTTTGAATTCACGTCAGTTTGTTTCAAATATTTTCTTACAGCATTAATTAAGAAGGCCAGGGTAATTTGGTCTCTAGTTGGAATTGTAGTTTGATGATACTAAGTCAAAGCACTGTTTCATATTATATACGTGTCCAGGATCATTTACAGCGGTATTATTTCAACGATTTAATTTAAGAAAACCGAGAATAAGCGCGTGTAATTCCGGGTTAACGTTATGCGTTTTGGCGCTAAGTTCTGCATTCGCCTCGGGATTTATTTGTTCATTATTAAGGTGAAACCTGAAAAACTGTGTGAGCAATTTAATTTTTATAAACATTCAAACAAAAAAGGGGTTTTTTAAGACTATCAATATGATATTCCGTTAAACGTAACTTATTAAACTTGAGTATCGACGCTAATAATCTATAAAATATGTGCTAATATTTAATTGAATATCTGATACCCTAATTAAACACATAATTTTGTGTATATCCATTTTTCATTTTTTGTGTTAGTTAATACCTCTTATGCAAAAACACGAGAACCACCATTGTTCTAGAGAGTTAGGAGTAAAAAGGCGAACAAGTAAAGATACCAAGAAGTGCGGGAGAAAACTTTAATTCGGGGAAAATATGCGGTACTTCGGGCGATAGGCCCCAAGACGCCACTTTAGAAGCCTTTAATTAAGGTGGCCGGGTTACAATGCGTAGGAGGGTGGTGGCAAGCCCTGCAAGCCAACAGCTCCCTACACTAACTATTACCGTTAACCTCAACAAAATATGCAAATTACTTAGAATTATCATTGTAAATCAATAATGGTGAACAATCTGAAAATGATCCACCTATATCCGCTCAGCATTATATTGAATCATGTTACCTTTTGAAACTTAATTCATCTGATAATCCGTGCTTTTCTTTATTATCTGATATCATGACTAGCACCTAAGAACTTATTTTTCATTACAACCAGAGAAACATTATTGAAAGGAGTAGAAAACATTTTGAAAGCTCTTATAAAAGAGAAAAATTCTTTAAAACTGAAATGAGCTACGTAGAACCTTTTCCTCTAAAATTATGTGATGATAACACAACCACATTATTTGGAAACTGCTTTCGCACAAAACATTTCTTTTATTTCTTCTTTAAAACGGATCAATACAAATGTTATGTGCGATATTTTTGACGGTTTGGAAATGAAACGAAAGTTTCCAGTTTTTGAAGAACCGAATGGTGTATTAATTTTTTTGTTCTCTTTGTATCTGGATGACTTGGAAATAGCCAATCCTATTGGGGCTCATGCCAAAATTTGCAAGTAACAGTACTTGCGATCTAAATTATCTTCCATTCAACTTTTGGCTGTGGCAAAGCAAAAAGATATTAAAAAATATTAGAAACTTTTAAACTCAAAATGAAAGAATTGGCAACTGGTATACCATGTGTAATAAATGGAGTAGAAAGATTAGTAAAAGGAAAGTTAGCTTTCATACTTGGTGATACTCTAGCCTCTCAAGAAATTGGAGGATTTAAAGAGGGTGTTGGAAATGCGTTTAAATTATGCAGAACTTGTGAAGTGGATAAAACAGAAATTAACACTTCAATTGTGCCAGAAACATTGCCAGTACGTGATGAAGCGGAACATAATGACTGTTTAACAGCTTTAGAAAATTGTAATAAAAAGCAAGAGTATACTGGTCCAAGAAATATGGTGTAAATTAAAAATTGATTTGTTAGGTATACCAGATTTTCAAGTGACTAAAGACCTCCTTATAGACGTAATGCACGTACTTTTAGAAGGAGTGGTAAAATATGAAACCAGATTAATGTTTTACCGCTTCATTTACGATTTTAAATTATTCAGCCTTGAGCATTTAAATTCAGTCATTAAAATATAAAAAGCAAGAAGTAGAAGTCAAGCCTGCATTAATAGAAAAGAAACATATAATCCACTCTGGTGAATTAAAGCAAACGGCTTCGGCGATGAGAACCTTGCTATTTCTAATGCCTTTGCACATTGGTTGTAACGTACCAAATGGAAACCCACACTGTAAGAATTTTCTACTCCTAACCGAAATAACACAGATTTGTTTGTCTTCAGTTGCTAATAAGAGTACTGTTACAAATCCAAAATGCCTAATTGCAGAACACAACGAACAATTTAAAATTTTGTATCCTGATTCAAGTTTTACCCAGAAAATGCATTACCTAATACATTTTCCTGAGCAACTAAGGAATTTCTGGACCAATACGTTATCATTCTTGCATGAGATTAGAAAGTAAACACTCCTATTTTAAAGGAAAAAAGTGGAGATGCTTCAAATCGGTACCCATAACAATGGCTTTAAACACCAGAGATGTTTGTGTTTAAAAAGGGCCAATGGTGGAAAAAATCAGCATTTTCTCGCTGATGTCGACGTAAAAAATTAGGTTAATAATAATAATAATAATAATAATAATAATTATATTCTTGGGAATATACCCAGCAAACACAAACACGTCCTATGGACATCCGATAGACGTCACACTCGGATCTTGCCTTCGTCCGTAGGACATCCCAAAATCCGGGGTTGACGTCGGTTGGACGTTAAAGGACGTCCAAATGTCCGGTTTGTATATAGCCGTAGTACAACCCGGGGACGAGTTTTCGGACGTCCAACGGCGATTATGGCGGTCGTCCCCTAGATGCCTTTCTATAAAACCTAGAGATGTCTTTAGGCCTTTAATTTGGTTCAATCATGGCTCAATAGGGATGAACCTAGGACGTTCATTGGATAGCGCATTCTGAACAAATAATTTAAAAGGCCAAACTTGATATTAAAATTTTATTCAAAACATTAAAATACAAGATAATGGAAAAAATCCAGCAACAAGTGTACAATTTGATTGTAATAACACGAACTCTGCAAGTATTAGCAGTTAACATATAAATTTCGAACTAAACTATTAAAAAATTAAATAACCTTCCTTATACAAATGTAAAAAAACAATAAAATTAATTTTTAAATCAGAAGCAAAATAAAACTAAGCCATTTAATACTATTCCTTAAAAAAAATTAAGACTATCGGATGAAAAATGTACTCTAGAAATTCCAAATCTTACTTTTGGAATTACAATTTAACTATATAAATTATCACAGTATAAAATAAAGCTTTAGGCGATCTGTTCAGTGAGAGTAATGAATAATAAACTTAAAAAGTTATATTGAAACATGTACAGGTCCAAAATGAACTTTAAAAACAGCGAACCTTCCCTAACATCCGGGGAATTCAACGCAAATCTTACTTTTGGAATTCCAAATTCAATATACAAAATATAACAAAATGAAATAAAGCTTTAGGCGAACCACTCAGTGAGAGTAATGAATAATAAACTTAAAAAGTTAAATCGAAACATGTATAGGTCCAAAATGAACTTTAAAAACAGCGAACCTTCCCTAACATCCGGGGAATTCAACGCAAATCTTACTTTTGGAAATAAAAATTCAATATATAAAATATAACAAAATGAAATAAAGCTTTAGGCGAACCGTTCAGTGAGAGTAATGAATAATTAACTTAAAAAGTTAAATTGAAACATGTACAGGTCCAAAATGAATAGACTTTGATCAAACATATTTTCTTCCTACCTCTGTAAAAGACACATTAAAAAAATCAAGTTAAAATCATTAAAAAAATTAAATAGTTTTTTAATAAAATACTTACTCTTATGATATATTATCAGCAATACTAGAGATTACTATGTTATAATCTTTAACGTTTGTGTAGAACGCATTCTGGACTTTATGGTGACCGATTCCAAACTATCGAGTAATGGCGTCGTACAAAAGAAACTACAAACTGGGCTACCAGATATTTCAAAAGGACTTTAGTTCGGCCAATTTAGATCAGCTTTTTCGCAGTAATTGGCTGTGATTGTAGAAATAATTCATCAAATGAAAATAATGGAAATAAAAAAAATAAAAAATTTAGAACAGATAAAATTAATTAAATAATTAAGTAGTTTCCGGGAGTAGTGGCTCACTCCTGTAATCCCAGGCGTCCGGGAGGCAGAGTTTGTGGATGGTCGTGTGAGGACGACTACCAATTTCCCAACGGGTGGTCGGAATACTTCCGCCGCGGGTGTCACACCCCTGTCCCCACGTATCCCCCCGTTGGCGTGGCCGTTACACATATCTCGCCCTGTTTAATCAGATGGTGTTTTGCCGGGCTCGCGGTCTTCTCAGACTCAATCAGCCCTTTCTTCCTTGAATAAAAAAAATTAAGTAGTTTTGATTTAACACGTAATTTCCTTAATTCACGTTAAATAAACTCGTAAATTTAAATAATATTCTTAATAAAATTAATATTTTGAGGTTCATTAATCATTATCAGCTCAAATAGAAATACAGGTGAAAAAATTTAAAATTAATTGCTGATAAACGCACCTCTAGAAAGCATTGATGGACGAAACATTTCGGACGAATAGTGGAGATCCATGCGACGTCGATTGGGCTGAATATCGGATGTCGCGAAATTGGTTTTACGAAGACAAAAATGGGACGTCCGTTATTCGTCCCGTAGGAAGAATTTTGGACGGGACCAAGCTGGGCTCTATGGACCATGCTGGGAAGTCCCAGGGACGATTTGTGTTTGCTGGATATAAATATAAATCGAAGAAAAAAGCCAAATACTCGGGAGTTAGAGAATCGTTTCCTTTTCCAGGCTGTTGCCGTCGAGACCCTGGGATCTTTCGGTCATGACGGCCTGGAATTAATACACGCGATTGGCCGCAAAATTCGGGAGGTGTCTGGTGACCCGCGTTCGACCAATTACCTAGTTCTAAACAGAGAATCGCAATCGCCGTACACCGAGGCAATGCGGCCTCGGTTCTGAGCACTTTTGTTTTCTCTACCATAATTGGTTACATGTTGTTTCAAATAATATTTATTCTTGTACATTATCTTAATAAACCCAAGAGGAAATTTCACCTACTCTTTTAACACGCGAGTGTAATTTTATTTGTAGAGACCCAATTTAAGTTAGTTATTGACTGTTAGTTTGATACACCCGATTATTTTGTACTTTTTACTAATTTTGTTGTGTATAAAATCTTCATATTCTCAATCGTTCTATTTGAGTAAATTTTTTAAACGTAGAGTAGTACCAATGCCTTGTCTTATAGATTAAAAATGTCCCCTTTAAAATGTCAGTCATGACCAAAGCTATTCTATAGATTTGGAAAATAATAATTTATCCGCATTTAGATTAAACTCATTTGGTTTTCAAAATATTTAGCCACAAGTTCTTGGAAAACGAATTAAAATAAATCTTCCAAAATTTTCTGACTATGTGGAATCCCGCTTGGTTGATGGAAACCCAATGGCAATTTTTCCGAACTTGTGTTGCAATTAGCATATGGACTACTAGCTAAGTATAAAATGGGTATTAAATCCGAATACGATACAGTTGGGCAATTATTTAAAAAAAAAATATCCTTACGTAACAATATTTAATGACATTATTATTACACTACACTGCCATAGAGACTTGGGTTAGTTTATGTCGAAGTTATGGTAAACTTAGAGTTGCCCAAATATTGACTTGGTTTTAAGTAAATATATAGGTAGATTGAAAAATAAGATATTATGGTTATAAAATAGTTTAACCTTGCCCTTGGATTTTTAAGACTAAATATTAATCTTTAACCGTGGCTGATGCTTGGATTAATAATTGGATAAAATAATTATTAATTGAAGGCTGATGTAGTGCTCAAATTTTAAAAATGCGCCATACGTTCATGCCAAAAATATATCTACATAATTTCAATGGCCTCATTACTGTCTTTAAATTTCTTTAGTCTAATGAAATTTGAAATTCTGCTTACTATTTTGTCGTTGATGAAAATTCAGTACGTGTGGCAATGTCCGATGTTCCAGTCATGGATTAATTTAAACCGTGAAGCTCGATGAAAACGTCACTTTCTCTAGAAGGAGAGGGGGGGATAGATAGTCAATATTTCATCATATCCAAATTATATTCTGAAGCTTTCTTACCTTAGTTATTCTATTAACATGAATTGGAGCCTCCCCCATCGAGGAACCTTACCTCAATTTAGGACGAGTTTTTACAATGGCATACTTCGCCTACTTCTTATTAAGACCTTTAGCTATAATGATCCAAAATAATATACTAAACTAGTCATTTAGCTAAATAAAAGCAATTTGTTTTGAAAGCAAAATATAGGTCACCTAATGATTTATTTAATTCAAAGCTAGATCTTAGAACACCCATAAGCAAAAGAGATAAAGGGATAATTAACATTCTTATTAATACTATTACCTGACCTAAGCCCTATTTAAATTCTAAATTTAACTCAATCTATCTGACAAAGTAATTAAAAAACTTTTACTTCCACTCCGTATAAAAACCCAAAATACCCTAAAACCAAAGGCAAAATACACCTCCAAGCTAACATCATTAGTTTGTCATAACGGTAACGGGGGAAAGAACCCCGCACTCACAAAAAGAAAAATATAACCACAAATAAAACTAAAAAAAGTCTATATTAAAAAACAAATAACAACTAAGCAAACTTATGAAAATAATATTACCATATTCTGCAATAAAAATTAAAGCAAAGCCCCCAGAGCCATACTCCACATTAAACCCCGACACCAATTCAGACTCCCCCTCAGCAAAATCAAAAGGACTACGGTTAGTCTCGGCAAGACAAGATAAAAACCACACCCCTAATAAAACTAATAAGAGACCCAACTTCACTAAAGAAAAACCTCAACTCTCCCCCAAATTAAAACTACCCACCAACTGAACAATACTCAATAAAATTAAAGCCAAACTTACCTCATAAGAAATAGTTTCAGCCACAGCCCGGTAACATCCCAACATTCTATAAATAGAATTGGAGCTCCAACCAGCCCCTAAAAAAGAATAAACACCTAAACTCGACAGAACTAAAATATAAATTAAACCATACTAATAAAAAAACAACACCCCCTAAATTACATAAAGCTCAATAAGCTAAAGCTAAAAATAGACCTAACACCGGTCTTAAATAAAAAATCATTTTATTACTATATAAGGGCCAAATCTGCTCTTTAGTCATTAACTTTAAACCATCCGAAAAAAGGCTGTAAAAGCCCCTTATAACCCACCCTATTAGGCCCTTTACGAACCTGAATATAACCTAATACTTTACGTTCCAGTAAAGTAAAAAAAGCGACACTTACCAGAAGACACACTAACATCAAAGTATAGCTTAAAATTAACAAAATTGTTAAAAAAGACACTGTCTTATAAATGAAGCTTAAATTCAACGCACTAATCTGCCATATTAACCAAATAAATTTTTACTAATTAACATAATATAAATAATTCATAGATTCTGGTCCTTTCGTACTAAGAAACTTTTTAAAAACTATAGATAGAAACCAACCTGGCTTAAACCGGTTTGAACTCAAATCATGTAATTTTTTAATAGTCGAACAGACTAACTAGTAAAGCTTCTTCACCTTACAGTTTAATTAATTCAACATCGAGGTAACAAACATACTCTTCGATTAGAACTCCAAAAGTATATTATCCTGTTATCCCTAAAGTAACTTAGTCTTATTTCACCAAAAATGGATCTTCATTAATTTTAACTGAACTAAGTTTATTAGCTACCGCCCCAGTATAATTAGCTTAGCTGTAAAACTAGAAAAAAATTTAAAACTAAAAAAATAGGGTCTTATCGTCCCATAGACTAATTCTAGCATTTTTACTAAAAATTTAAATTCAAAATATTTAAAAAAGATAGACACACCTTATTTATCCCTTCATACCAGATCTCAATTTAAAACCAAATGATTATGCTACCTTAGCACAGTCAGGCTACTGCAGCCCTTTAGTATAACCAGGGGGCAGAATTTACTTTAAACAACTATCCTTAAAGAAATGTTTTTGATAAACAGTTAAGGTAAATGATTGCCGAGTTCCTCTATTAAACTTAGAGGTTTAAAAATAAAAATAAAAAAATAAGTTAAATAAGACAAATTATCTCCTGTGCCTTCAAAGAGCACCGTGCAGCAACACCAAAACTTAAAAGTAAGCTAACTAAGCTTTAAGGCCCATAACCTAACGATGAGAATAACTCCTTTTATAATCATAAAACCTGCCAGCCTAATTTTCTTAATAATAGTTTTATTATTACCAATAATCTCCCTAAGAGCTTCATCCTGATTTTTAGTCTGATTTGGCCTCTAAATAAACTTGATAGGCTTTATCCCCTTAATCATTAATAAAGTTAATATTAGTAGCTCAGAAGCTGCTATAAAATATGTCTTTGTACAAGGGGTGGCTTCCTCAATACTTATTATCAGATCCGTACAAATAGAAATAAATTTTTCATCCTCTTCTCTCACACTCTTAGCATTAATAACAAAAATAGGGGCAGCTCCCTTATATTTCTGAGTCCCCGCGCTCTTAGAAAGCGTCAGTTGACTAAGCACATTTATTATCCTAACATGACAAAAATTAACCCCTTTACTTCTAGTGACCTTAACAATAACTAAAATTAATCTCTTATTTTATATTGTGTTATCATTAATTTTTGGTGCCATAGGGGGATTCAACCAAACCGCCACAAAAAAAATTATGGGATTTTCGTCTATCTCCCATCTAGCGTGGCTTCTAGTGGCGCTAGAGCTTAACTTAAAAGTTTTTATAACTTATTTTCTTGTCTACTCAATCACCTTGGCTATTTTAGCGAATATTTTAGCTAGACATAATATTAATTCACTCAACAAAACCATATTTATATTCAAGGGGTCAAAACTACCCCTTTACTTCCTGATATTAAGTTTAGGGGGGATACCCCCCATAATTGGATTTTTCCCAAAGATCCTAGTCCTAATACTGCTACTAACAAATGCTAGATACCCCCTAATTCTCTTAATATTATTAAGTTCTATAATCACCTTATATTTTTATCTACGAATTACTTACACTGCCTTAGCTATATTTAGTCAAAGACCACCAAATCTGCAAAAGGAACAAAACTGATTATCAGCCTTATTCCTTTTATTAGGCCCTCTAATCCTCCTAAGCCTTTGAGGCTTTAAGTTAAAAAAAAACTATAAACCTTCAAAGTTTACATTAATCAAAATTAAGCTTTAATAAAGTATATCTTAAAATTTGCAATTTTAAATTTTTTTTTAAACTATAAAACCATAGTAAAAGGAGTAACCCATCAATAAATTTACAATTTACCTCCTATTTTCAGACATTTTACCGCGATGAATATACTCAACTAACCATAAGGATATTGGGACACTATATATAATTTTTGGGGTGTGAGCCGCTATAGTTGGCTCTGCCCTGAGTATCCTAATTCGAATTGAATTAGGGCAACCAGGCTCAATGATAGAGAATGAACAAATTTACAAGGTAATTGTAACACCCACGCTTTTGTTATAATTTTCTTTATAGTTATACCTATTATAATGGGAAGTTTCGGAAACTGGCTAGTCCCCCTAATACTAGGAGCCCCAGATATAGCATTCCCCCGTCTAAACAATATAAGATTTTGGTTACTCCCACCTTCTTTTCTCTTACTCTTGAGATCAACCATAGTAGAGAGTGGAGCCGGAACAGGATGGACAGTCTACCCCCCCCCCCTATCAAGAAACTTAGCCCATAGAGGGCCTTCTGTTGATCTCACTATTTTTTCTTTGCATTTAGCAGGTATCTCCTCAATTTTAGGAGCTGTAAATTTTATCACGACTGTTATTAACATACGAACCCCCGGAATAATTTTTGAACGAGTACCTTTATTCGTCTGATCAATTAAAATTACAGCAATTCTTCTCCTACTTTCGCTACCAGTTCTCGCAGGGGCTATCACAATACTCTTAACGGACCGTAATTTGAATACTTCTTTTTTTTTACCTCGCAGGAGGGGGGGACCCAATCTTGTACCAACACCTATTTTGATTTTTTGGGCATCCAGAAGTATATATCTTAATCCTTCCTGGGTTTGGGATAGTTTCTCACATTATTAGACACCAAACAGGGAAAAAGAACCGTTTGGGACACTAGGGATGATGTACGCAATATTAGCTATTGGAATCTTAGGCTTTGTAGTATTGGCCCACCACATATTCACTGTTGGGATAGATGTAGACACACGGGCATACTTCACCGCTGTACCTACAGGAATTAAAATTTTCAGCTGATTAGCAACAATACACGGATCAAAGCTAAATTTAGACCCCTCTCTATATTGAAGTCTAGGCTTTGTCTTTTTATTTAGTATAGGGGGGCTCACAGGTGTAATCTTAGCAAATTCTTCACTAGATATCATTCTCCACGACACCTACTATGTGGTCGCACATTTTCATTATGTTCTATCAATAGGAGCGGTTTTTGCCATTATAGGAGGGATTGTTCACTGAATGCCTCTATTCACAGGACTAGTTATTAATCCTAAATGATTAAAGACACATTTCATCCTAATATTTTGGGGGTTAATTTAACCTTCTTTCCCCAACACTTTCTGGGTTTGGGGGGAATACCCCGACGCTATTCTGACTACCCAGATGCCTACACCTCATGAAATGTTATATCTTCACTTGGTTCCACGCTGTCCATAATTGCTATAATTTTTATCATTTGAGAAAGCATAGGGGCCCAACGAAGTATAGTATTCTCCTCCCATATACCAACTTCTGTAGAATGGGCCCATCAACACCCACCTAAATTTAGTATTCAATTATGGCAACTTGAAATAAAATCCTCTTCCCAGACGCAGCTTCACCTATTATGGAACAAATAATCTTTTTCCATGACCATACTTTAATTATTTTAATCTTAATCACTATTTTAGTTTCATATATAATAATTAACTCATTAATTAATAAATTCTCAAATCGACTCTTACTAGAGGGTCAAGAAATTGAAACTTTCTGAACAATCATCCCCGCCTTCATACTTATTTTTATTGCTTTCCCATCACTTCAATTACTTTATATAATGGATGAAACAAACCACCCAAACATAACTATTAAGACTATGGGGCACCAATGATACTGGTCATACGAATACACAGATTTTAAAGACATTATTTTTGACTCCTATATAATCCAAACAAATGACCTTTTAAGAAATAATTTCCGACTACTAGAAGTAGATAATCGATCAGTAATATTAATGTTCGTCTTTTAATCTCAGCCACAGACGTAATCCATTCATGGGCAATGCCCTCAATAGGAATTAAAGCAGATGCTGTCCCAGGGCGAATTAACCAACTCCCTCTTTTATCCCTACGAAATGGAGTATTCTACGGCCAATGCTCAGAAATTTGCGGGGCAGAACACAGTTTCATACCCATCGTTCTAGAAAGTATCCCAACACAAAATTATATCAACTGAATTAATATAGAGGGTTGGGAAAATATATAAATAATATCATTAAGTGGCTGAAAGTATAAGCATTGGTCTCTTAAACCATCCTATGCCCCCCCCCCCTTAATGCAAAGGGTAGTTAACAAATAACAGTATTTTGTCAAAATACATTCGCAATCGCCCCTTTTATTGCCACAAATAGCCCCCATAATATGAACTAGCCTTTTCTTTTACCCCTTATTTTAATAAGATTAACTTTAATTATACTAAGTTTTTACAAAAAAATTCAATGCAAGGGCTATAAACAACCACTCAATCCAACAAAACTTAAACTGACAATGATAACTAATTTATTCTCCACTTTTGACCCATCTACCTCACAAAATTTCTCAATAAACTGAATTAGCGCCTGTAGCCCTATTTTCATTATACCCTTATGATTTTGGCTATTACCAACGCGAAGCAATACTTTAATAAGTAAAGGAGTAAACTCCTTAACTAAGGAGCTTATCGCCCTATTAGGGAGAACTTCAACACAAGGGATACCCCTAATTATTATCGCACTAATATGGATAATTCTAATTAATAATTTAATAGGACTATTTCCATTTATTTTCAACGCCCTCCCAATCTGAGTCACATTTATACTATTCGGATGACTAAATAACACAAATAGGATATTTGCACACTTACTCCCCAACAACACCCCAATTGCTTTAATAACCTTCATAATTCTAATTGAAACAATTAGAAATACAATTCGGCCTATTACTCTCGATATCCGACTATCTGCAGGACATCTCCTTCTAACCCTCCTTGGTAACCAAGGAACAATTAGTTCTTTAACTAAAAGATGAGTAATTATTTCGACACAATTCTTACTCTTAACCCTAGAATGGGCAGTAGCTATAATCCAAGCTTACGTTTTAATCTCTTTATACTCAACAGAAATCCATTATGAAGAACTTTCACCCCTACCATATTGTAGACCAAAGCCCATGGCCTTTAACAACGTCACTTAGTGTCCTATTCATAACTTCAGTTATTATCAGATGAATGTACCTAAAAGTTAACTTTTTACTATTAATTAGACTAATAATGTTATCTCTATCAGCCTACCAATGATGGCGTGATATCACTCGAGAAGCAACATTCCAAGGCATGCACTCCAATAAAGTTATAAGAGGACTCCAGTGAGGTATGGTACTCTTTATTATTTCAGAAGTATTTTTCTTTATCTCATTCTTTTGGGCTTTTTCGCATAGAAGATTAGCCCCTAATATCGAAGTGCGAATAATCTGGCCTCCCCAAAGAATTCAACCTTTTAACCCACTCCAGATCCCACTACTTAACACAACAATCCTCCTATCTTCAGGCATCTCAATTACATGAGCACACCATAGACTTCTACATAATAATTTTTCACAAGCTAAATCAGCATTAGCAATCACTCTAGCCTTAGGAATATACTTCACACTTTTACAAGCGTGAGAGTACATCGAAGCCCCTTTTACCATCGCGGATTCAATTTATGGCACCACATTTTTTGTCTCAACAGGGTTTCATGGCTTGCATGTAATTGTAGGATCTACCCTTTTAATAGTTTCCTTACTACGCCATAACAACTTTCATTTTTCAAGTCTTCATCATTTTGGGTTTTGAAGCCTCAGCTTGATATTGACATTTCGTAGACGTTGTCTGGTTGCTTCCATACTCAATAATCTACTGATGAGGTAGCTTTCTACTTAGTATAATCAAAGTACAATTAGCTTCCAACTAAAAAGTTTAAATAAATTAGATAATCATTATTACACTAGTTTTAATCATCCTAATAACTAGAACCTCATTTATATTACTCACCTCTAATTTAGCTTTTGCCCCCCACACTGCCCTAGAAAAAATCTCTCCATTTGAGTGTGGATTCAACCCCTTATATAAAAACCGAATCCCGTTTTCCCTCCAATTCTTTTTGATTGCATTAATTTTCATTGTATTCGACATCCATCCCTATTAGATACTTTATGTCAATAACAATAGTAACATCCGTTATTATTCTAGTACTTATTTTAATACTAGGGCTATTACACGAATGGCACCAGGGAGCACTTAATTGAACTTAAGGTTAGTATTTAAAAAATAAAGTTTAATTTGCAATTAAAAATTGTGAGCCTACCTAGCCTTAACCCTTTAATAGTAGTATAATATTACATTCAGTTTCGGCCTGAAAAAAGGAAAACCCTATTAATCTTAATAGAAACCAAATAGAGGTATCTTATTGTTAATAAGAAAATTGAAAACACTCCTATTAAGGAGACTAAATAAATAAAGCCGCTAACTTTAGAGATGTTAATTGATAACATAGTCTTTATTTTTATGGTGTAAAAAACACCTGGGATTTTCAGACCCAAACTACCTTTGGTTAAAAATACTTATAAAATTCTTACCGTAGTTGCTTCAAAACTATATTCTAATTAAACTATACAAGTAGTAAAAAAGACAACAAACTATAAATAGTAAAATAAGACCTAACTGTGAGCCTAAGAAGTTATACTGATAACTTTGCATTTTTACTCTTATCTCACCTAAAACTTTATAAACACTTGTCCCCCAAAACCATTATCCTACCAATTTTATCCCCTAATTAAAATTAATCGATCAGACGAATAAAGGTACTCGTTCAAAAATTATTCCGGGGGTTCGTATGTTAATAACAGTCGTGATAAAATTTACAGCTCCTAAAATTGAGGAGATACCTGCTAAATGCAAAGAAAAAATAGTGAGATCAACAGAAGGCCCTCTATGGGCTAAGTTTCTTGATAGGGGGGGGGGGGGTAGACTGTCCATCCCGTTCCGGCTCCACTCTCTACTATGGTTGATCTCAAGAGTAAGAGAAAAGACGGTGGGAGTAACCAAAATCTTATATTGTTTAGACGGGGGAATGCTATATCTGGGGCTCCTAGTATTAGGGGGACTAGCCAGTTTCCGAAACTTCCCATTATAATAGGTATAACTATAAAGAAAATTATAACAAAAGCGTGGGACGTTACAATTACGTTGTAAATTTGTTCATTATCTGTCATTGAGCCTGGTTGCCCTAATTCAATTCGAATTAGGATACTCAGGGCAGAGCCAACTATAGCGGCTCACACCCCAAAAATTATATATAGTGTCCCAATATCCTTATGGTTAGTTGAGTATATTCATCGCGGTAAAATGTCTGAAAATAGGAGGTAAATTGTAAATTTATTGATGGGTTACTCCTTTTACTATGGTTTTATAGTTTAAAAAAACATTTTAATTGCAAATTTTAAGATATACTTTATTAAAGCTTAATTTTGATTAATGTAAACTTTGAAGGTTTATAGTTTTTTTAACTTAAAGCCTTAAAAGCTTAGGAGGATTAGAGGGCCTAATAAAAGGAATAAGGCTGATAATCAGTTTTGTTCCTTTTGCAGATTTGGTGGTCTTTGACTAAATATAGCTAAGGCAGTGTAAGTAATTCGTAGATAAAAATATAAGTTGATTATAGAACTTAATAATATTAAGAGAATTAGGGGGTATCTAGCATTTGTTAGTAGCAGTATTAGGACTAGGATCTTTGGGAAAAATCCAATTATGGGTGGTATCCCCCCTAAACTTAATATCAGTAAGTAAAGGGGTAGTTTTGACCCCTTGAATATAAATATGGTTTTGTTGAGTGAATTAATATTATGTCTAGCTAAAATATTCGCTAAAATAGCCAAGGTGATTGAGTAGTCAAGAAAATAAGTTCTAAAAACTTTTAAGTTAAGCTCTAGCGCCACTAGAATCCACGCTAGATGGGAGATAGACGAAAATCCCATAATTTTTTTGTGGCGGTTTGGTTGAATCCCCCTATGGCACCAAAAATTAATGATAACACAATATAAAATAAGAGATTTATTTTAGTTATTGTTAAGGTCACTAGAAGTAAAGGGGTTAATTTTTGTCATGTTAGGATAATAAATGTGCTTAGTCAACTGACGCTTTCTAATAGCGCGGGGACTCAGAAATGTACGGGGGCTGCCCCTATTTTTGTTATTAATGCTAAGAGTGTAAGAGAAGAGGATGAAAAATTTATTTCTATTTGTACGGATCTGATAATTAGTATCGAGGAAGACACCCCTTTCACAAAGAAATATTTTAGAGCAGCTTCTGAGCTACTAATATTTACTTTATTAATGATTAAGGGGATAAGGCCTATCAAGTTTATCTCGAGACCAAATCAGACTAAGAATCAGGAGGAAGCTCTTAGGGAGATTATTGGCCCTAATAAAACTATTATTAAGAAAATTAGGGTGGCAGGTTTTATGATTATAAAAGGAGTTATTCTCATCGTTAGGTTATGGGCCTAAAAGCTTAGTTAGCTTACTTTTAAGTTTTGGTGTTGCTGCACGGTGCTCTTTGAAGGCACAGGAGATAATTTGTCTTATTAAACTTAATTTTTCTTTTTCTTTTTACCCCCAATCCAAGAAAAAGGAAAATTAGGCTTTATTATACTTATATATATATTATTGTTAGGCGGTTCAGTTAGGTATTCTTTTGGGAGGCTATTGTTTTGTTTGAGTTACTGGATAGATTAATTTAAGCTAAAATCTTTTATAGTTGCTTTAAAGTTTTATACGTCTTTTGATAGATTTTGAAGGTAGAAATATTATTTATGTATATCTAATTTCTTTATATATAGATTAAAGTGAATTAGCCAGCTAAAAGCGTGCCAGCCGCTGCGGTTATACGTAAGGTTTATATAAAGTTTGTTTATGCGCATTTTGGCTATGATTTTTAAAAAAAAATTTGGGTTAACTAGTGAAATAGTATCTTTTAATAAATTTTATGGTTTGTTGGATGAAAAGTTAGGGAAAAGACTAGGATTAGATACCCTTCTATGCTAGCTTATATTGTTTTAAGGAATAATTTTAAAATTAAAGAATTTGGCGGTGTTTTATCCTCCTAGAGGAACTTGTCCTATAATCGATGCACCCCGATAAATCTTACCTTGGTTTTATTAAGTAATTGAGTTTATATACCGTTGTTGTTAGATTACTTAGCTAAATAAATTGTTAGTTTTCGTTATAGATAGGTTGGATTTGTTACTTCAAATCAAGGTGTAGTTTATGCTAGGGTAGAGATGTGTTACTTTATTTAAGATTTGGATCATGAATTGAACTTTTATGTAAAAAAGGATTTATTAGTAAATTTTTATTAATAAAGATGAGTTGAATTAGGCTCTAGAACATGCACATATCGCCCGTCACTCTAATTTTAATATTAGATAAGTCGTAACAAAGTAGATGTAAGGGAACTTGCATCTAGAGGTTAGAGTAGAGCTTTAAAGCGATTTATTTACATTAAATAGTTCTTTGTATAACGGAGTGCTCTTATGAATATTTTTTAGTTTGAATATTAGGGGGAATTTGGTTGAATAAGCTAATTATTTTTTTGTTTTATTAATTTTTTTTGAAAAAGTTAGATAAGTGTGAACTGTGAAGGTGTTAAAAGTAAAATTTTTTGTACCTTTTGTCTCAGGGTAGGTTAAAATTTTAGATATATTTTAGTTTCCCGAATTGGAATGAGTTAGGTACTTAAGTGTTAATTGTGACAAAATTAATAGAATAAGTATTTAGTAGTGAGATGCTATACGAATTTCAGGTTATCTGGTTTCTTTAGAAATTAAAAAGGTAGGTGTTATTCAGGTATAAAGAATAGCAAAAAGTTTGTTAGGGTTAAGCTTAGCATATGATTTTTATATTCTTTGTTAGGGGTAGTTAGTGAGGCTTAATAGTGGCTTGTTGTTTAATAACATTTTTTTGTTAAGAATTGAAGGGTTATAAAGAGAAGATTTTAGTTTTAAAAAATTGTTCATAATGATTTAATTAGTAGAGATAAGAGCTGGTTATTTTTTGGTTAAGTTTTAGTTGAATTAGTTTGGATTTAAGTTTAATAGAGGAATTCGGCAATCATTTACCTTAACTGTTTATCAAAAACATTTCTTTAAGAATGGTTATTTAAAATAAATTCTGCCCCCTGGTTGTACTAAAGGGCCGCAGTAGCCTGACTGTGCTAAGGTAGCATAATCATTTGGTTTTTAATTGAGATCTGGTATGAAGGGATAAATAGGGTATGTCTATCTTTTTTAAATATTTTGAATTTAAATTTTTAGTAAAAATGCTAGAATTAGTCTATGGGACGATAAGACCCTATAAAGCTTAATTTTTTTAGTTTTAAAGATCTTTTTCTAGTTTTATAGCTAAGCTAATTATACTGGGGCGGTAGCTAATAAACTTAGTTTAGTTAAAATTAATGAAGATCCATTTTTGGTGAAATAAGACTAAGTTACTTTAGGGATAACAGGATAATATACTTTTGGAGTTCTAATCGAAGAGTATGTTTGTTACCTCGATGTTGAATTAATTGAACTGTAAGGTGAAGAAGCTTTACTAGTTAGTCTGTTCGACTATTAAAAAATTACATGATTTGAGTTCAAACCGGTTTAAGCCAGGTTGGTTTCTATCTATAGTTTTTTAAAAAGTTTCTTAGTACGAAAGGACCAGAATCTATGAATTATTTATATAATGTTAATTAGTGAAAATTTATTTGGTTAATATGGCAGATTAGTGCGTTGAATTTAAGCTTCATTTATAAGACAGTGTCTTTTTAACAATTTTGTTAATTTTAAGTTATACTTTGATATTAGTATGTCTTCTCGTAAGTGTCGCTTTTTTTACTTTATTGGAACGTAAGGTATTAGGGTGTATTCAGATTCGTAAAGGGCCTAAAAAGGTGGGCTATATGGCTCAAACTATTTCTTATGAGGTAAGTTTAGCTTTAATTTTATTGAGTCTTATTCAGTTGGTGGGAAGTTTTAATTTGGGGGAGAGTTGGAGCTTTTCTTTAGAAGTTGGGTCTTTTACTAGTTTTATTGGGGTATGGTTTTTCTCTTGCTGACTCACATTTTAGTGCCTTTGATTTCGCTGAGGGTGAGTCTGAACTAGTTTCAGGGTTTAATGTGGAGTATGGCTCTGGGGGTTTTGCCTTAATTTTTATTGCAGAATATGGTAATATTATTTTCATAAGTTTGTTAAGTTGTTACTTGTTTTTTAATATAGACTTTTTTTGTCTTGTTTGTGGTTATATTTTTCTTTTTGTGAGTGCGGGGTTCTTTTCCCCGTTACCGTTATGACAAGCTAATAA
The DNA here is from genome assembly GCF_980474605.1 of Leiobunum rupestre. Classification (NCBI taxonomy): domain Eukaryota; kingdom Metazoa; phylum Arthropoda; class Arachnida; order Opiliones; family Sclerosomatidae; genus Leiobunum; species Leiobunum rupestre. The sequence continues at coordinate 62,168 of NC_143385.1, read as the reverse complement.
TATTAGCTTGGAGGGGTATTTTGCCTTTGGTTTTGGGGTATTTTGGATTTTTATACGGAGTCTTAGTATAAGTTTTTTAATTACTTTGTCAGATAGATTGAAATAAATTTAGAATTTAAATAGGGCTTAGGTCAGGTAATAGTATTAATAAGAATGTTAATTCTCCCTTTATCTCTTTTGCTTATAGGTGTTCTAAAATCTAGTTTTGAATTAAATAAATCATTAGGTTACCTATATTTTGCTTTCAAAGCAAATTGCTTCATTTAGCTAAATGACTAGTTTAGTCTATTATCTTGAATCATTATAGCTAGTGGTCTTAATAAGAAGTAGGTGAAGTATCTAATTGTAAAAACTTGTCCTAAATTGAGGTAAGGTTCCTCGATAGGGGAGGCACCAATTCATGTTAATAGCATAATTAAGGTAATAAAGCTTCAGAATATAAATTGATTAAACGGGTAGAATTGGAGTCCCTGAAAGTTTCTTTTGTTTAGGGGTAGTGTTAATAAGATTAAGATTGAAGAGATTAAAGCTAGTACACCTCCTAACTTATTTGGGATTGAACGTAAAATAGCATATGCAAATAAGAAATATCATTCAGGTTGGATATGAGGTGGTGTTACAAGAGGATTAGCTTGGTTAAAGTTCTCAGGGTCATTGAAGAAATTTGGGTCAATAAGGACAATTATAATAAAAATTGAAAGTGTGATTGTATATCCCAAAATATCTTTAATTGAAAAATAAGGGTGGAAAGGGATTTTATCTTAATTTCTATTTAATCCTAATGGGTTATTGGAGCCTTTTTGGTGAAGAAAAACAATATGGATAAAAATTAGTACGGTTAGAATAAAGGGTAGTAAAAAATGTAAGGTGAAAAATCGTGTTAGTGTGGCGTTATCAATTGAGAATCCCCCTCAAATTCAGATTACTAGATTGGGCCCAATATAAGGAATTGCTGAGAATAGGTTTGTGATAACTGTTGCTCCCCAAAAAGATATTTGTCCTCATGGCAAGACATAACCAAGGAATGCTGTTGCTATTAGTAGAAGAAGAATTATAACTCCTGTTACTCATGTAGTTAAGTTTTTGTAAGAAGCATAGTAAATCCCTCGTGCAATATCGATATAAATACATACAAAAAATATTCTCGCGCCGTTGGCGTGGGAAAAACGGAAAAGTCAGCCATAGTTAACATCTCGTATGATATGCGAGATGGAGTTGAAAGCCATATTAGTATCCGGGGTGTAGTGTATTGCAAGGAAAATACCTGTGATTACTTGAATGGCTAAACAAAGGATAAGGAGTGATCCAAAATTTCATCAATAAGAAATGTTAGAAGGGGCTGGTAAATCGATTAATGCTGAATTTAAAATTTTTAGAATAGGATGTGTCTTTCGTATAGGTGCTGTCTCTCAAATTAGTGAAGAATCTAGGATTATGTCTGCTTTATCAAAGCAGCCCTTTAAGTTTAAGGTACTTCTCTTTAACATTTTGTTTGTGGCTAATGATTCTTTAGAAAGTTGAGCGAAGGGAGCCACTTGTTTGTGTTGTGATTTTTACGATTGTAATTAGAGTGATAAGAAGATACGTTATAATAATTGTTATTCATGCAAGGTGTAATATTAGGGAGTTGATTTTAATAATTGTGATTGTATTTAAAGGGAGATAATTATAGAATATTGAAATAGAGGGGCTAGTAGGAGTGCTCCTACTAATAGATTTTTATTTTGAGTCGTCGAGATAGGTTCGTTTGGTGAAAGAGAAGCTATATATAAAAATAAAATAATTAACCCTCCTAATAGTACTAAGATGATAATGTAACTGATAAGACTTATTTTAGTTAAAAAATGCCTTAATTGCTAAACTTACGGTAATAAGAATAAATGCCACAATTAGTGTAATAGGGTGGTTTGAAAACGTAATTAATAGTAGGGTAAAGGTGATAAGGAGGGTAATTAAAACCAGAAAATAGTTAATTTATAATATCAGTTTTGGTTATTGAAGTAATTTTAGATTTTTCTGAGTTTAGCTAAAGGGTCAATTTCCTATTTTGGTTTACAATACCAGTGTTTTAAATAAACTACTAAAGCAGAATTATGGAAAATCTCAATTTTTTTGTTTACTTAGTTTTTTTAGGGGGTTTTATAAGCTTGGTCATAAGCCGCTCTCACCTGTTATCCATAATTTTAAGATTAGAGTTTCTAATATTAAGTGGTTATCTTCTAGTTGTCAATAGAGTTGGTTACATATTGTTAGATAGCTTAGTCCTTTTTTTATATCTTTTTGTTGTTGTTTGTGAAGGTTGTTTGGGTTTGGTTATTTTGATTAGCCTTGTAAAAGGGTTTGGGGGGGGGAGATATTTAGTATAATGAATTTGTTACAGTGTTAAGGATTTTTTTATGTAGCCTGTTTTTGACCCTCTTCTTAGGTTTATTAGAGTTTCCTTCTATTGTAGCTTATCTTTTATTCTTAATAGTATGTATAGTTTCTGTGTATCCTTCGGGGGAATGGGGGTCTTTTAGAAGATTTTTTGGTTTAGATAGTTTAGGGTATGTTCTTTTGTTTTTAACGGTTTCGGTTATAGTAGTAAGTTTATTGAGCTCTTATTCTAAGTGGTGTGTTTCTTTCTCTCAGTCTGGTTCTTATAAATTTCTTATTTTTAAGATTTAGTGTGAATAATTTAATACTCTTTTATATTTTTTTTGAAGTGTCTTTGGTCCCTCTTTTAGTTATTGTTGTTGGGTATGGTGCACAACCTGAGAGGGTCGGTGCTGGCCTTTATATGCTATTTTATACTATTTTTGGGTCTTTACCGTTGTTAGTCGGGATTTTATTAATTGGGTTAGATATGGGGAGTTTGGACTATAGCTATTTGTACTACATTAATTGTGACTTTGATTTAATTATGTTTCCTTTAATTTTCTTTGCTTTTTTGGTTAAGTTACCTGCATATATGGTGCATTTGTGGCTTCCCAAAGCTCATGTGGAAGCACCTGTTTTTGGCTCTATAGTATTAGCTGGTGTAATATTGAAATTAGGGGGTTATGGACTTATTCAATTTTTACCTTTTTTTGTGAATACCCTTAAAAGTTGATTAGATTTAGTAATAAGTTTTTCTGTTGTGGGTGGTGTTTTGTCTAGAGTTATTTGTTTATCACAGGGGGACTTAAAGTCCCTTGTAGCATATTCTTCTGTTGGGCATATAATAATGTTTTTAGGTGGTGTTTTTAGTATAAGAGTATATGGCTATAATGGGGGGGTTATTATGATGATTGCCCATGGGTTCACATCTTCTGGGTTATTTAGCTTAATTAATATGGTCTATGAGCGGCTACATTCACGTAGTCTTATACTAATTCGTGGGATACTATTAGTTAACCCCTTTATGGGGTTATTTTGGTTTCTTTTAAGTGCAAGAAATATAGCTGCTCCCCCATTTTTGAATCTGGTGGGGGAATTGTTTTTATCTTTTGGGATTTTAGGTGTTGAAAGATTATACGCAGGTCCTTTAGGGATAATATTTTTTTTAGGGGCCGCATATTCCTTATATTTTTTTCTTTGGTTCAACATGGGCCTTTATTGTGTAGTTATAGATTCTTTAGCTGTCTTAATTTGCGAGAAAGTTTTATTATTCTAGCACATATTATTCCCCTTTTATTCTTTGTTTTGAAGTTAAGATTTTTTTTAGCCTTAAATAGTTTAAGAAAAATATCAATTTGTGGTGTTGGAGATAATATGCAATTTTTAGGTAATGAATATTTTTGATTTATGCTATTAAGAGTATGCTTTGTGGGGGTGTTGTTTTTTGGGTTAAATTTATTAATAAAGGGGCAAAGTTTTGTTTTAGAGTATTCTCTTTATGAAGGAGGTGTTAGAATGAGTTTTATACTTTTGTTTGATTGACTGGGCTTATTTTTTCTTTCCGTAGTGTTGATTATTAGAAGATTTGTACTTTTTTATAGAAGAAGCTATATAGGAGCTGATTTAAATTTTAGGCGATTTTCTTACTTGGTAGTCTTATTTGTTTTAAGTCCTAATTTAGTATCTTTGTTATTAGGGTGGGATGGTCTTGGTTTAATTTCTTATTGTTTAGTAATTTTTTACCCTAATATTAAGGCTTATAACTCTGGTGTAATTACTGTTTTAATGAATCGTATTGGGGATGTGGGTCTCTTATTAGGTATTTCTTTTTTGGCCTCGAGTGGGAGATGAAATTTTATTTGGTTTCCTCTAGAGGATTTGGGTAGAAATTTAAATATAGTTGGGGCTTTAATTATTTTAGGGGCTATAACTAGGAGAGCACAATTACCTTTCTCTTGTTGGTTGCCTGCTGCTATAGCTGCCCCCACCCCTATTTCTGCTTTAGTGCATTCTTCTACTTTAGTGACTGCAGGTGTATTTTTACTTCTTCGTTCTGAGGGCCTTTTAGGTTTAGAATTAAGGGGGGTTTTAATAGTGATTTCTTTATTAACGCTCATTATGGGTAGTATAGGTGCTTGTGTGGAAATAGATTTTAGGAAAGTTATTGCTTTATCTACTTTAAGCCAATTAGGGCTGATAGTGTTTACATTTTCTTTAGGTCTTTGAGAAATAGCCTATTTTCATCTTTTGACTCACGCTATTTTTAAGGCCTTATTATTTTTATGTGCTGGTTTTGTTATTCATAGTATATTTGGCTATCAGGATATTCGGGGTTTGGGGGGACTAATACAGAGTTCCCCTCTTGTGGGCCTGGGGCTCTTAGTAAGTTTTTTAAGATTGTGTGGGATTCCTTTTTCCTGCGGGTTTTACTCCAAAGATTAATTATTGAGTTATATCTTATAGGGTCTAAAAATTTCTTTATTGCTTTTGGCTTTTTTTTTGGTATTTTTATGACGATAATTTATAGATTTCGTTTAGTTTACTATTTATGTATAAGAGATTACCAGGGAGAATATTTACTAGCTTACAAGGAGGATACTGCTATAAATTTTTCTATTGGGGGTATAAGACTTTTGGGGGTTAGTTCAATGGTTTACTTTGGACTATGTTTCTGGTATCTATTTATCTTTTTGGGGGAAAGTTTTTACTTGTGTTCTTTTTGGTGTTATTTTTAGTAGCCTTAAATGTCTTCTATAGAAGCTTTTTAGTAAAATTTGTTAATGTGATAATAAATTTTTTATTGGGAATATGATTTTTAAATTGGGTTAGTTCTTACCCTGGGATGCTTTTAGGGGATAAAATTGGTAGGATAATGGTTTTGGGGGACTTAGGTTGAAATGAATTAATAGGAGGTGTAGGTGTTTATAAAGTTTTAGGTGAGATAAGAGTAAAAATGCAAAGTTATCAGTATAACTTCTTAGGCTCAGAGTTAGGTCTTATTTTACTATTTGTATAGTTTAATTAGAATATAGTTTTGAAGCAACTAGGGTAAGAATTTTATAAGTATTTTTAACCAATTCATGTTAATTTAAAAAAACTATAAACCTTCAAAGTTTACATTAATCAAAATTAAGCTTTAATAAAGTATACCTTAAAATTTGCAATTTAATTTTTTTTTAAAACTATAAAACCATAGTAAAAGGAATAACCCATCAATAAATTTACAATTTACCTCCTATGTTCAGACATTTTACCGCGATGACTATGCTCAACTAACCAAAAGGATATTGGGACACTACATATAATTTTTGGGGTTTGGGCCGAAATAGTTGGCTCCGCCCTAAGCATCCTAATTCGAATTGAATTAGGGCAACCAGGCTCAATGATAGAGAATGAACAAATTTACAACGTAATTGTTACCTCCCACGCTTTTGTTGTAATTTTCTTTATAGTTATACCTATTATAATGGGAAGTTTCGGGAACTGACTAGTCCCCCTAATGCTAGGAGCTCCAGATATAGCATTCCCCCGTTTAAACAATATAAGATTTTGGTTACTCCCACCTTCTTTTCTATTACTTTTGAGATCAACCATAGTAGAGAGTGGGGCCGGAACAGGATAAACGGTTTACCCTCCCCTATCAAGCAACTTAGCCCATAGAGGACCTTCTGTTGATCTCACTATTTTTTCTTTGCATTTAGCAGGTATCTCCTCAATTTTGGGGGCTGTAAATTTTATCACAACTGTTATTAATATACGAACCCCAGGGATAATTTTTGAACGAATACCTTTATTCGTCTGATCAATTAAAATTACAGCAATCCTTCTCCTTCTTTCGCTGCCAGTTCTCGCAGGAGCTATCACGATACTCTTAATTTTAATACTTCTTTTTTTGACCCCGCAGGAGGGGGGGACCCAATCTTGTACCGACACCTATTCTGATTTTTTGGGCATCCAGAAGTATATATCTTAATCCTCCCAGGGTTTGGGATAGTTTCTCATATTATTAGACACCAAACAGGAAAAAAAAGATCCGTTTGGGACACTAGGAATAATATACGCAATGTTAGCTATTGGAATCTTAGGCTTTGTAGTTTGAGCCCACCAAATATTCACTGTAGGAATAGATGTAGATACACGGGCTTACTTCACCCCTGCCACAATAATCATTGCTGTGCCTACAGGCAGAGTTGGGCAAAATTATAACTTTTGGATAAACTAAAAATATTATCAAACCGAAATGACAATTAAAATCACAAAATAATATTTGATATTAATTTATAATTAGTTGTAGTGTGTTTAATCTAAATTAGTTATCATTCATTAGGCAATGTCTGATAAAAATACGGTAGGCTTAGTGCTTGATTAGAATGATAAACGATAATTATTTATCCTTCTTTATCATGCAACGAACGTTAACAGTAAATAATGTTTTACTCATTTACCTACGGGAAATAATTATAGCTAATTTATTTTATTTTTTAATCCACAAGCTATAAAATACTTTTCTTACATTGCCTTTTTTCAACTGGTGATAAGAAATGAATAATCTTTTTAAAGTTTTCAAAAAACGAAAAATAAATAAATTTAGAAACAGGCGATAAAATTTGTTTATCGCGATTGGTGGACTGGCGGTCGTGTAGATTGAATTATTGCTTCTGACATCATTAACCACTAAGCCCTCATGGAAGAGTGTTTTTCGAGTATCTCGGCATCGACAATTTTTGATGGTAAATATTTCGAATTTTTGAAGTATGACGCTAATAGCCCGAACACCGTAGTTGCCAAATGCATCCTTTGCCAACCAAAAGAAATATCTATAAAAGGACAGGTCACATCATCGTCGAATTTCAAATCCCATGTTAAACGTAAACATGGCGACAAGTCGTTTAACGAGTTCGTCCTCCATTTATCAGAACAACGACTGCGCTTACGTGCAAGTACATCGCATCTAAATAGTAAAGATTTACCTAAAAAACGACCCAAAGTTTTCTCCCAAGACGAATTCGACTCTAATGTTCTAAATTTCGTAATACACGCGATGTTACCATTGCGCATAGTAGAATATCCGTTTTTCAAACAAATGTTTGAAAACTTAGGTGTTTCAAATGTAATTAGTCGTCGATCACTTGGAAGACAAATGGACCAAAAATTCAAAGTGGAATGCGAAAACTTGGTAAGCCTATTCAGTAACGTGAAGTACGTTTGTACCACTGCGGACATTTGGTCGTCACCCAAACGTAGTTTTTTTTTTGGGGTAACTGCTCATTGGGTAGATACAAATACATACGACCGAAGGTCGGTTGCTCTAGCGTGTAAACGGTTTAGAGGAATTCATAGCTACGAAAGAATTCGTGAGATTTTAGCCGATATTCACAGCGACTTTGGGCTGGATGCTGCTAAAATAATTGCAACGGTTACAGATAACGCTAGCAATTTTGTCAAAGCGTTTAAAGTATTTGGAGTAACCATCGATGATTGCGACAAGAACGAAGATGAAGTTCCTGACGACTATGACTGCGTATCGGTTTCACTGAAAATTTTTGCAAATTGCTCGGAAGATAAAATAAAAGCCCTGCCTAAACATTTACGGTGTTGCGCTCATACCTTGAACCTATGTACGACTACTGACTTGAACAAAACAATTTCTAGTTCAGAGAAATTGTTAGAGTTAAACAAGCGAGTAACGAAGAAGTGTTCTACATTGTGGAATGCCTCTGGTCGTCCCAAATCTGCCGAAATTATCCAATCAAACTTGGGGCACTCCCTGATAAGACCGGTACCGACTAGGTGGAAATCGTTGTCAGATTCCCTCAAGCAGATACTTCACTTAAAACCAAAACACGGCGACCTATGTAAATCCTTAGGTTTGAAAACGGCTATTTTGAATGATGACGAATACACGTACATAGAAGAATATTTGAGTTCTGTTGAACCTTTAGCGGAGGCTTTGGACATTCTTCAAGGCGAGAAAAATACGTACTACGGTTTATTTTATCCGTGCCTAGTGTCCTTACGCCGGAAATGAGAAAAGCTAAACCTTGAATGCTGTCAACCATTCGTCAAGTCGCTATTGCAGAGCATCACCGTCAGGTAAGAATATGCGACTTTCTCGTAATCTCGAGTTATTAGATTTTTGGTACCTTTATTTTTCCGATACCGTAAGTCTATTAAACTACCAGAAGTTAGTCGGTATTGTCTTGGCACGCGGGGAGAAGCATACGCCACCTCGAGTGAAAGAAAATAAACTAGTTACCCCCCCTCCCCCTGGTTACTGTTTATCAGCCGCCTTACAACTAGCAGGCCACGCGGACATTTCAAGAAAGTTTGGTTTTGGCCGCTTCGAGAGTACCCATCGCTATTTACGTCGGGGCAATGCTAAAGTAAAAGTTTCTCCGATTCCACCGGCTTTCGGTTAGTTTAATAGACTTTTTGCAATAATTCAATTACGTTATTAATGTTTGGTTTTGGTTAAAGTTAACATGTGAAGACATAAGCCTAGTCAGAAGTGACCCCGTGGGTCGTTAAAACTAATATTTATACCTCAAGGTATCACCAACATTTAACTGTCTGTCTTAAGTCTTTGTATTCAGTAATTTCTTCTTATTCAAGGGTGAGCTCTATGAATGTTTAGTAAGGAATAAAAGCACTAGATGGTAACAGCGTTTCAATTTTAAATTTGATTTTCCCTTAGCTTCACGCTGTATTGACCTATTCTGCACTAAGGAATTTTTTTGTAACCAGAAGTTAATTACTTTTTTCACTCCAAAACAAGTTTTTTAACTAATCTCATCTTAGCCGTAAATTAAGTAAATGAAAGAAATTTTCTATGATGAATTTTTAAAGGGTAGAAAGCCTAAAACTCAACACTAAAGAAAAATTTAGAGCTATTCTAGTACGCGAAACGGTAACTCAATTCTATAATTATAATTTTAATTATTATTAAAAAAATAATGTCATAAATTGAAAATCTAATTTATCCGGAGCCTAGTCTTATATCTATTTATATCAAAATAAAACAAAGCGCAGCCTTCTACCTTAAACCGTTTTCGCACAAAGTTGTTCGTAAAATTAGCAAAAAATGTCGTTTCGAGCGCTGCGTTCAAGTTTGAGATTTAAAAAATAATTAAACGGTTAATCAAATATTTCAAACTGGGCTATCTTTCATAAACATTCTTTAGAAAACCTAAATAACGTAATGGGTGAATCCCTCAGAAAATCTTAGGGGTGTATAAGGGAATCTTTATTTGGGCTTGAAAGGTTAAAAATATTCATTGAAATAACGTAGCTGTAAAATGAAATAGGACCTAGCGCTAGTAGTAGCGCTTTCCTTTTCAGAAGTCTACCCGTCAGATTAACTTCTAGGTAGCTTCGCGACTACTTTGCAAATATAACATATTACCATAAACAATATCCAATTTTGTTTTTAGATTTCAAGAGTTTTGGGATTTTGATTCCGATAAGGCCATATTTGCAGCTATAGCCGCTCTTTCTTACCCACGATTTAAAGACAGATGGTTAACTTGTCTTGAACCACTTACGCGAGAGAAACTGCTCAATAAAATTAAACGTATTATCAGCGACAAATTAAACGATCACTCTACCGTGGAACCAGAACTGAAATCGTTTGGAAATGATGGTTTCTTTGAATTTGACCCAATACCTCAGACACGGGAGAATTATTCATCTTCAGCGGAACTTTATTTATTGCAGTTTTTTCAAGATTCCCGATCAGATTTAACAATGCTTAATGACTACCCGATAATAAAGGACATTTTCTTGTTATATAATACTCCATTGCCTTCGTCAGCACCAGTAGAAAGATTGTTTTCCTACGCAACTATGACCAATTTGCCCAAAACTCGTCATCTTTCTGATACAATGTTTGAGATGAAAGTTGTACTTAAATCAAATATGACCAATAATATTGTTAAGTCTTGAAAGGTATAATGCGTGAACTTGCCAAAGTGAATGGTATTAAGAGGATATGTTTACCAATATTAAACTGTAATATATCAAAATAAATATTTTGCCATCCAAAATTATTTTAAATTGTCATTATTATGTCAGTATCATAGGTAACATAATAAAAATAAGTATGACACTTCCAATTGCTTTAATGATAATTTTCTAAGCGAGCCTTTTTTCGACACTGATACTCTCTTCAAGCTGTGACTTGGAGTCACAACTTAATAACCGTCCTTGGCGAATACTTTTGGTTAAGAATTTAAGCCTAATATCTGAAAGCACGTCCTGGAATAGCGGGAAAATTTGGCTTTGTTTTGAAGTTCGCGTGCCAATCATACCAAAAAACCTAGTCGTGGTGCCGAATAAAACCTTTTTATAATTTTTATCACTTAAGCCAAATATTCCGCTTATTTCTCGATAAGCAGATATTTTGGCTTAGGCAAAAGTCTCGCATATTTTAGACACTAGGGGCTCTGTACTGATATAACACCTTGATTGCACAATCACTATGAAAATCAAATTCGTTGTAAATCTCGTTAATTGTCATACTTATTGGTATTATGTTACTTATGCTTGTATGTAGATACAGGGTAGATTTCATAGTCATAAAGTTGGTTTCTCAGCACACTGTGCACTTCTTGGCGGACGGGGAAGTTTACCCAGCTTAGCCGAACTAAAGGCATTTTCACACGAGCCAACTTTTTGATCCAACTAGATGAGTCAACTTGAGTTGAGTAAACTAGTTGGTTCGTGTGAATAAAAGTTCGATGAGTTGATCCACCAAAAAAGTACGCCAGAAAAAAATGGATCACTGATCCATTTTTGCTGACTCAGCATTTTGATTTGAAAAGTTGGCTCGTGTGAAAAAACCTTGAGTCACCCCTGTGGACAACCATTGTGCCCCGATAAATATTTTCCGTTAGTCAGAAACACCCTAATGCGTAATATTTAGGCTGGCAATAAGTGGCTTCTTGGTGGGTAGCAGGCGCGAAAAAATATTTCGGCACAAGGTTTGGCCAAATTGGCGATGCCTTTAGGTAGATCTAGAATGCATGTTACACAGAAATCACGAAGATTGAAAGTGAAATATTGATTTGCGATTGATGATAAATTAAAGTTATCATAAAAATATTTTATTTATTGGAAGATAAATGAAAAAAACATTTTATTTTAAATAAAGATAAAATGTTATATTGCAAGTCGCTAAAAGAGATAAAAAAACGTTTGTATGATGCGCGTTACGGAGATAGTGCGGCGAGGGAATAAAATTTAAAAAGGTTCACTCAAAACCTTGGAAGTTAATTTATTTAACATTTGAGTTAAAGGTCTGAACTTCAATCAAGAAAAGGTAATAAAATTCTACAAGAACTAAAAAATTAAAACATGACACCTTATCAGTAACTAAAACTAAAAACCTTATCGAGATAAAACCTGCACGTTTATCGATGAATTAAAACAATGATTGAGCATTTCAATGAATGATTTATTTTTCAATGCTTTGTTCGATATTGCCCCACTCTGCCTACAGGAATTAAAATTTTCAGCTGATTAGCAACAATACACGGATCAAAGCTACATTTAGACCCCTCTCTTTATTGAAGCCAAGGTTTTTTTTTATTTACTATAGGGGGGCTCACAGGTGAAATCTTAGCAAACTCTTCACTAGATATCATTCTCCACGACACCTACTATGTAGTCGCACATTTTTATAATGGTCTATCAATAGGGGCAGTTTTTGCCATTATAGGGGGAATTGTTCACTGAATGCCCCTATTTACAGGACTAGTTATAAACCCTAAATGATTAAAGACACATTTCATCCTAATATTTTTGGGGGTTAATTTAACCTTCTTTCCCCAGCACTTTCTGGGTTTGGGGGGAATACCCCGACGCTATTCTGACAACCCAGATGCCTACACCTCATGAAATGTTATATCTTCGCTTGGTTCCACGCTATCCATAATTGCAATAATTTATTTAATTTTTATCATTTGAGAAAGTATAGTAGCCTAACGAGTCATAATATTATCTTCCCATTTACCGACTTCTGTGGAATGGGCCCATCAGCACCCACCAATAAGTCATACTAATACTCAATTAAATCTAGTATTCAATTATGGCAACTTGAAATAAAATTATCTTCCCAGAAGCAGCTTCACCTATTATGGAACAAATAATCTTTTTCCATGACCATACTTTAATTATTTTAATCTTAATCACTATCTTAGTTTCATATATAATAATTAATTCATTAATTAATAAGTTCTCAAATCGACTCCTACTAGAGGGCCAAGAAATTGAAACTTTCTGAACAATCATTCCCGCTTTCATACTTATTTTTATTGCCTTCCCATCGCTACAATTACTTTATATAATGGATGAAACAAACCACCCAAACATAACTATCAAGACTATGGGACACCAATGATATTGATCATACGAATATACAGATTTTAAAACCATTATTTTTGATTCTTATATAATCCAAACAAATGACCTTTCAAGAAATAACTTCCGACTGCTAGAGGTAGATAATCGAGTAGTAATCCCAACTGACATTAATGTCCGCCTTTTAATCTCAGCTACAGACGTAATCCATTCATGGGCAATACCCTCAATAGGAATTAAAGCAGATGCTGTTCCAGGACGAATCAACCAACTCCCTCTTTTATCCCTACGAAATGGAGTATTCTACGGCCAATGCTCAGAGATTTGCGGGGCAGAACACAGTTTTATACCCATCGTTCTAGAAAGTATCCCCACACAAAATTATATCAACTTGATTAATATGGAAGATTGGGAAAATATCACTAAGTAGCTGAAATTGTAAGCATTGGTCTCTTAAACCATCCTATGGGTTCCCCCCTTAATGCAGAGGGTAGTTAACAAATAACAGTATTTTGTCAAAATACAATCGCCCCTTTTATTGCCACAAATAGCTCCCATAATATGAACTAGCCTTTTCTTTTATCCTCTCATTTTAATAAGGTTAACTTTAATTGTACTAAGTTTTTACAAAAAATTCAATGCGAGGGCTATAAACAACCTCCCAAATCAACGAAACAAAAACTTAAACTGACAATGATAACTAATTTATTCTTCACTTTTGACCCATCTACTTCACAAAATTTCTCGATAAAGCCTTTAGTCCTATTTTCATTATACCCTTATGATTTTGGCTATCACCAACGCGAAACAATACTTTAATAAGTAAAGGGGTAAACTCCTTAACTAAGGAACTTACAGCCCTATTTGGGAGAACTTCAACACAAAGAATACCCCTAATTATTATCGCACTAATATGAATAATTCTAATTAATAATTTGATAGGACTATTCCCATTTATCTTCACCGCCACAAGTCACATAGTAATTACACTAAGCTTAGCCCTTCCAATCTGAGTCACATTTATACTATTCGGATGACTTAATAACACAAATAAGATATTTGCACACTTACTCACCAACAACACCCCAATTGCTTTAATAACCTTCATAATTCTAATTGAAACAATTAGAAATACAATTCGGCCTATTACTCTCGCTATCCGACTATCTGCTAATATAATTGCAGGACATCTCCTTCTAACCCTCCTTGGTAACCAAGGAACAATTAATTCTTTAACTAAAAGAAGAGCAATTATTTCGACACAATTCTTACTCTTGACCCTAGAATGGGCAGTAGCCATAATCCAAGCTTACGTTTTTAACGTTTTAATCTCTTTATACTCAACAGAATTCCATTATGAAGAACTTTCACCCCTACCATATTGTAGATCAAAGCCCATGGCCTTTAACAACATCACTTAGTGTCCTATTTATAACTTCAGGTATTATTAGACGGATGTACCTAAAAGTTAACTTTTTACTATTAATTAGACTAATAATGTTATCCCTCTCAGCCTACCAAGGAGGCCCGGGGCTCGAATCCTGACCACGGACTTGGGGGGAAGGGGGATTAATTTAATTAAAAAAAGGAAAAACACAGTAATAACGACGGGATCGCGCCTCCTTTTGGGTAGTAAAAAAACCAAACTCGCAAAAGAGGGGGGAAAGATTCGCGGTAAGGACCTGGCGATTACGTAAGCGCAGGGTAAACGTAATCCACGGAAAGAGCAGGGAATAAAGAGATTAGGGGGAATTTGGAGGTGGGAACCAGCCACCCCGGAACAAGTCCCCCAGGCGAAAATAGACGATTAGGAAACGTTCCCCCAGGACAGGATTTTTTGCTGCGCAGAGGGGTGGTTTGCGTCGTAGGAGGAATGATGTCGACGTCGTCGTCTCCCAACTCCTTCTCCTCCTCCCGACGCTGCTTCCCGGTGCTGCGGGTGGCGCTGAGTTTTGGGACTCGATATTAAACAACGCGGAAGATTGGGCAGATTTTGAGGAGCCCGCCCCGGAGATACCAGAACATCCCCCCATTCGCGCCCCCTCGGCTTTACGCTAATTTCGATGTCGTGTTCGAAGGCGAGGCCGATGAGTTCGGCGATATTCTCAACACCACGGATGATTTGGCGGATTTGCTATTATTTTAATTTTTTTAATTATAAGTATTGTATATATCTGTAAATAAAAAAAAAACCCTAATCATTAAGTATATCATTATACCATTTATTAATTCAGCAAAAAACTAACAAAAAACAAGCCCATGGATGGGCTTGTTTCGATAAAGATTGATATTTATATTTAGGTAGATATAAAAATATATCAATATAAAAATCGAGATAGAAACTTAGGCGGCGGCGCTGGTGGTGGTGGCGGCGGATTTAACGTTGGAAATAGTGTGTCCGTAACCCAAGAATCAACAGAAATGAGAAATAGTCCCTCAGGAGAGGATTTACCGTTGGAAATAGTCCAACCTGACCTGACCCCACCTAATCAACTGAAACCCGACGACGGCAGCCTTCATGGCCGCTGGCCGTTCGCCAGGGGGTTTATTTTATCCCGACAAGACGATTGTTTTGGTGGGACGACGGGCCTTGGAAAAATGACCTTTGCCAAGGGGCATTTCGAGAATCCGCTCGTGGTGCGTCGGCGAGCGGATTGAGCCGAGTGGGCCGAGAATCCGCAAATGTACGACGGGTTCATCTTCAAACACGCGGTAACCAACCGGTGGCACTGGCACACCCTCCTCTCCTTGGTCGACACCTCGGAGGTGTTGCGCGCGGGCGTACGAACACTGTTGCGGCGCCGGCTATCCCATGGTAGCCGTCATCCCGCCGCGCACTCCTCCTGAGGGCGCCCCCAACCCGTTCCTTTGGTTGGGATCGACATTTAGGTATTGTCGCCTGACGGCCGACTTTGATAAAAATTTGTCTCGAGTTTTCACTTGATTTTCGTATTTGTTACGGCGAATTTTTTCGAAAACTTATTAATTTAATTTAAGTAATAATTTTAAATAAAAAGACATGGTTGGTAAAAAAAGCTCGCAATTAATTAAATAGTTCCAAGGGAGATAGTTTCCTTTCGGGGGAAAATAACAGTCGGAATCAGAAAAAAAAAGAGTAGACTCGTAGGACCAGCTCGGTGTACCGATGCTAGGAGGCCCGGGGTTCGAATCTGGACCACGGACTGGGGGGGGGGATTAATTTAATTAAATAAAAAAAGAAAAACACAGTAATAACGACGGGATCGCGCCTCCTTTTGGGTAGGAAAAAAAACAAAGCTCGCAATTAATTAATTAGATGCCGGAAGATAGTTTCCTTTTTGGGAAAAGTAACAGACCGAGGACGATGGATTATCACGTTTTGCTGATCTGATGGAGATACAAGTATCGGCGCGCACGGGCGGAAACTCAACTTTGGGGGGTTGCGGGGAAATGGAAATCCGCGGAGAGACGCATTTGGCTCAAGAGGCTTAAAAAAGGGACACGGAGAAGTGATCGCGCCGAGCTAAACCAGTGTGTCAGAATTTATAGCCCGGTGGACCTAGTAACAGAGACCATACCACCGGAGGCATATCATCATAGTGCCCTACGCCAGCGTCCACCTAGCCCGGACAGGTGACAAATCCAGCCTGGGTAGCACAACCCTACTACTGATGGTCGCACCTTTGACGCAAGCCACTCAACCCAGCAGAAGGTGCAGCAATGGTTGGACCAAACCCCACTTCGCACACAGCAGTGGGATTTAGAATGGATGCTATAGCAATTCCAGCCGACACCATACCTACGGAGGTAAGGAGCCAACCCCTTTGGAGAGAGCTCCTAAAGGGGAACGACGAGCACACAGCAGTCCAAGTAACCCGGCACAGCTGGCACCGGAGATCCCGGTGTGGTTAAAAAAGGCCGGGAAACAGGACCGCCGTGCCCGCATATGGAGGCCTGCCGCCCCACAGCAGGCTACCCAATCCGCCGAGGCGGCCAGTTTCCCTGGACCCTCTCCGTTAGCCTGAACCGAAGTTCAGTATCCAGCCCAAACCTGACCGAAGTCGGAGGTGGAGATAGGACCATTTGATCAGAGCTAATATCTCTAACCCATTTAGGGCCCCGAGCTAAACCAGTCGCACGGGCGGAAACTCAACCAACTTTTGCAAAAAGGTGAAAGATACAGTAGTATCAGTGTTTCTCTTTCATTATGAAGAAGGCCAATTAAGCTGGGTGGTCGACGCTCAAAACGGACACAGTTGTCCTGACATTCAAGCAGGAGTAGACATTTCGGCCCTCTATCCAAACGAACTACCAAGGCTAAGGCGTCTGAATTATTGATCTATTTGAAGGAAGTAGTTGCACCGCCACATACAAACATTTTGCAGTTTTGGCAGTTGACCTTGAATGTTTTTACCATAGTTACACGAAAATGAATATAAGGTTTCTTGCATAGCTCGTGACTATCTCGGAATTCCTGGGTCATCAGTCACTTTTGAACGACACTTTTCTCAAGGGACGGACGTGGTAACCCATAAACGCGGTTCCCTGAATCCGGAAACTATTTCGGCAATTGTATGCCTAAAAAACTGGTGGACTCGTTGAAATAAACTGATTAAACCTGTAAACATTATAACTTGAAATACACAATACTTGTAGCAAGCAATTACATAAATTTTAATTACTGAAGCTCATAGAATAGATATCTGGTAGGAGTATCCGTATATTTATCTGGTTTTTAAACCAAAATCAGATCAGATAGAAAATTCGGATAGACAAATCAGTTATCACCTGATCAGATAAAACTTTGAGCAGATTACCAAATTTATCTGCTTAACTTAAGGAGGTATCCGATATAAGACACTGGTAACAGATTGCCTTATTCGAATAAAAGTTAGAAGCACTACCAAGAACAAAACCTTATAATTATGTTCTCATTACGTTAACGCCTTAATCTCCGCGCAAATTAAAAAATTAGTTAAATATGTTTCCAATGAATAAATTCATCCTCAACGTGAGTTAATAATATTCAACCGCTTTTTCACAAAAAAAATATGGTATGATGACCAAGCGATTTGAAGTAAGAAATCTAGATTAAACAATGTTAGGAACAATCGTTGATCAGCGATTCTTGTGTAAACGAACACTTAGGTATTCAACATACCGCGCTTCTAAACAAGATTAAGTTCGCTAGTCAATTTCATGTTTCACGCGGTGAATTGGTTTTTTTGAAATGATGAGAGGAAATCTGTGAAAATCTATAAAAAATAACTAGGGTTTTAAAATTCTAACAAGGTCTCGGAGAAAAGTACCATCAAAGTGGTTTAACTTCATCTTTGTTTGCTCAGTCGACCAAATCTTTTCCCGGCACCAAAGTTTCAATGAAATATTACTTTAGTAAAAATCGATTTTCAAAACATTTTATTTTAAATTTTGGTTCTAACCATTTTTACTTAAAAGTGTTCATGAACTTAAAAAATATTTTTACGTTTACATCATTAAGTAGTGTTTGATTTCAAGCAATATCGCCATTTAGATTGACAATAGTTTGACGGGTAATGTGTCTGGCTTGTAAATATCCTCTCTACATCGGACTGCCATCCCAAAGCTCGTACAACGAAATTACTCAAAATAAAACCAACCATCCTTTTTCGAGAAACAATAATTGTACCACAACGTTGGCTAGCAAGATGGAATCTATACTATTGACGTATCCAAAAGCTGCTATCTTCAAAATATGTTCGTAAAATCTGTCGTTCGGAGCTCGATTCCAAAACAACATTATATCATCTGCCCCAGCAAACACAAACACGTCCTATGGACATCCGATAGACGTCACACTCGGATCTTGCCTTCGTCCGTAGGACATCCCAAAATCCGGGGTTGACGTCGGTCGGACGTTAAAGGACGTCCAAATGTCCGGTTTGTCTATAGCCGTAGTACGTCCCGGGAACGAGTTTTCGGACGTCCAACGGCGATTACGGCGGTCGTCCCCTGGATGTCTTTCTATAAAACCTAGAGATGTCTTTAGGCCTTTAATTTGGTTCAATCATGGCTCAATAGGGATGAAACTAGGACGTTCATTGGATCTCGTATTCTGAACAAATAATTTAAAAAGCCAAACTTGATATTAAAATTTTATTCAAAACATTAAAATAAATCCAGCAACAAGTGTACAATTTGATTGTAATAACACGAACTCTGCAAGTATTAGCAATTACAAAACTTATATAGTTATTTAATTTTTATATAACAAAATAAATTTCGAACTAAACTACTAAAAAATTAAATAACCTTCCTTATACAAATGTAAAAAACAATAAAATTAATTTTTAAATCAGAAGCAAAATAAAACTAAGCCATTTAATACTATTCCTTAAAAAAATTAAGTCTATCGGATGAAAAATGTACTCTAGAAATTACTGTTTCTCGAATCTTAATTTTGGAATTACAATTTAACTATATAAAATATCACAGTATAAAATAAAGCTTTAGGCGAACCGTTCAGTGAGAGTAATGAATAATAAACTTAAAAAGTTAAATTGAACTTTATTATTATTATTATTATTGATGAAGGGGTGAAGGGCTTTGGAAATGCCCGTTCGCGCACGTCGACCAGAGGTCCATTGTGCAAAACCCGAACCTTAAGACTTAAAAAGTCCAATATCCGACACAAAAACGAGAATCCTCTTGGACGGCTTATTATAGAAATCAGAAGTTTCCAGTTGATGCATACAAAGATGCTCGAATCTTTGGGCCGCGTAGTAATCGCACCTACAAAGCACATGAGAGGCGGTTTCCTCCTCAGCCTGACATGCCCTACAGATTGGATCATCACTGATTCCAATCAGGTGAAGATGTCTGTTAAGGAGACAGTGAACTGTTAGTAGGCCAATGACCTACCTGATATTAGATTTGGAAAGCGAGAGCAGCTCCTTAGCTCTCTGCCTAGAGGGGCCCGAGATAAACTCTTTAGCCTGCCTTTGGCCATCCATCCCAAGCCAAAGCTTGAGTTGACGGTCAGTCATGGAGTTAGAGATAAGGCCGCGAACTATGCTAGAGGGGATAGGAACGGCAGGTTCAGGACCAAAGAACCCAGCCTCTGCCCCCTTCTTGGCTAAGACATAGGCCCTCTCATTACCATAGTACCCCCAATGGCCAGGAACCCAATAGAGCTGAACTTTATTATTGGTGCCTAGCTACGAGAGGAGGTTCAAACAGCTGTAAACCAGTTTTGAAGAGACCTGAAACTGGTTGAGAGCCTTGAGGGCTGCTTGACTATCCGAATAAATTTGGATAACCTTGCCATGAAGCTTCTTCTTAACACAAAAATCAACACAGAAGCAGATAGCGGCAATTTCCGCCTGGAAAACACTAGCATAGACACCAAGGCTTTCAAAGAAGCCGAGATTGCTAGTAAGACAATACATCCCCGAACCTGAGCCAGAGCGGGTCTTAGACCCATCGGTAAACCAGACGATTTACCCTCTGGCCCCGAGGGTACTATGATTGGCCCACTCTGTACGGCTTGGAAAATTAGTATTGAAGGACTTACTAAAATGCAGCTTCGTAGTCATCAAATCAGAACCCATGAGATATACAGGTAACTGACATGAAATTTCCCGAAAGATCTTGGTGTGGCTATTATCCCAAGTATTCGCCTTCCACCAACCATTCTGGTTGAGCCTATAGGCTCCCATAGCAGCAGCTTCCTCTATAAAAAGAGGAAGAATGTTCAGGAGAATTTCTTGAGAAGCACTTGGGGCTGTTCTCATAGCTCCTGGGTTGCTGACACAAGCCAGCCTTTGTAGGGTGCGCAGATCGCTCTGCACAGTCTTAATTCGGACTCTTGGCCACCAGACCACTGCAGCATAAGAGAGCAGTGGTCTGATGATCATGGTGTACAGCCAGAAGGCCACTTTGGGGCTAAGCCCCCATGACCTGCTAACTGCACTCCTAGTCCTCCAAAGTAACATCTTGGCCTTCTTAACTACACAGTCAAGGTGAGGCTTCCACGTTAGTTTGTTGTCAAGAATAACACCAAGGTACTTCACCTCCGTGCTTTCCCTCAAAATAGTCCCAAATAAGGTGATATCATTAAAAGAGTTTTGCAGCCTTTTACGAGTAAAAGGAACATGTACCGTTTTACTAGGATTAACCGTAAGACCAACTTCCCTGCACCATTTTTCCACTGATGCAAGAGCCCTTCTCACTAAATCGCTAGTAGTGTTGGGGAATTTTCCCGTAAAGATGATGGCGATATCGTCGGCATAGCCGAAGCAGCGGCACCCATCCCTGTCTAGCCTCACCAAAAGCTCATCCACAACCAGGCACCACAGCAGAGGTGATAGAACACCACCTTGTGGGCAACCACGGCTGGTGGAGATCATAAGGGATTCACCGAGCAGGGAGGATACCACCACACGATTCGTCAGCATAGCTTTGAGCCAGAGACACAGTGTGTCATTAATGCCAAAGTGCTTAGCAGCCTTCATGATGACTGCGCTGGACACTTTATCAAAGGCGCCCTCAATATCAAGGAACACAGCTAATGCTATTTCCTTAAAGTTAATAGCCCTTTCAATGTAATTGGTTATGCCATGAAGGGCAGTCTCAGTAGATTTGCCTTTTTGGTAGGCATACTGAGCCGTCGAGAGAGGTGTATGAGAAATAACCTCTCCCCTAATATAGTTGTCTACCAATTTCTCCAAAATCTTTCGAAAAAAGAAGTCAAACTGATTGGTCTAAAAGCCTTAGCCTCGAGATAGTTAGATTTCCCTGATTTCGGAATAAAGATCACCCTAGAAAGCTTCCAGGTGCTAGGAATATATCCAAGGGCAATACAAGCCCTATAGATCCTACTCAGCATTGGGCAGACAAAGTCAATGCCCTCCTGCAACAGAATGGGAAGTATCCCATCCGGCCCTGGAGACTTATAGGGCTTAAAAGACTTTATAGCCCAAATAAGTCGCGAGTGCGTGACAATTTTGTTCGCCACCGCCCAGTCCTCCCTTTTGGTACGTGCAATCCTAATAGGAAGGGGGTCAGAATCAGTACTGTTTGTAATTCTGGAGTCGGGAAAGTGTACATCTAAAATATGAGTTAGAGTCTCCTTACCCGACGAAGAATGACTGCCATCTTTCAACTTGATAGTGTCAAGATGTTTAGTCTTATCGTTGGCCATAATTTTCATTAACTTTGCCGTACTAGGAATATCAGAGATATTCTCACAGAAATTCCTCCACGAGTCCCTCTTGGCCTCGCGGATGGCCTTATGGTACGCAGTGAGGGTTTGCTTGTAGGCAACCCAGTCACCCGACCTCTTTAAAAACAGCGAACCTTCCTTAACTTTCGGAGAATTCAACGCAAATCTTACTTTTGGAATTACAATTTAACTATATAAATTATCACAGTATAAAATAAAGCTTTAGGCGAACCGTTCAGTGAGAGTAATGAATAATAAACTTAAAAAGTTAAATTGAAACATGTACAGGTCCAAAATGAACTTTAAAAACAGCGAACCTTCCCTAACCTTCAATCTAACATATAAAGAAGAGTGTTTGTTTGTTTGTATATATATGTGTCCGCTAAATGAATACACAATTTTTAGCTTATGTCCACGGTATTTGGTACACTATCTCGAGGTACCCGCACAGTGGTTTTTGACGGTTACGGTCGGCAAAAAACTAATAAATTGTAAGTGTATACCAACGTATATCGGTTTTATAAAAGATACTTCACTTTGGTCTTAGCCATTGAATTGGGAATAATACTGCTAGAATTACAATTAACATTTTGGTTGCCATGGATAAGCGGGACCTGTTCTGAGAAGACTGTACGAAATTCATCTTTATAATTCGGTGGTAGCGCCATCTATATTTTGTAAAGTTATATGGCTAAAAATAAATAATTATTAGCTAACTCACCGTAAATTGAGTTAAAAACGATCGTGTACAGAATAAAATTATTTTTAAACAACTTCAAAGGTTTGTTTGTTACGAGTAATCATACATTTCAATTTCACATCAGATTCGCGAAAAAAATCAATTGCAATATAGTTGCCCACGGTAGAGCGATAAAGTTTATAAAGTCTCCTAATTGAACGAAATTGGTCCCGTGCCAGCCAGATTTAGTTGTACCTCTATTTATTCCCTACTCAATGGTCTTAGCCATAAGTCCGAGTTTCTGACCCCATATGAAAAAAAATGGGAAAGCAAATTCATTATATTTTTCGCCTAACCTTGCTATTATCATCCAATTTCTTTATTTTGATATTGGTAATCCTAAATTGTACAAAATTTATTTTAGTGTAAAATATGGTTTTAAACAGTGTATTCCTGCAAAAATTCCCGGTTTAAACGTAAGGAGTAATATATTTGTGCAAGTGACACCTCTCCAAAATCTCGACAGTAAAATCTTCTACTTACTTCATATATAAGCCTTGCGGTCCGTAGACAGTGTTTGATATAAAAAGAAGAGAAGGCGAAACGAAACATGTCTCTATTAATAATAATAATAATTTTATTAGTTATTCAATCAATTGTATGTTTCCAGAAAATATAGGCGAAGTCATTGGATGACTTTTAAGCCTTAACACAGACATAATTCTTTAGTAAGGGATTATACAAAAATAGTATAGCTAGATAATTGGATTAGTTGTTATAACAATTATATCTTAAACAATATATACGTAATGTTATTTTTTTTTCCTAAAAAAGTTTTTAACAGTTCCTTTAAATTGGGAGAGGTTTGACAAATCAGAATTTTCTATAGAGTTAAAATAGTTAATGCCATCGTAAAAGATAGACTTTAGCTTGATTTGCGTACGTGGATGGGTAATTATTAAGAGAGGTTGTACTCTAAGAGTATAATTTCTGTCCTTGTTTATATTAAACAGATTTGAGATGGGATTCTTAATAGATTTGTAAATAAAAATTAACATATTATAGACATATAAATCTTTGACAGTTAAGAGATCTACATTATTAAAAAGTGGTTCAGTGTGAGCCAGGTATGGAGCGTTCACTAGAATTCTTATTGCTCTTTTCTGGATTATAGCCAATCTATTTATATTATAATTTGATTTATTACCCCATATAAAAAGACAGAAGTTAAGATGGGAGTATACAAATGCAAAATATTGTTGACGCATAATATTATAGCTAAAAATTTCGCGATTCCTCCTTAGGAGGTATGTACTAAACGTAATTTTTTTCACAACTGAATTAATATGTGGTGTCCACGTTAGATGTTCGTCAATTCATACACCGAGATATTTCACTTCAGAAGTTTTTTTAAGATTACACCATCCAATATAATGTCTTGGCTATTAATTCCGGGTGGTTTATTTATAGTCTTAATGACCATATAGACAGTTTTGTCTTTATTTACTTCTAGGAAATTGGCTTTAAACCAGTTATTTATCGCAATCATTTAGTTATTTGTCAGTGTATAAAGAGTATCGAGACTGTCATGTGAATCTAGAAAAGTGTGTCATCGGCATACAAAGTTAATTGATTATCTTTATCGAGGTTGGCAAGGTCATTTAAAAATGAATTGAATAGCAAAGGCGAAAGTATAGAACCTTGTGGTAGGCCACAAGTAACATATTTTTTACCAGAAAGCTCATTATATCGGGTTTGATTTGTACGATTAGATATATAACTATTTAGCCAACTTAATGCGTTGCCCCTAATGGCCAATAATTTTAGTTTATGTAGTAGGAGATCATGATTAACATAATCAAACGCTTTCTTTAAATCAAAGAATACTGCCATAACATATTTTTTAGCGTCAATAACGTCAACGATGTCTTTATACAATTTTGCAAGACAAAAATCAACACCACAGTTCTCGCGGAAGCCATATTGTTTTAGGGACATTAAATAATTTTTTTAGCATAGCTATTTAGTCTAATAAAAAAACGTTTATAATTTTTTTTTGCAAAAATAGATAGGAGCGATATCGGCCTGAAGTTTGCGGGTTCATTAGTGTCTCCCTTTTTATAAGTTGGTATTATAATCGCGTTTTTTAACATAACAGGATAACGACCAGTCACAATTAATTAAGTACAAAAGAGGGGGTATAATATTATGCACAATTTGTTTTACAACTTTAGGGGAGACTTCGTCAAACCCTGCAGCCGAGTCAGTTTTTAAATTTTTAATAATGGATTTTAGCTCTATTTCGTTGAGTTCACATAATGCCATAGACGAAGTATTCCTATTTACATATCTTCACGAATATGCGTAGTTTACTGTTTTGTTCAAGGGTCTTATCGCGCTAAAGAAGGTATTAAAACAATCAGCAGACGTTGTACATGTTATCTCGGATTTTCTATTTCTGCCTAATATCTCGTTAACATTTTTCCATAGTGACTTTGTATCCCGTGCTTCTAACAATTGTTTTTTATAGTAATTTTTCCTAGCATTTCTAATTACATTATTTAGCCTATTCCTATATGATTTGTAACGATTCTTATTTTCCAACGTAGGATATTTCTTCTATATTTTAAAAAGTTGACTTTTTAATTTGATTGATTTTTTAATATTTTCATTGAACCAACAATGGGAGTTTTTTGGGAAGATATTTAGTAAGGGAAAACAGTAATTGTATAGTTGTATAAATTTCCCAAAGAATAGATCAAATGCTTTATCAATATCAGGTTGAGAATAAACAAAGTCTCATTTTATTTTTTTTAGACATTCATAAAATTTTTTAATATTATTATCTGATAGATTTCTAATTATAATTTTTTCTTTTTTAATCGGGTCTATAGTTGGAATTGTTAATTTAATTACAAAATGGTCGGTTATATCCCAGTTATCAATAACTTGGGTATCAGGGTTATTTAAAAAATTAGAGTAGCACACATCAATTAAAGTACCCGAGATTCTGGTGGGCTGAACGATATTTTGGGACAGGTGGTACGAACTCATTTGGTTGGAAAGTTTATTTAGATCTAAACTATTTTTAAGATGATCAATATTTAGGTCTCCTAGTACGATTTTTTTGCTATTGATAGGCCCTAGGTTACTAATAGAATTTTCTAGAATATCAATAAAGTCTTCTACTGGGGCGTCGGGGGTCTGTAAATGATACAAAAATATATATTTTGAGTTTTTATGGCGTAGATTTGGATATTATCATCATTATACTGAGCTTTATCTATGATTTCTATGTTTATATTATCTTTAACATGGAACCCGAAACCCCCACCGGTTCTATTTTTACGTCCTTGACCGTAGAATTTATAGCCATTTACAGGATCAGAGTGACAGTTATTTAACCATGTTTCAGTTAGGGCAAATATGTCAATTTCGTTATCCAAATTAGCTAAACAGTGTGATAGTAAATTAGAAAAATTGGCATTTATGCTCATAATATTATTCAAAATTAAGTTACACATTTATAGAGAAAAAAAAGAAGAATATGATGTAACGTGGATTTAGCAGGTTACGATTCTGGCCTGTTGGTAGTCGTATTTATAAGTAAAATTGTCAGTTTGAATAGAATTAGTAGATATCCACTTATACTTTAGTGGAGCTTTGGTTTTGGCGAAAGTCCTAAGGTGAAAGCGTGCCATAGATTGTATTTGGGTATAATCTTGTTCGATAAATATATTTTTACCTTTAAGTTTAACATTATTTCTAAGTATATCTATCTTAATATCATAATTTTCCGCTTTATAAATAATTACTCGATTTTTATTAGCAGTAAAGGGACCTCTTCGATACACCTGACTAGGAGTCACAGAGACGTTTACTCCCAAAGAGGTAGTAAACAAGTCTTCAACTTTTGTGACTAAGGTCTTCATATCTTCAAACTCGCAGTCTATTATTCCCTTTATCACTAGGTTTTTTCTTCTCATTGTAATATCTAGATTATCAATGAGCATACGGTTGTGGTCAATTTTGGTTATAAAATCTTTTCGAAGGCCAGTAATTTCTTGGTCAAAATTGTCCAATCTAAATTTTATTCCAGGGATTTCTTGGATAATACTTTCTATCCCGTCGATTGTAACTTTTATTTGCGCTAACCAGTTTTCAATTTGAGTAATTTTTTTACCATTTTCTTTTGTTAAATTATTATTTTTATCTAGCTTATCATTTAGCACGCTGAAGTGCGCATAAGAGTTAGCTTCGATAACTTTTAATTTATCTAGGATCTCGTCACTATTCATTGTACTTGTTTTTGAACGAGTCTTAGGCATTCACACAGGCAGAAAACGTGGAATAGAGCAAAGATAGAGAAAAATTTACTTTACCTATTAACGAAAGAGTTCGTTAGCGTAATTCTTAAGGATGTTGCCTACGAATTCTGCCTGTGTTGTGCGTCCCGCTTCTAGTTCACCGGCCTTTATAGATTCGAGGTAGGTGCACAAAAAAACACGACACTTTGAAGTTTCTTATCGATGAGTCACATAACAAGTTGGCAAGCCAAAATATACCTCTCCTCGGAAGAATGGTCCCTAGTGGTATTAATTTCTCGACACGACCCCCAAAGATATCTCCGCAATTCAGAGTTATTTACGAAAAACGTATTCTCGGTTCAAACCCTGCCCGGTATAAAATTTTAATTTTAATTTAAATAATTGAGAAGAAACAATCAAGTTTAATTTATTCAGAATATTATAAATTAAGTAGTTACAACAGCGAGTTAGACTTACTAAAACAATGCACAATTGAATTTAACCCTTTTTACAGTACATGTTTATCAGTTGAATATAATACTAAGCAAATTTTAATGAAATAAATATCTACAGATGGTATTTGTATTTTTCTCGCTTACGAAATACTTGCCGCATCTTTAACGCTAATTTTATTTCAACGCTCGTAGACTTCCAGTTGACGTTGTGACACATACCGCATGAAAAAGACCAATGCCGTCCAATTTCCAATATCATATAATGACTCGCACACCCAGGAAATCATTGACTGCGTTAGAAATCGTAGATATCCAAATATCCACACCAAATATATTTACAAGAAGCAAAAACCTTACCACCAACAAAGCACAGAGAGCCACTTGACTAACCGCCAGCTCTTAAAGCAATTAACGTTAAATTATCTCCTTTGAATTAACACAACTATATATAGGTCGTTAATAATACCCGTAAATAAATACCAAAAAAAACTAACAAAGTGGACCACCCACAGGGTCTACCCTTTAACCCTCTAATCTCGGCTGGCTGCGCTAAAACAAGATTTAACCTTTAAAATTTCATTCGTAAAAAAACCAGATTAGGCCTTCATAAATTCATTAATAAAAAAGACTTTATTACCTATTATGCTTACGATGCGTGTCTTAATTTCAGTGAACCTAAGCAGCTATCGGTGGTTCTGTGGTAGAGCGCTCGACTGCCAAGCCGAATGGCCTGGGTTCGAAACCTGGGTGGCGCATTTGTTTTTAATTAATAGAGAAACGCTAAATTAGAATTTCTTCGATGCAATAATTTCAATTTCAATTCTATTTCAATAAAACCAAAATTTCGTACTCTATTAAATACGCTTCCGATAAAGCTGAAGGTCTAATTTTCAATGAAGCGTAACAAGTGTCGGTGGTTCTGTGGTAGAACGTCCGCCTGTCAAGCAGGAGGTCTCGGGTTCAAATCCCGCCCGATGCGATCGCAAATTGATACTAAGACGAATACCGTGTACAACTGGTGGAAACCCTGCCATTGGACGTTGAGAGGTAGCTTTACACTCAGCACTCGGTCCGTCCCAAAGTCATTAAGAAGAAGTTGGAGAGAAAACGCCCATACAAACACAAGACTCAACATGCACAACCATCAGAACACAAACTCAACACTCACAACCTACGCATAAACATTACAAAAACGTAATACACTAAACCGTCATGACGGTGAGCGAAAAAACACCATCCAAACCAAACCGCAAATTAATCCGTTAACG
Source organism: Leiobunum rupestre (assembly GCF_980474605.1). NCBI lineage: Eukaryota > Metazoa > Arthropoda > Arachnida > Opiliones > Sclerosomatidae > Leiobunum > Leiobunum rupestre. Next base: position 33,564 of record NC_143385.1, on the reverse strand, counting down.
CTCACCGTCACACGGTGGTTTTGCCAACCCTTCGAGAAACTGCGTACGCAGTGATTACACTTTGCACCGAAAATGCGAACGCGTTCCCAGGCCTGACAGACCCACACGGTGGTTGTATAACCCCTTCTAGGGGACTTTGTCCCCTCGGAGAGGTAAAAAGTACTCTTTCTCGTTGACAATATTTGTAGACCAAACGAAGGAACTAGTGATACACTTTATTTTTATTTAATTTTATTTGCTTTTCCCCTGAGTCGATATTGTTCACATCCACTTGATTATCGGCGGCCACAGTCGAAATGCGTTTTTTCAGAACATAATGGGTGTACTGTAGATGTGAACAGGGTTAGAGTTGTGTCGTCATTAGATCTTGAGTTTTTACCTATTAACGAAAGAGTTCATTAGCGTAATTCTTTAGGATGTTGCCTACGAATTCTGCCTATTGGGATGGGATATTAAGCTTTTTTATACAATTTTGGCCAAGACCGAAGTGTTGTATCAGAAATCTTTGCATAATGGCAATCACAGTTTCTCCTATCTTTTAACTTACGATTAAAGTTTAATAAAATAAAACAATAATCTACACAGGTATTATGAACTTTAAACTGAAACTTTCGTGAAAAAAAACGTCCAAGTTTCTTAGTGACCCTAGTCACTACGATTAATTTTCTTCATCCGTGCGCACTTCTTACGCTAAAAGTGGCGGCGCATCAAGAAAACCGAGAAGGTTATTTTGATTTCAATGTCGAAAATCATTGCTTTAGAAGTAAATTTTTTAAGTTTTATTGTTAGTTAATAAACAACTTAACATTTTACGTGACACAAAAAAATTTCGATGTAAAAATATTTGTTCATAATGCTGAACTAATTTAGGTTAATTTTGCGAACGGTTATTTATGCGAAAGCTTATTCAGGGTTCATACGACATTTGGAAAATTAATTTCCATGATATTTCCAGGTTTTCTCCTAGAAATTTCCCTGATATTTCCAGGTGCAAAAACACCTTATATTTTCGTTTAATCGAAAAAAATTATATATAATCAGGCTTATATATTATTAGTAAAAATATCACAAACAATACAAAATTTTTATTGATATAAAAATCTAATTTTATATATAAAAGGGTAACGAGTTTATCACAATATAGAGGAACTACCGAATTACCATATAGGAAAATCGCAGTGACTTCTTAAGGTTTTAAAGGATTTGGTGGGAATATTATCGCAATGAGTTTTCAAGGTATTTAATTTCAGCAATTATATTTTCAAGTTCCGTATTATGAATTGTACTTATTTTCGCTTTCTTTTCCTTTAAAGCTTTTAGTTCAATAGTATTCCTCTTTCTATTTATGGACTCCCTGTTCTTTTCATTTTCATCTTTCTTTTTATCTTCTAATGCTCTTTTATAGGCGCTCCTCGCTGAAAGTACAGCTTGTATTAGTCCAGATGTAATTTCAACGTTCTTTAAGTGTCCGACTGATTTAATATGATCATGTACTTGACCTAGCGCTACTAGGCTTTCTTCTTTTAGATTTTCAATTAAAATCCCCTTATTTACCGAAAAAACACCTTCTACTTCTGCATTTCCATGCGACAATATCAGTAACAGCTTCACAATGTTGTACAGTTCTGTATATTTTTCATTTTCTAAAATATTTACGTAAAGTGTCCAACCTGTCATCTACTTCGGAGAAATTTTGAAAAACGCTTTTTAACTTATTCTTCGCTTCTTGTAATTGAGAAAACTGTCTTTTTGTCTTTTCCGCGTCACTTCCCTAAATAATATTCTTCTTAAACAGTTCTTCCAGGCAAATTTTAAACCTTGATTCCGCTACTTTTTCTCCAACATGAGGATCTAAACTTGACAGTCCTCTCACAAAACGATACTAGAGGAAGGTGTGACCGTTCAGCAAATGAGATAATGAATCTGATATCTTATCTCATTTGCGGAACGGTAACAGCCAAGATTTTCTCTGCTTCCTTCCCCCTTTTTCCTCTCCCCATTCGCTGAACGGTAATCGCCAAGATTCTCTCTCTGCTTCCTCTACCCATTCGCCGAAATATAATCGCCAAGATTTTTCCTCGAGCAGATTTCTGGAGGATGGACTTTACCCCTCAGGTATCTCCCATTCTCCAGAATAGTTTTCCTCGTGCAGATTTCTGGAGGAAGGAATTTACCCCTCTCTACTCTTACCCCACCTCGTTAACCATAATTTCCACTATCGCTTCCGAACCCCTTAATTTCTAATCTCTAGGCAATAAAAACAAGAAATACACATTTCCAATTTTATTTTACTTTTAATTACATTATTGCGTAAAACAGGTTCTAATATTAGACCGACAATATAAATAACGCGTTTAAATCGTATTTTATCAATATAAAAAAATTAACTCGATCTTCGTAAGGAATATATACAATTTCATTTAAAGGGTTGAAACGAACTACGTTCTGCAAGTGCAGTTTGTATAAATAATTTGATTAAAAGTTCTACCTCACCACGTCTGACCGGAATAGATATGAAATCGTCATCCTCCAGTGCCGCTGACCTTGCGAAAGGTACTTTTTTCCGATGGTGGATTATCCCTCGACGGACAGTGTGGAAAGAATCTAGCATGTTCCCATTCTGGTACGTCTCCTGGTTCCCAGTGTTCTAAGATTCCATGGCACATGTAACATCGTACTTCATCGCCCCACTGAATATAGTAGAATCCAGCCTTCGCTAGTTGTTCCTTAGTGACGTGTGGATTTCTCCAGTGACGAAAAGTTTCAAGTCGATACGCTTCGATGTCCATACTGTAAAACTGATAGTTTCTATAAGCTATTGTCAACATTCTTAAGCCTAATTGGTTAAGCCTAAATTTCAATAAATTATGTTTTTAATTTATTTTGGTTAGACTCTAAGTCTATTTACTTAAATTTAAACAAGGCTTAATTTCCCTCTACAGTAAAATAATAAAGTCACTAACTTTTACGGAAATCATTAAGCCTTTGCCTGTAAATAGAGTCGAGAGGTCGGCGTACGGAGCGCAAAAGTCTACGTGTCTCTTCTCGAGGGGGTCCAGGAACCAAAAGAACGCTGAGTCGTATATCTAGAGATAAAATAACACGCGAAACTACAAGTAAATCCTGATTTCTCCTTGGCTGAAACAAATTGACGTCATGGGAGATGGTAAAGCATAACCAAAAATAGAGGTTACTGCTCATTGGTTGGCGATAAAAAATTCGTCACGTGTTAAATTAGGCAAATTAGAATAGCTGAAAATACATTGCGTTTACTTCGCCTCTAATTTACTTCTGATACAACTTTGATAAAAATTAATCCTGTTTCGGGGCTCCCGCTGGAGGAAATCTTAGAGACTATTAACTAGGCAGAATACACTATTTTAGCAATTGCATATAATCCTGGTTATTGTAATGGTTGATATATACTGAAATGATTATGGTTGGATAGGAAAATAAAAGAATCGTGATAAAAGTTAATTGTATTATTGAATAATAATAGGGATGGTGAGTAGATTCCTACTACTATGGACTTCTCCCTCGTCGTCCCAGTATAATTGATGCTCTACGACTTGTATGACCATCCTGGAACCTCCCACGACCTCTCCCTCCTCATGGCTAACAGAACAATACATAAAATTTTTACTTTAGTACAGCATAAATAATTCGTGAAATTTAATAGACTCATCGTTTGCGCTTTGCAATACTACCCCTTTGATATCTTCTATTCTACATGAAGAAAATTAAAATCTTAAAATAATATTTACCGCATTTTGATTTCTTTTTGAATTGTCCTGATCAGAATAATTTGTTCTATTTTTTTACTCCGTTTTTATACCTTTCTCCCACCCCACCAATTTGTACCCCCTATATCCTATCTCCTTCTTTCCCTTGATGCAATCTAAGTTAGAGAGTGTGGAATCTATTCAGTGTGTAAATAAATAAGTGGGAAAAGTCGGTAAATTTTTCCATTGGTTAAATAGTGTTCGTAGATAATTAATTTCGCGAGACTGGGGATTTCCACCATCTTCCTCTTAGCGTACGTCACGATAAGATGGTTTAGGTTCGTGCAAAGTCTAACAAATTTACAGATAAGAGTCCGCATTGTAGTACGTTCTTGCAGAGGACTGGTTGACTTAACTAAATTCTGGAAAAAAGGGGTAAGTGATTTTCAATAAAGAGCCTTTTTTGTTACGTTTTAAAGTATTTATTAAGAGTGACAAAAGTTACATAGGAAAAATTGTTTACAATTGTTTTTTCGCGTACATGAGTTTATATTATTAAATAAAATGGCCGAGTCAAATTTCAATCTTTTTTTATCATTACAAGGCCCAAAGCTAACTAAATCTCAGTTAAATTATCTAAAGCAATGTTTTTTTCACCAATCTTATTTTGCGTGTACTAAAGATATTTTGTTAATGGCGGGTAGAAAACATCTTTCAATGGTTCAAGACGGTAACAGATTTCAATGACTTTTAGAAAGTACTTTAAATAGAACGTGCGGGAATAATGCAATAATATGTTTCTACAAATGTTTTGTTGTCCTAACTATTATACAAATACTTCCTGATTCAATTTTAATTTTTTTGTTTTTGGATGGTTTATTTTATTCGAAAGTAAATGGTTTGGCGCTCGTAGAAGCACGCGCATGTTTTCGAGAGAGGTCGGGTCATATCTTTAAAAGATACCAGCTAGCGTGGGAATACATTGTTCTATCCTCTGGAACCGGAATTTTTTCAGTCAGTCACCCTACCTCTCTCTAGCTAATGGATTCGCCAAATTCGATGTGATGATTTTTCTAGCATGATTTGCGAAAGATAAAAATATCTTGCGGTCGTTTTTTTCCCAATTTTTGGAAAACTTTTGGTAGTACGTTTTTGTACTCTGTCCTTTAGTTCTATGCAAAATATACATTACGCAATATTCACCGCAAACTTTACTAGTTAGTCCTTGCAATCGTCTTTTACTAAATGTCCACGTCTTACACATTGAATTTAAATATTTTCTGATTGGTGATAAAAACGGAGGAAGCCCCATTGAATCAAAGTAGAATCCTCGTTTTCGGCCATCGACGTAGACGCAAATCCAATGATAACCTGTTTCTCCCCTTTTATCAAAATTAATGATAAGCGATTGTGGATATTTCGCGATGGGTTTTAAATTATCGAAAAAAAAACGCCTAAAAAGTTCGGTGTTTTATACAGTGCCTGAGATAAGTCAACGTTTGTCGTAGTCATTTTAATAGTCTCGAATAATGTTCCTATTTTTATCTATCTGTAAACAAGATTGAAATTCGGCGTACACGATAACGACCGTAGAATCTTTTAAAGGGGTACCAAATCCTAAATCTAAACGTAGTTGCCCTCTCTTTACGGGGTTCCAAAACGTGACGTCACTGTCAGAATTGTCAGGGGTTAAATCAAAAGCATATAAGGCAAAGCCTAGAGGAAAGTTAGCCAACGCGATGTGGTTTCCCTCGTCTTTGTAGAGTATCCCAGTTCCCGAGAATAGCGAATGATAGGATAGCGTAAATTGTTTACTATTAAAATTAGGGGTCAACGCTTTCGAAAGAATTTGTTCGTTATCAACGTATAAAGCCAAATAATTTAGGTCGAAATTTTCAAAATTATAAGGATTAGACTTAACGGAGCCCTTATACGCTTTGTTGGTGGCTAAACCAATAATGACTCTGTTGGGCATCGGACCTAAGAATATATTGTCAAAACTATCGTTCTGAATAGAACTAGCCAATGTTTTAGCTTTAATTTCGGTACGAGTAAAGGGATATTTGGCATTGCTACGTAATAATACTTGCTGATGGGCTAATAAAATTTTAGGCATAATTTTAACTTTACGTACAATTAGAGCAGCGTCTATAGTGTCGCTAAAAAGGGTAAAATTATCGCTATTTCTAGTTAGTGAAACCTTAAGTTGTACGCCATTAATTAAATATTTGTTGAAATAAAAATGTCACAAAAATGTTCCCGTAAAGTTCAATTTCTTTTGATTCAGCGGCTAGAGCCTGTCGTTTTATGAATCCGGCGTTTGTTATCAGATCCATACTTCCAGCCGTGTCATCGTACCATCCAGATGTCGCTAGGTGAGTGTTTTTTGCATCGTACCCAAAGTTGAGCAAGGTTTCGATATAGGCCCTATAGGGGTAATTCGCGGCCGATGGTGAAACCGTCGTATCATTGAGTTTCACTTCGCATTGTTTGAATAGCGAATGCAGAGAATTGTTCACGAGCGAAACGTTAGACCCAGCATCCAAGTTGTCACCGTTGGTCTTGACGACTTTGACTTTACAATATATCATTGTCATTGCCAAATCTGTGTAAGAGTCTCCCGTACCCCGTACCACGAATTCGATGATAGAACTGCTGTCGATAGATGAAATTGGCTTACACCATACCGTTTGACCTTTTTCAACGCTGAGTTGAGTTGGTAGTTCGTTGAAAATATTTAATTCGCTTTTAAGTACTTCCATTTTTAGAGAGCAAAAATATCGCGAACCGTACGCGTTAACTTGCGGCGCTTAACTGAACTCTTTTTCTTTGCGCGGGGGTTCTTCAATGCTTTCTTAGTAGTTTTTCTTCTCTTGCGACGACCCGAACCTTCTTGCGCAGCCATTTCGTCCACAGTTTCTGTCATTCGTTTATTGGCTGACGTTTTTAAGTCCTGACCTTGCAAGACGTCTCCGAGTACTTTCTTTCCTGTAGAAAGAGCCCTTTTTCCAACGTATTTGGCAGACTGTTTTAGGAATGGGAATACAAACCTAGCTAGCCCTGAAAAAAAGCTACCAATTCCGGGTCCTTTTTGTCCCGCAAACCCAGAGAAATAAGGTAAATCTACTCCGCCCCCGCCTGATTTAAATAATATTGCATGTAGGGACAATTTCTATCTACGTACTGATAAGCCATTTTTACGGAGCTCGTCGTAAATGTACTTTACACGTGACTGAACCAAACTGAAATGGCACGAATTCACCTAAACTAGTTCTTATATTAATGTCGATACTGTCAAAATAATTTCTACTCAGTTTAAGGTAATGCGGAGAATCGAAAGTTTTTGAAACGGTTGATCCATGGGGCGCGTTTTGGTCTACAACAATTGTTCGCAAAAGGGGGGCTAATGTATCCCCAACCATTTAATTTCCAACCAAATCGGAATACACGAACATAAGATCGGGGACGAATAAGTTTAATTGCATAGGGGTATCTGATCTGATGGTTTGCTTAGGTGAAATATTAGTAAAATTATCTCTAAATCCTAAAATTTTCCTACACTCTGGCGTTAACTCGAGTTTGCAATAATGTTTACTATATGAAGTGTATTGTACGTGTCCGCTTTCTAAACTAAATTCAAATTTTCCTAATGAATCATAATCGAACTCTGAATAAGTGCTTTCCTTTAAATCAAGGTTCAAACTTTTAATACTTTCATTAAGTACAGCCAAAAGTTCATGAGGATTTTTGTAGTAGCCCTGAGGTATCTCGCGGAAGTCGTACGTATATTTGTAATCTACTATGTGGGATGGAGGGTTCGATAGTAATTCCTTAATTTCTATTCCGCACCCCATTGGTTCGCTTACGTTATAAAAAGATAAAGGATAAATAATTTCTACCAGGGCAATTTCCCAATCTCCGCGTAAACTAATGGGTTTGGCCAACGTTGTAGAATACGAGGCTAGAGTATTTTCTGAATTGTTTTTATTCTTAACTCTAGTATTACTAGGAGGAGTTATGTAAATCCCAGACGTCATCTTGATTAACCCAACTATTAAAAGATGGAGGATATCCTAGCCAACTAACGTACAATTGTTTTACTCTGTTTTTAGTTCTCTGTCGTAAAACCTTGTTTAACTTGAACGAACGAGGCGCACTGACCTTTTGAAGCTCTCTCGAATAGAACGTCCCTTTTATTTTATAAACGGGAGGATGTCTTTTAACTATAGCTACGACTTTAAATATTTCTTCGGTATAATTAGCTTCGAAACCCTTTTGAAATATTTTAGTTTCTAACCAAATCCCCTACTTGGAATTGCGGTTTCATTTTCAGTTTCTCGGCATAATATTTAGAGTAAATATTTTTGTACACACGTAATACGTTATTTTCCGAAACGTCATTAGGGGCCATTTTAATTGAGCTATGGTAAGAGGAATTGTACGCTTCGACCAAGTCCTGTAAGACTTCCAAATATCTATTTGTGGAGTGATGGGTAAAATATCTATACATTTTTGTTTTTAACGTTCTATTAAACCTTTCTACAATAGAGGCTTTTATCTCGTCATTTTCGGTACTAAAAAATTTAACTTTATTCTTTTTGAAATGTCCTTGTACTTCTTTATTCCTTAATTCCGTGCCCTTGTCCGATTGAAATTTATCAGGAATTCCGTCTTTAAAAACAATTTTTATATTTTTCAAAACCTCTTTCCCCGATTTAGTTTTAAGAGGTAACCCCCACGCTTTTCTACTAAAACAGTCTATAATTGTTAAAATGTATTTGTATCCGTCATTATCAGCCTCTAAGGAGCGCATATCGTTAATATCCGCCTGGTATTGTTCCCTTATATTACTAATTACTATTTTATTTCGTTTAAACTTTTTATATTTCTGCCTATGCATTGTAAAAGCGTCGATTCCTCTTAACCATTTTTCTACAGTTTCCCTACTTAAGCCGTGAGACTTTACGGACTGGAATAACCTTTCAGCGCCTCCGAAAGACGCCGGATGCTTCGGGTCAAAATATATTTTTTCTAAAATAGCTTCGCCCATACTTTCGACTTTTGCGCGTGACTCCTTGTTTGTTTATAAGAGTGATGAGAAGAGTCAGACGTGGAGTGATCTCGGTCGAGGCTACGAGTGGAGTGGGGCTTATCTGTCCTGCGCGCGCGCCCTCTTTGAGGAACCGGATACTCGCGCTTAACGGGAGAACGTCGTTGTCGGGCGCTCGGAGCTAGCGGGGAGGGAAAGCCTGGGATCGCCGGTGAAGAGTTAAATTGGGTTAAATTGGAAATAAACGCGAAATATCCGATAGGTTTTGCGTAGGCTTTAGGATTTAAATACGCTTTGGCAATTTAGCTAATATTGGAACCTTTAATTGGTCGACCGTTTATCACGAGCTCCCCGTTTTCATCCCACCGTATTCTATCGGGTACAGTTTCCAACTGATCCACCACGCGTTGCGCTTAATGGTAATATATCAAAGGCAAATCGTCTATCCAGTCCCTACTTAGCGAGTCGAGAGCGGGGGCAATTTCGATTTCTTTAGGAGCCGAGGCTTTTCACGTAGATTTCCGTGTCTCATTAAAGCTTGTTCGTATAAAATCCATTTCGAGGCGTCGTCTAAATCTTTCATATTTAATATTTGGTCCATCTTAGCGGCTAATTCAGAGACGGTCAGAGCGAGGGGGTGCGGGAACGGGTCGGGCTTTAAAACGTCGCTAGGGACGAGAATCATTTTTCTAGCGTGTTTCATTGTTTACTTCCGAATATAGAACCAAAAAGGGTTGAAACGACGGGTAGAAGTAACGAGAAAAATCCGCCCCCAGACTGAACTAACAATTTCTTTTTACTTTTCCAAGCTACGCGATTACTGGCTAGTTTTCTAAGGGTATTTTTATGACGAGGTAACCTGGTTTTTTTTTGGTATTTGATAGTTTTACGTTACCAATTAAAGTGTTATGAATACATTCACTGATGGCGTCTATGAGGGATTTGTCGGCTTTAGCTAAAATGGCTTTTCGTTGAACGGGTTTGCAACGACCGAGATATCGGAGAGCGTCTCTCTCGATACGTACTCTACGAGACATGATTCATAACTGATTGAAATTACGAAATGTTAGTTCTATTTATTTGGTGAGATAGGCGTAGCACGTTTCTCCCGGTAAAATATTAGTTAAGACTCTTTGATCTTCGGAACAAGTTTGAGTTAAATTGAATACTAGATAACCGTGAGGTCTCGAAGTCGCGTCTTCGTAGGCGTCTACTACAAAACGCCATTTATCAGGAAACATTTGTCTAGCGAGATAAGCCACTTGCTGACGGTCTCGGGGACTTTTCAATAAAATTATGTAATGCGAATTCATGGAAACGGTTCTGCTATCTTTTGATTGATGGAATAAGTTCTGTGTAATAAAAATAACGCTTAGAGAACGGTGATGGGTCCCTTTCACGAATAAATGGCCAATTTGACCTTTACTCTCGCTCACCTGGTCGTCGATAACTAATAATATAGGATCTTTTCCGTCATAATCAGATAAAACAGGCAATCCTTCTTTAAAAACTACCCTGTGCTTCATTTTATCGTATAGAGCTTGGCATTCTCCGTTTTACCAATGTATTTCTTTGAAACCCGGAACAAACATTTCCTCTTCGTGATTAATTATAGATTGAATTAAATAGCTTTTGCCACTCTGACTCGGGCCTGCCGTTACGCAATTAAACGGATGAATAAATTGCATGGTTATCTCCCTTCGAGTACTAGCGTACAAATGTAAATTAAAATTCGGTTAAATTTATGGGACTCTTCGGCGGAGGAAAAATATAATCGAATAACCTATTTCGTCCCTTACCCCGTATAGGTTTGATATTCACATTAGAGTCGCAAGACTATATTCACTTTAGAGTCGTAAGACTGAAACCTATATTCACTTTAGAGTGGTGAGACTAAATTTTAGCGAGAATTAGCGATTGGAGGCCTCTACGTCCCCGTCCTCAGGACCAATTAGATTCGCTTTATAGCCGTAGGGTACCGTAGTGAAGTCGTCCAGTAACCGTACCGTGTCTTAGACGGGTCTATAGATTTTAGTACGGTCGACGGAAACGACCGTATGATCGGGTAGACGCAAATTCTGCCTCGGCTGGGGTACGGTTACTGGCTCGTTCGTTTCTCCGTCGACGCCTATCAATCTTTTAAGCGTGTCCATATTAACTAAATCTTTAATGCCTTGATTTATACGGAACCCTTTGACCTTCATCTCGTAGGAGACTTTACCGGTCGTAGGATTTAGTACTTTAAAGGCGTAATTTTTTGCGCCACCTGTTGCCAATTCTTGGATGTACGAGCCTTTTCCGTACTTTTCCGACTCATCGGTCATGTCTCCGAGATAGTTTCCAATCTCTATCTCTATCCCATTACGTTCTTTTAGATAAATGCAACTGTCCGTATCATAATAATACGTAAGCTGGCCTTATCTCCTTAAATAAGAGTATAACTTGATCCTAGCCATTGCGGTCGTATAGGCGGCAATTACTTCGTTCGTGTTTGGGTAAACAAGATCAATATCTTTCAAAAACGCCCACTTGACCACGCAATGCGTTTGACTTAAGGGAATAACTGATTTAACTTCTATGTCGGGATCTAAGAATAAATCGAAAATCTTTTTGGGATCACTAATAATAGCCGATTGGTCTTTGCTAGGGTATAAACCAAAAGGGCCCCAAAAAGAGTTAAGACAAAGCTTCGCAATGGTACGAAGTCTAGGGTTCTTTTTAATATTGGTAGGATCAAGTTTTACTCCTTCGTTTTCGTAATATTCGTCAACGTATTTCTTAATCTCTTCATCGGTCTCTATTCCCGTGGGTAAGCCGCTGGATTCCTGTTTGAGTTTAAGAAAAACCGCCCTCTTTCGATATCGGGTCGTATTTTACTACCTCGTATTCCCAAATTTCGTGAATAGAAATGACCTTGTAACCCATTTCGATTGCGAACCCTCGTCTGCAACCCAAGTACCAGTTATTTCTCGTTCAGAGTCTTCGTGGTTGCAATCCTGCTGGTTTCGAGACTCGCTACACTTTTGACAATTGGCAAACACTAGTTTGGATCCTATTCTTTGAGGTAAAACGGGATGGTAGAGACATTGAGGCGGTAACATTGTGGCTTTTATTAAACCGTTTACGGTAGAAATGTCGGGGAAAGGAGCTTTAACGTGTATTTTAGGGTGTCCCACGGGTAACTTGCAGTACTTGTTACACCATGGATAGAAAGAACAAATATCAATGTATTTAATTTCCTCCCCCTCTTTACACGTGTGATGTAATTTCAAGGCTGACGTACGTCCCCCGAAAAAGGCTTCGCGGGGCGGATAGGTTCTTTAATTTTTAATTTTTAATTTTGAGTAGAAAGATAGGCGTCGACGGCGGGATTAGTACTCATCTCGGCTTTGAAGGTACATTCAAATTTCTCATGGACAGTGTATCCCAATTGTTTCAAGCGGTTTGTGGTAGCAATGGTTGACGCGTATCGCGAATTATGGGTCTGTGTGTGGTCGCCGTATAACGCTAAGTTTCTATTGATAGGAAAACACTTTTTACAGCCGTGATAATAACAACCGTGATATTGAAAGACTTCGTTATCGAGAAGTCCGTCCACGTTAATGTTAAGAATTCTAGGTTCAAATCCATTAAAAGCGGACTGTATTTCCTTCCCTCGTAAGTGAGACATCCATTCAAGCCATTCAATCGCGCCAAAACTCTGGTTACAGTTCATACGATAGCCGAAAGGGGGCACTACACCAATCGTATCGGGCTGTAAAAAGTGTTTCCTAAAGATAAAACTGCATACTCCAGCAATCGTTATCGCGGTTAAGAAAGGGTCTATTTCGAATTTATCCATGAAAATAGAACGATACGATAAACAGCCTTGCAAAAGAATGTTTACGTCCTGGCGGCAGTACCGGATTAAATCTCTTTTATAATCAAAATAATTAAAGTTGGGGTCCGAATTACTGCAAGCTTCGGACCGGGAATCGTTATACCACTGGATAAATTCATCGTAGGCCTTACTGCTTAAACGATTAGGGTCGTACGCTTCCGTCGGAGGCATGTCATTATGTAGTAGGTAATTGGTTTCGTTTGAACGGGCGGGATCAAATTCATGGTCTACGGTATTAAACAATAGATGTGGGAAATGTCCCTTATTTAAATTATTATCTAAACCGAATGTGGATACGAATTGAGAAAGTGCAAAGGGCATAAAATTTAAGGAATCTAAGAATTTTTATTTTTTATACTGTACATTCATGAATTTGGTCCCGTCTGTCAAGACTTTAGGGGTCCACTTTAAATCGACCATTTTACGTACTATAAATTGCGCATCGTAACCTTGAGCGTTATGGGCGATACATATTATCTTATCAGCCACTCTGTTAAGCGTTCGAAGGTACTCCAGAAAGTCGCCGACGGGGCCTTTTGAGAGAAATATTTTCTCCAGAGGACCTCCACCGCATTCAGCGCATGCGTACCGAAAATCTTTTTCTTCGAAACAGAATTTACACGCTTTTTGCGAGACGCATAAAATTGGTTCGTGAATCAAAGCATCGGCGTCAGTACGATTTGTTTGTATGCATTCCAAGTCAAGTACTTCTCTTGGTCGGTGGTGATTGTTCATTGTCGGAGTCGTGGACCCGTTTATTATTGCTATTTATTCGAGAACGAGTAGTTTTTTCGGCACAATCTTTACGATCGGTCTTTAAAGGTTGCATGTAACATAAATGACCTGCGGGGTTAAACTCACTACACGAAAGGCAATAGGTCTCTTCGCAAACGTGTACTGTCTCACGCTTAAACATACTGACATATTTCCCGCAAAGATTACAAACGTAAATTTTATTACATATGGGCTCGGGTCGTGATAAATGGTAATCGTAACAATTTTGATTAGGGAAAACTCTTAAACATGTTTGGCATGTTATTTTTTCTCCGACCACGCAGTCTTGCTGTCTATGACAACTACGACAGAAAAGAACGCATTTATGGTCAGTGAGATGATTATATCCTATCAAACATTTTTCGCAAAATCTATTAAACGCGAAAAGGGGCTTGGGATTAGTAATTACGTTGAAATGTATGTCAATATTTAAAAGATAAAGACGTTTGCGGGGAGGCCCTTCTACTTCCCTCTCTTCGTCTACGTCACCGAAAACAATTACAGGGGTCGGATCACGTAATCGAAAAACGATAATACTGTATTCGGGCAAGATTTCTTGGAATCGAGTTAACACGTCAGCCCCGGCGCATTCGTTATCTGATAACGCAGCGTAAGCTAAAAGTTCCCTAGCCTTCTTGGTCTGTAACTGATTTTCAACATTTTTTCCTTTACATTGTCGTATAGCGTTATATTTTCTTTTTAGTGCAGAGTCGTTCTTATTATTTATATACTCTCGGTGAGCTATAGCGACTACAAGAGCGCGTGCTAAACAGATTTTATCTTGGTTATTGATTGTAATGGTACAATGTACATAAAAAGAAAACTCTTTTTCGAGGGAAATACCCCAGCAAACACAAACACGTCCTATGGACATCCGATAGACGTCACACTCGGATCTTGCCTTCGTCCGTAGGACATCCCAAAATCCGGGGTTGACGTCGGTTGGACGTTAAAGGACGTCCAAATGTCCGGTTTGTCTATAGCCGTAGTACGTCCCGGGGACGAGTTTTCGGACGTCCAACGGCGATTACGGCGGTCGTTCCCTGGATGTCTTTAGGCCTTTAATTTGGTTCAATCATGGCTCAATAGGGATGAAACTAGGACGTTCATTGGATATCGCATTCTAAACAAATAATTTAAAAAGCCAAACTTGATATTAAAATTTTATTCAAAACATTAAAATAAAAGATAATGGAAAAATCCAGCAACAAGTGTACAATTTGATTGTAATAACACGAACTCTGCAAGTATTAGCAGTTAAAAAATAAATTACAAAACTTATATAGTTATTCGAACTAAACTATTAAAAAATTAAATAACCTTCCTTATACAAATGTAAAAAAAACAATAAAATTAATTTTTAAATCAGAAGCAAAATAAAACTAAGCCATTTAATACTATTCCTTAAAAAATTTAGACTATCGAATGAAAAATGTACTCTAGAAATTACTGTTTCTCGAAGCTTAATTTTAATATTTATCCAAATCTTACTTTTGGAATTGCAATTTAACTATATAAATTATCACAGTATAAAATAGAACTTTAGGCGAACCGTTCAGTGAGAGTAATGAATAATAAACTTAAAAAGTTAAATTGAAACATGTACAGGTCCAAAATGAACTTTAAAAACAGCGAACCTTCCCTAACTTTCGGAGAATTCAACGCAAATCTTACTTTTGCAATTACAATTTAACTCTATAAATTATCACAGTATAAAATAAAGCTTTAGGCCAACCACTCAGTGAGAGTAATGAACTTAAAAAGTTAAATTGAAACATGTACAGGTCCAAAATGAACTTTAAAAACAGCGAACCTTCCCTAACATTCGGATAATTCAACGCAAATCTGACTTTTGGAATTCCAAATTCAAGATATAAAATATAACAAAATGAAATAAAGCTTTAGGCGAACCACTCAGTGAGAGTAATGAATAATAAACTAAAAAAGTTAAATTGAAACATGTACAGGTCTAAAATGAACTTTAAAAATAGCGAACCTTCCCTAACATTCGGAGAATTCAACGGAAATCTTACTTTTGGAATTCCAAAATTCAATAAATAAAATATAATGCAAATGTATGGGGGATTGTTGGGCAAAAACAATAAACCTTGCGATTAAATGCAATAGAAATAACTCTTTTATTCTCCTTTGATAAGTTTACATGAAGTATAAATAATTAGCTGTCGATCGATCAGTCTCCGAGTACGGAATGAACTTCCCAGGTCTAAGCGCCGCCTTTTATGGCGCATCCATCCCGCCAAAACCAGTCAGTCGTGTGGCGCCATCTGGGAAAATGGGTTTTCCATTTGTATTGCCAAGGTCCCCCATTACATCATCCCACCCCCCAAAAAATGGAAAACCCAGAAAAAAACTCCGCCCCCCCCCCCGAACGATTAGTGAAAGTGAACCCCGTAAAAACGACGCACGTTATTCAACAAGGATATGGCCAAGTCGGAGGAACCAACCCCCCGCAAAAGTGCCAAGGAGTCCACGAGGAGTCCCTTGGAAGAGGAACCCCCTCACCCAGGAACCGCGGGGCAGAATAAGCCACAGGAGAAAACAACGGACACGCGGATTCCACGATCAAACACGTAGGCGGCAAAGAGAGAAAGGCCTCGCGGGTCTCACCCATGGAGGGGAATGTGGCCATCGCGGAATAGCCGAAATAGATGTTAGGAAAGGCCCTCAGGAACCGGCGGGCCATACGCACGTCCCCCGTATAATTATGTAGCAGGATCGGGTGATCCCTAGGCAGAAAATCGACCAAACAGTCCCCCACGTCAGGATATGCCCGGCGGCATTGGACCACCACCGGATAAGCAAGGCGGCGGGCCAGCAAAAGTTGATCACAGAAAACCTCCATCTGAACGCGCAGAGGAATGCCCCCCACGCGGTCCAAATCCAACCCACAGGCCCCCACGGCGATGCGCGAGCAAAGCCTCCAAATCCCCCAGAAGATCCCGGGAACGGGCCGCCAGAGCCCAATGAGGACGGATACCTACAGTCACCCAGACCCCGGTAGAGTGTATTAACCGATTGAAGGCGACTGGCAAAGTAGCCGGAAGAGACAGGTTGGACACGCAGCCGAGATAACCCCCAGGGAAAAACGCAGGATTGGCCGCCGCAAGAAGACCGAAGTTGACCGTAGGCGGCAAGGCCAGACGCTTCGTGATCTGGGGGATGTAGCAAAACCCATCCAAATATGGGAACGAAGGCACCGGAACAGACAAGGCAGAGGGCACGTCCCGGATATCCACTAGGTCGGCGACACCATCCGCAGAAGGCATAGGTGCTGCGTCCAACACCGGTACCGTTGTAGCAGGGACCTCAGGAGAACCCGCAGCAACCGCTATCCCTGGACCAACCACCTCCGGGACCAGAACCACAGTAACATCGAAATACCCTACGGGTTCATCTAGCAGGAGAACATAATCAACGCCGGTAAGGCCAGAACAGGAGGCCATCTGAAAAACCCACCACCAAAGATTAAAAGATATTACGACAAGGCGTCGCGGAACTCCTCAAACGGAGGGGCCCCAACTGCACGGGGAGAAAACGAAAAATTCTCGATGCCCAGGTTCCCCCCCCCCCCCCAACCCCGGATAGCGCTGGAGGAAGGCCACCACCTCCGGCCAGGATCGTAGTTTGACCCGATGAGGCTCGGGAGAATAATAGTAGACATCACCCACCCGGTTTTCCGGCAAACTACCAGACGATTCCAACCGAATAACCCAGTCTTAACCAAAGGGTCGCACCCCGAAACCACCGCCCTGTCCGCATCCCCGGGGGCCGCAACCCTGTCCACCAAGTCGATCAAAGGCCCCACCGGCACCTTCGCGACCTCCTGAACCCTTGCCATGGGAGTAACCTCTTCCGGAGTAGTGAAATCAGTTACCAGATCAACGAGGACACCCACAGGTACCTCAACCCTCCCTGGTTCCGGCTCGGGCTGAGATGGAAACGACGGATCTGGGACCTCCGCGAGCTGCATCGCAGAATCCTGGGACTCGGAAGAAAGATACAACTTAAGCTGATTAATATGCCAAGTCCCAGCCATCTCGCCAGTAACCATATCCATAAGGACGTAAGAAACCGGAGTCAAACGTTCCACCACGCGGTATGGCCCCAGCCAACGAGGAATGAATTTTTTGGTTAAACGCTCAGCGGCCCGAGACCTGCGATGGTTGACCCGCCATACCAACATCCCGACTTCCAAGGTTCCCTCCCGATAATTGTCGTCATAATATGATTTTTGTCGGTCACTGGCTAGCGAATTCATCTCCTGAGCTCGATCCAAAGACATCTTAAGTTCCCGCAAAGGCCCCCGCTCGTACGCGACCACCTCCACCTCAGAAAAATCAGTAACCAAAGGATCCTGCCCACTATCCCAAGGTAACAAAGGCTCATACCCATGATGGAGATAAAATGGCGAAAAGCCCGTAGATTGGTGGCCAACTGATTTAATGGTAAATCTGTGTCCCATGCCGTATGGCAATTCCCCACGTACATGCTAATCATCTCCCCCAGGACCCTGTTGACCCGCTCCGTCAGGTTAGACTGAGGGTGGTAAGGAGTAGTAAACTTAGACTGAATATGTAAAAGGCGACACACATTGACCCACTACCCGGAAACAAACTGTGGACCATTGTCGGATAACAAAGCCCGCATGACACCATGGCGTGAGACATACTGAACCAGGACTTTGCTGACGGTAATCGAGGTGATGTTGCGGACCGGAAAACCCTCCACGTACTTCGTAAAGTAGTCCACAATAACCACCATGAAACGATTCTGACTTTGTCGCTGGGAGAGGCCTCATCATATCAATTCCCACCAGGTCCCCAGGATACAGCTTCGTAGAAGACAGCATCAGACCCGTCCTTTTAACAATAAGGGGCTTGTACCTCTGACAAACATCACAGGCCTTCACGTAGTCCCTAACCACGCTATACAACCGAGGGTGATAAAAGCGAGCCAACAGGCGAGTGTATGTTGCCGTGCGACCCCGATGCCCAGACAAAGGATGATCATGAAAAGCCCGCAAAACCAAAGAATGTAAAGAACCCGGTAGAACCACCTTAGCCGGTTTGCCACCAACCGCCTTCCGGAATAACCCCCATCCCGAACTTCATACAACCCCACCTCCGGGCTTTCCCCTGACAACACCTTTTGCTTAACCGTCACCCAGAGGGGATTGGCCTCCTGCGCTACCACTATGTCGGGCAAAGGAACCACCTCCACCGGAACCGCCAACCCCGCTCCTGCACATGCCAAGGAACGCACCCCACTCCGAGAACTGGGTACCGGGACCCCAGAGGCCTCCGGGAGCAGATCCACGATGTTGATGTCCCCACAGGAATCAACCGGACAACGGGACAAAGCATCGGCGACCAAGTTCCCAGCAAACACAAATCGTCCCTGGGACGTCCTAGCATGGTCCTTAGAGCCCAGCTTGGTCCCGTCCAAAATTCGTCCTACGGGACGAATAACGGGCGTCCCATTTTAGTCCTCGTAGAACCAATTTCGTGACATCCGATATTCAGCCCAATCGACGTCGCATGGATCTCCACTATTCGTCCGAAATGTTTCGTCCATCAATGCTATCTAGAGGTGCGTTTATCAGCAACTAATTTTATTTTTTTTCACCTGTATTTGTATTTGAGCTGATAATGATTAATGAACCACAAAATATTAATTTTATTAAGAATATTATTATTTAACGTGAATTAATGAAATTACGTGTTAAATCAAAACTACTTATTTAATTAATTTTTTCTGTTCTTAATTTAAAATTTTTTATATTATTATTTTCTTAATTTTTATTTCCATTATTTTCATTTGATGAATTATTTCTACAATCACAGCCAATTACTGCGAAAAAGCTGATCTAAGTTGGACGAGCTAAAGTCCTTTTAAAATATCTGGTAGCCCAGTTTGTAGTTTCTTTTGTACGACGCCATTACTCGATAGTTTGGAATCGGTCACCATAAAGTACATAATGCGTTCTACACAAACGTTAAAGATTATAACATAGTAATCTCTAGTATTGCTGATAATATATAATAAGAGTAAGTATTTTATTAAAAAACTGTTGGATTTTTTTAATGATTTTAACTCGATTTTTTTAATGTGTCTTTTACAGAGGTAGGAAGAAAATATGTTTGATCAAAGTCTATTCATTTTGGACCTGTACATGTTTCAATTTAACTTTTTAATATTATTCATTACTCTCACTGAACGGTTCGCCTTAAGCTTTTATTTCATACTGTTATATTTTATATATTGAATTTGAAATTCCAAAAGTAAGATTTTCGTTGAAATCTCCGAAAGTTATGGAAAGTTCGCTGTTTTTAAAGTTCATTTTGGACCTGTACATGTTTCAATTTAACTTTTTAAGTTTATTATTCATTACTCTCACTGAACGGTTCGCCTAAAGCTTTATTTCATTTTGTTATATTTTATATATTGGATTTGGAATTACAAAAGTAAGATTTGCGTTGAATTCTCCGAAAGTTATGGAAAGTTCGCTGTTTTTAAAGTTCATTTTGGACCTGTACATGTTTCAATTTAACATTTTTAGTTTATTATTCATTACTCTCACTGAACGGTTCGCCTAAAGCTTTATTTCATACTGTTATATTTTATATATTGAATTTGAAATTCCAAAAGTAAGATTTGCGTTGAATTCTCCGAAAGTTAGGGAAGGTTCGCTGTTTTTAAAGTTCATTTTGGACCTGTACATGTTTCAATTTAACTTTTTAAGTTTATTATTCATTACTCTCACTGAACGGTTCGCCTAAAGCTTTATTTCATTTTGTTATATTTTATATATTGGATTTGGAATTACAAAAGTAAGATTTTCGTTGAATTCTCCGAATGTTAGGGAAGGTTCGCTGTTTTTAAAGTTCATTTTGGACCTGTACATGTTTCAATTTACCTTTTTAAGTTTATTATTCATTACTCTCACTGAACGGTTCGCCTAAAGCTTTATTTTATACTGTGATAATTTATATAGTTAAATTATAATTCCGAAAGTTAGGGAAGGTTCGCTGTTTTTAAAGTTCATTTTGAACCTGTACATGTTTCAATTTAACTTTTTAAGTTTATTATTCATTACTCTCACTGAACGGTTCGCCTAAAGCTTTATTTCATACTGTTATATTTTATATAGTTATTGTAATTCCAAAATTAAGATTTGGATAGATATTAAAATTAAGCTTCGAGAAACAGTAATTTCTAGAGTACATTTTTTCATCCGATAGTCTTAATTTTTTTAAGGAATAGTATTAAATGGCTTAGTTTTATTTTGCTTCTGATTTAAAAATTAATTTTATTGTTTTTTTACATTTGTATACGGAAGGTTATTTAATTGGTTTTTTACATTTGTATAAGGAAGGTTATTTAATTTTTTAATAGTTTAGTTCGAAATTTATTTTGTTATATAAAAATTAAATAAATAATAATATAAATTTTGTAATTTATATGTTAACTGCTAATACTTGCAGAGTTCGTGTTATTACAATCAAATTGTACACTTGTTGCTGGATTTTTTCCATTATCTTTTATTTTAATGTTTTGAATAAAATTTTAATATCAAGTTTGGCTTTTTAAATTATTTGTTCAAAATACGAGATCCAATGAACGTCCTAGTTTCATCCCTATTGAGCCAGGATTGAACCAAATTAAAGGCCTAAAGACATCTCTAGGTTTTATAGAAAGACATCCAGGGGACGACCGCCGTAATCGCCGTTGGACGTCCGAAAACTCGTCCCTGTGACGTACTACGGCTATAGACAAACCGGACATTTGGACGTCCTTTAACGTCAAACCGACGTCAACCCCGGATTTTGGGATGTCCTACGGACGAAGGCAAGATCCGAGTGTGACGTCTATCGGATGTCCATAGGACGTGTTTGTGTTGGCTGGGTATATGCGTTGTGGTTTTCATAAGCCAGCCTCTATGGGAAAGAGGAAGATGTCTCCGCTTAGGGTACCAAAGAAATGCTGGATATGCGCGGAAATATACCGGTCCCTGAGAGGTTTCAAACAACATTTAATGACTCATTTATCTTGTAATACAATAAAAGAAGATTCGGATCTGGCGTGTGATCGTGAGGCGAGTAAATCTCTCCATTACACGGAGGACGAAGAAATGTCAGATGATAAAATTATCGATTATCTTAACGAACTTATTGTGGCATGTAAAAAGGGCGGTGCCCCAAAGGAATCAACCGCGTCAACTTCAGCTACCCTGCCCGGCGAATTAAAAATGCCGACTGAAAAGGAAATGGCTGCTCTGATTTATTTTCAAGAATATTGTAAAACTAATCAAATTCATAATATTAATACCGTTGTAAAGAAAATGTGAATAAACGTTTTTTTATACAGAATACATTGTTATTTATTTTAAAGGGTGACCGTATAAAGTACTTTTTACACTTTAAAATTCTAAAATACGTTTACGACTTTTATAATAATTTTCCAACGTGGGCGAATGAATGGACACAATGAACTATTAATTACGTTATCTAAAAAATTAGGCGAGCAATGAGAAATAACGAGTCGGATTTATAAGATAATAAAAATATTTATTTTTTACAAAAAAGTTTATATGATATATTACAAAAATTATTTTTCTTTTACGAGTCAAAAAAATATTATATGGTGATACAAAAAAATTAAAATGGACATCGTATTTGACTGTCTATTTCAGCGCGGTTCTGGGTAATCCATTCTGCGAAAAGCACACTTCTTTCCAAAGAGCACGGTTGTCGGGTGTTTAGAGTCGGATGCCGGAATAGACATTTCACTGGCTGGGGCGTATCAAAAGTCGCAGCTCGGGGACAGTCAAAAGTTTCCAAATCGTATATGGCGGTCTCAGTATAATCGGCTAAAAATTTACACTTTCACGTCTCCTTTTGTAAAAATCATATCAGCACTTGATACAGCTGATATAAGGCAGGCGGGTAATTTATAATACGGGAGATACCCCGCGGTCAGGCAAATACCGTGAAGGTTCCTAGACACTCAGCCGTTTTGTCTTTTAATGGCGTTCGGAAGTTGTTGTACTGGATAGGGTTGTTCGAAAGTCCAAGCTTGAACGGCGGGAGGTGTCGATACTGTTGATATAGCTAGCTCCTTCACGACAATGTCGGGGGCCTCTCCGCCGGAGCGCGAGGCGGATTTTCCGAGTAGAAAGTCAAATTCGACAACGGCCATTCTCGCCATGCCACCGACACGATACTGAGGGTTTAGTTAGGAATAAAACGGGGTATAGTCGCGCGACGGGAATACTCCGTTTATGATGACGTAACAGGTTGTTAAATTTTCTCGTGGCCATTATATCATTTTTGACGTCTCTTCGTGAAAAACCCTTAAAGAAGCTTTGGTGACTTCTACGTTTTGATCGGGGACGTATATAAATAACGCAATAATGTCCGCAAATGACGCTCGTTGTTGATTGAAGTCGCCGCTTGTTGGGCGTGATTTTTCTCGAATTTTGTTTTAAAAAAGTTTAATGGCTGGCAAAATGGGCCGTAGCACCAACGAGTCAAAATACAAAGCCCGTTTTTATTTATCAAGGTAAATCGCGACCCAATGGCTGCCCGGTTCATCGTGGTGGTCTAGATTTACAACCAGTGACGCTGGAAAACTATTAATCTTATCGGGTAGACAATCCGAGGCGAATACGCCCATAAAATTGCGCGTATGTCTCAAAATGTCTAAAATCTTGGATCCGCGCATAATTACACTTTTTCAATAGAAACGTTACGATCTTTGTCTACGCTAAAGCTGGATTGAAATTCGGCAAAAAATACGCAGCTTAACGTTTGCGGGACTGGTTTAGCGAACGAAAGCTCCAAACGCATCTGCCCCTGTCGGGATGGGTTCCAATAATGACTTTCTCCAGCGCTATGGTCGTTTGAAATGACGAAAACGTAAAAAGCGTACCCCTGGGCATAATCTCCCCGGGAAATATCAATCCCGGTGTTTCTATAATGAATTCCGCTACCAGTAAATAGAGTATGATAGGCTTGAATATATTGGCCAGCTTCGTAGTTTGGCGTAATAGGTTTCGAATCCACACCATCAGAATCCACATAAAGAGCTAAACTCGATAAATCTTGATGTTCGAAAGCGTACGGGTTTTTTGCCAAGGTTCCATTGTGGGCTTCGTGATCCACCAGCGCGACAATCAAGCGAACCGGGAGGGTACCCAAATATACGTTGGGAATAACTGTGTTTCGGATATTCGAGTTGATGGTGAATATTTTAGTTTCGGTGCGTGTAAAAGCGTACTTTGCTGCTGCTCGTGACAAGGCGTTTTCGTGAGCGATAAGTATTTTGGGCGCAATCTGGGCGCGACGAACCAACAAGCTCGCGTCTGTAATGATTATTTTATAGTTAACCCCGGGCTTCGGCGTACCCATTAACGCAAAACTCGCTTTACTTCGCGATAGTTTAATACGTAAATCTACTCCATCAATTAAATAGTTTTCGACATTAAGCGTGTCAAGAAACAGCGGACCAATTAAATCTATTTCTTTCGACTGATCCGTGAATCCTTTCCTTTGTTTAAAACCCTCGTTGGCCGTGACCGAATTCATTTCGCCGGGGGTATCCTTGTACCACAGCGCGCCTGTTAAATGGGACGCTTTGACACCCATGTCAAAATTTAACAACGTTTCAATGTACGCCTGATAAGCGTACGAACAAGCTGACGGTGACAGTAGGGTTCCGTTAAGGTAAACTTCCGCGTGATTAAATAACGTGTGCAAAAAATTATTACAACCGCCCACAACGTCCGACGCTAATAAACTTTTACCAGCGTCATCGGCTACGATTTTAGCTCTAACAAGTAGGTACGTAAGCGGTAAATCAATGTATTCGTGCCCGCTTCCAGGAATATTAAACTCGACGGTATCGCCTCTCAGCGACGAGATGGGTTTGAAGGTGGTCCATTTTCCTCCCTCAATTGACGTTTGGATAGGCGCGGTTTGAAAAATATCAAGTTCACTTTTCAGCGCTTTAGGAGAAAATATCAACGACCTTTCTAGCTCGTTTCCGGCCTACTTATGAATTTTTTCCACCGCGTTTTGGTATTTTCTTAAATGTTTTCTTTTTAGTTTTGCGTTTACGTTTCCCAGTCCCGTATTGTTGTTTGTGAGCCGCCGTTTGGTGGCTTCATGTATGGTTGATCCCGTCGACACATCAGCCAAAACTTGTTTTCCCGTGGAGATGGCTTGCCCCCCCAAAAATTTCGCCCCCCGTAACAGAAAAGGTTTCGCTAGCTTGTACAAGCCGGAGAAGAAACTTCCAAACCCGCTACCGAATTATCCGTGCCCCCGCTGATTAGGCGATACTACGTATACTTGGGGGATAGCGCCACCCGCCTGAGTGGCGTAATATTGAGCGTACGGACACGCGTCTGCGCAGCGTCTTTTTTCAAGGATGTGTCTTAAGGGCATCTTGGACGCAAATGAAGTTTTACGGTTAGATTGCCAAACTCAAAAGGAGCTGGTTTCCCATAAACATCGCGTAGATCTATTTGGATAGTATCAAAGTATTTCTTCTCAATGGGCACGTAATGCGGCGAAATGTACGTTTTCTCGATATGAGTACCAAATCGGGCTGATTCGTCAACCGCTATTATTCTTAACAATTTGACGAGCGACGACCCCACCACTTGATCAGCGACGATATCGGAATAAACGAAAATTTGGGGAGGAATGTGGAAATTTAAGCGAGCCGGTTTCTCTTCTACCCGCGATAGTTTTAGTTTTTTCAAATCCTAGCGTGTTGCTCAATCCGTCACTCATAATTACGCCATAGGGGTTAATATTTTTTCCAACCAGCGCCACGTGTCCGTTCAGCGGATCGTGGGTAAGACACACATTAGCGGCGGTGCATAGCGCGGTGTCGTTTACTACTTTAAGTAAATGGTCTATACTCAAGTAATGCCCCGGAGGGATTTCTCGCATCGTGCCGACCATTTTAGGGTCAGCCTGTCCCCCATGTTGGGCGGGGTTAACGCGGAAATAAACGTTATTGTCATAGGGCAACACGTTGTAAAACGAAAAGGGATACAATATTTCAACCAACGCAACTTCCCACCCCCCCCCCCTTTAATTCAATAGGCTCGGGTAATTTTATCGTGAAACAGGCTACCGTATTATTCGGAAATATCTGGAGATTTGAATTACTGGGTTTCGTTAGGTGAAAGGCTTCGGACATCTTTAGCAGAAACCCAAGAATTGAATGTAGCCGGATACCCTAACCAGGAAACGAAATATTTGACTTTCCCCTTTGAGCGTCGCTTCTTTAATACTTCATCAATTGCATATTCTTCCGGTTTTATAACTCGTTGAATTTCTTTGAAATAAAAATATCCCGTGATGGGTTCGTCAGCCAAATCAACGAGCTTAAATTTAAGAGGTCTTTTAGTATTCTTGAAAACAACTTTAAATATTTCGGCGCTCCAATTTTGATCGCTGTACCCTTTTAAAAACGGTCTGGCAGTTCGGGTAATCCTTACGTAATCGCCGACTTTGATACGGCATTTCCGGGGCTTGAGGGCGGCTGGCTGAGACTGCCCTGGTTTGTAAATATTTCTATAAACTTGAAGAATATTTTTGTCGTTTACCTAGACTGGAGCCATTTTAATTGTCGTACGATAACTGTGGTTATACGAATAAATTAAATTGGGCAGCTCGTCGAGATAGCGTCGCGTGTTTTTATGGGTAAAAAAACGATACATGCGCTGTTTCAGGGTCCTATTAAAACGCTATACCATCGCGGCTTTACCATCGCTATTTTCGGAATGGTAATGTCTAACGCCCTCCTCTTTTAGGAGTTTTAAAACAGTCGAATTAACGTACTCCAACCCACGGTCAAACTGTATAGCCCGGGGCTTGCCCCGCTCTTTAAAAATTATTTTCAAGTCGCGGGCAACCTCCGCGCCGTTTTTACGTTTTAGGGCGACAGCAAATGCCACTATCGAAAAGCAATCTATCCACGTAAGAATAAATGTGTAGCCGGAATTTTCGCTCGCTAAAGAGCGCATATCCGCCAAATCAGTCTGATAGAGGTCTAGTCTGTTTCCTACTTTGGAATTTCCGAATGACTGGTCTATGTAACGTATAGGCGTCGTGAGTTTGCAAAAACGTTTCAACATTCTCCCTAGATATTCCGAGCTCTTTGACAGCGTCGTATAATTTTTCAACACCCCCGTAGCTAGCTGGATTCAAGAATCGAAATATATTTTTTTCGAGTCTAGTCGTTACGTTTATCGGTAGCTCTCCCATTTCAAAATTTTGGCACTCAGCGTTTTTTTTTTACGTAAACGGTTCTTAATAGTAGGAGACCAAAGTTTCGGTGATTGTCGAGGTGTCGCGAAAGAATTAGGCCCGACCGCTGACGAAGTTTTCTTTCGTTTGGAGGATGCGAGCGAAAGATGGGGGCCTGGGTGGGGGCGGAAGCTGTCGCGAACGAAGAAGAAGTAGACGGTAATGGGGTGGTGATTTTCCGTAGTTTACCAACCAGGTTATTAAATTTTGTCCAACTCTGGGGTCTCGGCGCGTAGGGACTTATTAGATAATACACTAAATCAACAATATCAGAATCCGTTTGTATTTCTCCGTCTAATAAAATTAGCCCCTGGCTATCCCACCTCAGTCGACCGCTGTCCGAAATCAAATGATTAAATATAGCTCTATATCCTAGCGGGAACAGATTGACTAATGTTTCGAAACTGGGCGAATCGTTATTTTCAATCGGTTTATTTCGAGCTTGCTTTTTCAGTAGCATCTCTTCGTATATCGTCCACCGATCACTTCGCTTTTTAAAATATCCGACATTTCCGTGTCAATATCCGGTTTGAGTTGTGGGGGTGCCGTAATCGGAGCTAAAGTAATCTTTTTCGAGTATCTTAACATTTTTTATTTTCCACCTGTTAGGGCTCCCACGAGCGACGCAACAATAGGCAGAAGAAACGAGAAAAATCCAGCACCTTTTTGACTTAATCATATTCGTTTTTTGGTTTGCCAGCCCAATTTTTTCTGGGAAATTTTGCGTAACGTTTTACGGTGTATTTTTAATCGTAGTTTTTGCCGCGTGGTTAGACGTTTATTCTCTATAAGCGTATTATACACGCAATCGGATATCGCTTCGATCAACTCTTTATTGGCGTTAATTAAAATATTACGTCTCTTAACGCCTTTATTTGCCGATCGATTCGAGTAGTTGTTTTTGCGACCTGACTCGTCGAGACATTTTCATCGAATGAATTCGACTCGCTGTGGGGGTGGTAACTAACCACCCTCGGAAAATTATTATTTGAGGATGTAGACCGAGACTTGCTCGCCGGGGAAAATATTAGTTCTGATTTGATGTTCGTCGGGACAATCTTTCTGAAGATCGATCAATACGTAAGAGTTTGGTTCTCTAGTCGCGTCAGAAATCGCTTCGATAACAAAGTTTGAATTATCAAGTACCATCTGACGGGCTAAGCAATTAATCTGCGTTTTGACACGTACATTTTTAGTTAAAAGTATGTAATGCGCATTCAGTGATATTTCGCGACACCCACGACCCTGATGAAATAAATTTTGACTTATGCAGATAAAGCTAACATTACGATGATGCGAGACTTTGGTGAAAAATTGGGCAACTTCTCCCTTTTGACCCGCTCCCATTAAATCGTCTAAAACGGCCAGTATACGTTTCGAGCCGTCAAATAAGTCAGAATCGGGTAAACCCTTATGAAATTTAACTTTATATTTTTTAAGTTTATCGTATCCTGGCTGATCCTTACCGTAAAACCAGTGGATTTCTTCAATATGAGGTTCAAACATTTGTTTTAAATGTTTAATTAGTTTTTCTACGAAATATGTCTTACCACTTTGGCTAGGCCCGCAAAGTATGATATTACAACTGTGATAAAAAGGGTACATTATCACCGCGTAGCTGAAACCAGAATGAAATAAAATGGACATTTGTTTTATATATATATAATATTTTTATTTTTGACAATCACAAAAAAGGTTTTAGTTGAACGATGTAGGCCCCACCGGTCTTTTTCTTTGAGGGAAAATGGTTTAGTGCTCTTTTTTGTGTCAACCCTAAGCGAAAACCAAATTAGGTTTGTCTTTGATCCACGCGCGACTCCCGAATTTAACATGACGCGTCAAATCGGGTATTGTTAAAATAGTGTGATTTTATTGCGCACCGAAATATTTATAAAAAGCGATTGTTTTCACAGCTGTTTTTAAGCGTAGAAGGATGGTCATGGTAAAAGAGGTGACAGTTATATAATCAAAAACTTTTTAAAAAAAGACAGTTTCAAAGTGTTAGCATTGTTAAGATATTTTTGGGGGATAAACGTTTTATCGAAAAATGGTTATGGCTTAGAATTTTATGGATCCTCATAAACTATCTGGAATAGATCCTCTTAACTATTTCAGTTTAAACTATGAGGGATTCTCATAGATTTTTGTTTTTACATCGCAAAGGGCCCCTACGTATGCGGGGTGACCCCAAAGTGTGTATGGGGGGCCCTTTAGGTATCAAAACCCTGGGACGGTGTCCCTAAGACATCACAACTCTGGTACCATGACATTGAGGACGTCGACA
Source organism: Leiobunum rupestre (assembly GCF_980474605.1). Classification (NCBI taxonomy): domain Eukaryota; kingdom Metazoa; phylum Arthropoda; class Arachnida; order Opiliones; family Sclerosomatidae; genus Leiobunum; species Leiobunum rupestre. The sequence continues at coordinate 4,508 of NC_143385.1, read as the reverse complement.
TGTGAGTTTTTATCAATTTTTAGTTGGGTGATCTCTAAATGTTATTTCCCAAATGAATCTTTTTTCGATTTTGGCTGGGGTTTTAATAAAAATATATATTTTCAGCTTCGCCTTAATCCAAGAAGGTGAATGTCGCGTCAACCCTCAGGGTTTTGATGATGCTGCTGAGGCGGGTAGCTGGAGTCGCTCTTTTTCGGAAGGTGAAGAAAGTTATCTGGAACAACAATTCCAGCCACCCGCCGACGTAACCCCCACCGCCGGACCCGGTTTCGTCATTGACGGGGATGGGTACGATTTAATTTATACCTAAATATTGATAAAAATATATTCAGTATTTTAAATTATATATTTGTTTAGTCTCATTGTTTAGTTATTGATAAATTTAGTTTAAAGATAACTTCCGGTATGGAAGGTTCTATTCCCGCCTCTCCCGTTTATACCGAACAATCCTAAAAACGCATTACTAATCGCGTTGATTTTACTTTTAATGGGACTTGTAGAATTTCTATCTCTTTGGTTTACTAATATGGTCGTCGCTATACACAGAACACCGCAAAATTTGAGTAATCGCGTGAGTCATTGAGTCAACCCATTACGTCATCAAATTATTATCGCTATATATAAGACATTCATCCCCGTCATCCATCGGCAGTACACTACAAACCGTTTCTCGAGCATCATGTCTAAACGAAGCTGTGTAGATAACGTTCCAGGGCCGACTCAGCGGAAAATTAACCCTCGGTATTCACTTTCATCCGAGCTTTTCGGTACTACGGGTTTTACATCTGAGCTCGATATATCTGTAGCTCTATGCAATAAAATCTCACACCAGGCCTTTGAGATGTCTTCGCGCGCCTGGGACGATTTATACGGGCACTGGGAACAAATAAATGATCCACAAAGGCTCCCCTTTCGATCACCGTTCCCGCTATCTGATGCGCTAGTGACATGGCATTTTTGAGAGTGAAGTTGCGTACTAAACTAAAAGTGAATATTCTTGAATTTGTGACATTAACCCTTATCGTTTTTACACTGGAAATTATTAAATTCATCTTCTCATTTCAATTTAAATAACATCTTATTTACAAAAAAAATTAAGATTTTGGTACACTAATTATAAGAACTACCTGGGGTGTATATAAAATAATAAAAATCCCACCTTCTGACATCGTAGCTAGGGCTCGGCGTTCGGATAGGTAATTTTCCGTTCCATTTCTTTTATATCCATATCCGAAAATTATCAGAATAAAATCTTATTTGTTGGGAATTAAATCTTATAATAGTTAATCGAGTTGTTTATGAATAATTTAAATTTTGGTGGTTAATTTACCCGTGTCCCCGAGCTCTAGTGAAATGGTGCCTACTGACATTGAAACTTACGACGTTAGTGAAAACTCAACTGGAAAAATATATTTTCCCGACGCGACAACAACAGAAATGAAAACGTTTTCGTTCCAAACCAGCTTTTTCCGATAAAATTTTAAACATTATACAAGAAATAATAATTTGTTTACGCCGATAAAGAAAAAATAATCAGAGCTAAATTATTCGGACGGTGCTATTCTTGGAAATAGCCAAGACCACTTGGTTTTAAGAAATACACATTTATTTCTATTTTTGTATTCTTGGTTCTGTTAATAAAATATTTATTTTATTGCTTAAATCATAAGTTTTCCGAAGACTCTGTTTGAACATTTAGCGTCAGGGGTTGCTGAAGTGAGGCTGCATTGGGGAGTTTTTGCGCGTCGCCATGAAACAAACATCACTTTCCAAGAGCGGTCTGACGTGAATACCATTTGCGTTGATTTATAGATCCGAAACAGAAAACAGTTGTTTGATTTACTATTGACAAGCAGACATTATATCCGTACCGTAGTATTTTATTTTAACAAGCTTTTCGTAGTATTAAGTATTAACCTTTTCAATAGCGCAAGGATTATAAGCATTTTTGCATTTTTGGGTCTGCTCAATGTATGTTCCGCGTGAAACAAGGTCTCATTGAATTTTTTTTCAATGGAAATATTATACAGAGGCATACTTATGAGTAATTATGTTACATATGAAGCCATTCATATTTATGTCGCGCACCGCTATTGTTTTTCAGACTTTGCATACAACTACCCGAACGAATTATCTGAAATCTTTCATTGTAGTGTCACATTCCATTAACGGATGTATTGTTTAAGATTTTAAGTTAAAAGAAACGTTTCTGTGAATACACACTATTGGAAATAAATTTGAACTGAACTTTGCTAGAAGTTCCTAAGGCATTGGTACAGGTAAGCCGAGCCGCAGATAAATACCTTGATTACTAGGACACCACCAAAAGAACAGGTCAGTATAAATCAAATAATAAAAATCGTCATTAAAAGATTAATTTGTGATTGAAATTATTACATCATGATTAAAATTATCCAATAATGATTTACGTTTTTAACAATTTTACCACGATTATCGGGACACCCTAAAGCATAGTGACCGGCCCCCTGGAGCTAATCATGCAATCAGAAATCTGAAACAGACGAACTGGCCACGAAACTACGTTTTTATCTGGTCACACGCCCTAATAGAAGTCTTTCTACAGACAATAGACGCTTTAATAAAACCTGTTCAAAGATTGCTTAAAAGTAGTAATACAGAGAGCCAGGACATAGTTGTAAAATCGTGATATTTTAAAGCACGCGCTGCTTAATATTTCAATATAGTAGAAAGAAAAATTTGCGTGCGCGCCATCAACTTTATCCTTACAATTAGAACTAACATAACCACCTAAATTATTCAGAGGCTCGCGCATGCGCGTAGGGGAGAAAAATATCAGAGCAACATTAATTGAAGCGCCCAATAGGTTGAAGCAGGATAAAAATTACAGATGCTATACATCTTCCTGAGTATATGTATATTTCTGTGGTAAAACTAACGCTTGTAACGTCAGGAGCTCTATCGTCCCACCCCCAAATGTTTCCCGCCCAAAATCGTTCACCTTCCCCATGAACCAACTTTATAGCGCTGTAAGCATTTTCAACTTTATTGGTTTATACATTCGGTCGGCATAAGTTTGTTAGTTATTGACGCGAAAACATTACGGGATTCCCACAACTTCGTTTCATAGATCAGTCGTGTTGAAAGGTATTTACATTATACGTATACAAATTAATATCTTTTAGATTTGAAGTACCTATTTAAGAGAGATGTGTTCCCAATCATTTTCTGGGCACCTTCTCTTGCGGGTGATGACATTCAACCGTGAGAATTCTGATGACTCTGAATGAGGGTTTAAAAGCGTAGCCAATCGTAGTCATGACAATGCTAGTTTTGACTTCATAGCATTTCAAAGCATAGTAGTAAAATACGCACAGTCCATAGGTGGTTTCTGCTAACTTAACAAAGCATAGTAAACAATATTTTTAAATTGAGTTTAGGTTAGTTCTTAAATGGTAGTCGCTATGCTTTGCTTTAACATTTTTCGTTTCAAAACCGAGCCAGCTATAATATGCTATAGCATATGACGATAAACATATCTGTTTGCCATAGCATTTGGTTTTCAAAAATTAGTTCACTATGCTATGCTGTGGCATTTTATATATAAAACTTAAATTTGCTATGCTATGCTATACCATTTAGTATTCTATAACAACGTTTGCTATAGCATTTTGGGTTCAAAAACCCAGGTTTCTATACTGTTCTAAAGCATTTCACGCACGAATATACGTTTTCTATAGGGCTGGGTGAGTACTCAAACATCATCGATTACTCGGCATTTCGAATAAGTAATTTTAAAATACTCGTCGATTATCGAGAACCAAAAAATTGCATAGTCGGGTACTCGATTACTCGAATAAGCTCATTAAGTATTTGTTTTTTTATTTATACTCGTATAAAATTCAAAGTGGAGTTTATGCTACTTTTTGGGGTGGCAATGAACGGCACCTACAAGACGTACAAACAACAAATGCTTCGAATGACCTTGGGGATGTATTACGGTGTTTAATACGTAGTGCGCCTGCGCAGTTTTTCTTCAAACAATATTATTAAGATTAATTTTTGCTTTGGTGAACTTCCTGAATATACGGATAAACAGTACATTAATAGTTTAAACAAAATTATATTGTACTGTTATTTTACTAATAATTACTTTAATTAGGCTAGTAGCCTAGTATAGTAGTCTTTTATATCCCACTAGTCACTATAATGTTACTTAAGTTGTGGAAACTGTGGTTCGTTTAAATTAAATAAATATTTTTCAGCATTAAAAGTTAATTTATACTCATTTTAAATTTAATTTTCTAATATAACCAGCTTCTAATCAAATACTCGATCACCCGATTCGTTAAAAATATTACTCCAGGTTTTTTCTCAATTAAAAAAAAATGGTACTCGATACCCGACTCGATTGCTTAAGACGTAGATATAACCGATTTTATGCTTTGCTATAGAAGTTAATTTCTTGTTTACTAAAATTTTATGAACATTTTCGATGACATTCCTATATTTATATACCATTAACACAA